>NW_028186413.1:893051-943579 GCF_003343005.1 Rhea americana | reverse complement strand
AGTCTGGAGGAGTAAGTAAGAAGTATCTTTCATCCCTTTGTTTTAGGGGCATTGGTCTGTCCGTCGATGCTTTGCATGCAGCTAGATGAGCAGCTTTTTGGGAAGCTGACTAGATGGCGCCTGTGCATCGCGGGATGCAGCCACCGAGTAGGGTTACCCGCAGGGCTTGCAAAAAATGTGCAATGCTCAGCAGCGACTGACTGTTACAAAGGCAAAGTGACTCTTAAATGTACCACTAATTGAAAGACTTACTTCAATCTGGAGGAAAAGTTGCTTTGTTATCGTGCAGCAGTATTATACAAGAACATAAATACTGTTTGAACACTAAAGAGAAGACCAAAAAGGACAGCAAGACTGAATTATTACAAAATTCAGTTCAGTCTGATAACCTCTTGCTGAGAATGGCCAAAGCAGATACCCAAGGAGGAGTATAAGGACAGGGAAAGTGAGCCATGGTACTTTTCCGTAAGGCACTCGCACCCCAGTCTGCGGCTCGGGGATTTCTGGGGGCGCGTGTTCTCATTGAACAGCTTTGACAGATTTCATCTGTGAATTTGCCCAGTCACATTTTTAACTCATGCAGACTTTTTAACTTTCAAAACATTGTGCCACAGGTAGGCTTAAGTAGCCAGTGGGATGAATCAGCTTCACTCAAAGCTGCCACCACCCCCAAGGGTGCCATCAGATTCCCCCCAAGTTCTTATAAGGCAAAAAAGAAACCGGCTGATACTACATCTTCTCTTCCTGCCACTTGTTTTTTACACCTTTTTCACTTCCTTCTCTTTTTAAGACTGAGGAGTTCTTCATTGTTTGGTGCTATTTTTTACCATATTTCCCCTCTGAATCATTCCCTAGGACTCCTGTATCCTTTTTGACATGAGGAGAAACAGAGAGTAGAGCAGATACGCAGCCCACTGAAGACTGAATCAGTTTTCTGCAAGGGTATGCTAACATTATCTTGGTTTCTACTTCCTTGTGATAATTTCTTACATTTGACTGGCTTTCTGATGCTCCTTGAAGCACTGAGTTGACATTTCAGAGCGAGGTGTTATAACCAATAAATCTCAGTCCTAAGGGGYAGTAGCCAGCTAAGAGCCCATCATTTTATATGTGAAGATAGGAYTGGGTTTCACTGTGAATATCACTTTATCTACACTGAATTTCTCCTGCCATTTAAGGCCCTGTCTATTCAGCCTTGTAAAGTGTATCGGCAGTTCTTCAAAGCAGAAGTAGTAGTAGAAATGTTTAACCACCCAGAATAATCTCATACTATCAGCAGATATTGTTGCCTTGATTTTTACCTCCTTTTCAGATCACTTAAGAAACTTTTAAACAGTACTTTTCACAGTGTATGTGTATCACATTCCTGCTGCATCCAAGTTTATAACGACATAAGGACCTTTGCTCCAACCCCAGAGCTGCCCAGTCTTCTTAATTTTTCTTAACTTCTGTGGGGCACCTTGTCAAATATGKTTTGAAAATTCAATTTAAACCAAGCCAGATCCATCTGCTTTTTGAGCATTTCACATTATGCTTATATACGTATATATTAATTTCATTCTTTACAAAAACATCAGAGGAAGTTACCTGTAACTTTTTCTAGAGCCTTTTAAAAAATGTTGTATCATACGAGTCATTTTTGAGTTCTGTGGTAAAAGGATAGTTTTAAGAAAGAAATCACACCACTGTGTCAGTAATTAAAGTATTTACCATGTATACATATATATAYATGTATTTATATATAGATGGTTCAATACTCCTTACTGTTTCTTTTGCTGTTTCAGATAACTGCAATCAAYTGGATAGACTTCTTTCCCCCTATACAATGGTTATTTTCATTTCATCTTGAAACTATACACTTTCAGCAATGCTGAACTTTTGCTCTAAAAAATGCCTCTTAGACAATAGTATTTCCTTTTTTTTACATAACAGTATGGTTGCTGTGAGAAATATTCATTTTCTATTGCAAATCCAAACTCTGGAAAAAGTTTTGATTCTTACAAATTTTCTAAATCTCCTGCAAGAGAAGAGGAGGAAGAAAAATAACTTTTAAAGCATCAAGAGGGTGATTGAAGAGCAGTTCTTCTCTCTCTCTTTCTTCAGTTTTAATAGTTTCCAATAGTTTTCAGATTTAACATAAAGTTCCCCCAGATAAATTGTAAAAAATACTGGTTGCCCTTTCACTGAGCTGGATTTATCAGAAGCCGTTTCCGGTCAGAGGTAATGGTTACTACACTTTGAGACCAAAATTCACTATGTCTGAAAAAATGTTTGCAGATGTCAAGAGGACAGGAAAAAATAGAAGCTCTAGTTTGCTTCTGCCAGCATGGAAGGTAGTGCCTATATTGCAGTGCCTGAGTCACAGCTACATTAATTTTAAAACTCTCAGCACTGAGGAATAGAAGTGTAAAGGTATCATATTCAAGGCAGACAGATGGCTAGTTGAATGACACAAATATCAAAAATTCACCTTTTATAAYGTCTCACAGGCAGTTCTTTAAAGTAGAAGCGAAGGTGACTCACACGAGAATCTCCTCGCCAGTGGACCTGGGCCTGGACCCCTGGAGTGACTGTGTAAAGGGGGCAGCGATGAAAATAATTTTCTGGCTTCTGATAAATCAGAGTGCTTGGTTATGYTTTTCCACACTGTGTTTCTGCTTTTCCTGTTGACACTGACATCCGGTGCGGCTGCTCGTCCCTTCGCAGTTCGGACAGCCCAGTAGCACAGAGCGCTTCTGTCTGGGGCTTCCTACAGCCGTGGCACCAYGTCAACGGGCAAATCAGACCGAGGGTGGCTTTACCCCCGCGGCAGGCAGCAAAGAGCTGTGAAGAGGAGCTTCATCGCACCTTGCTCACTGCCGTACCTGCCTGGAAGGGTTTCTGCAGGTGTTGGGAGAGCCAGGCACTGGCTTAGAGCAAGAAAGAGACATCGCTGCAGAAGTACCTCATTGCAGTGACAGGGACCTGGGCTGCCCCTGAGACCCACTGATTTACTGAGGGGCCCAAAGGGGCAGGAGCGGCGCGCTGGAGTAGATGACATCCATGCAAGGGAATGATTACAGCCTAGGAACCCTGCTGCTGCTCTTCCTGGGTTTAACCTTAGCAGTGTTTTATTTATCTATAATATTCACAAATACCARGATCACGGGAGCAAATTTCAGGAACAAACTTCCTGGGAAAGGAGAAGGGATCTGTGTGTGAAAAAGGATTATCTCTCCCTTCCAAGCAAAACATTTCCAGTAAAGAGGAGGGAGAGGAAAGACCACCCTGGCTGGAAAGAGGGGGAATGACCATGGCAGGAGTCAAGGCGGGGAACCGCACGGGACCTATGAGCCAGACCTGGCACAGGGCTGGATCAGCCCTGCCTGAAGGCAGCTCCAGGACACCTGCGGGGCTGGAGAGGGCCCCGCCGCAGAGAGGCAGAGGGAATGCAGAGCTGCTTTAGCAGCATCTACACATCATGTATTGTCCTCCCAAAACAGCTATTTTTGTTGTCTGAATTAACAAGGTTCTCACAATTGCTGTAAAGCATTAACTGGAAAGCTTTCAGAAGAATAGTTTTCTGTTAAAGAGCACAGAATTCTGATTTAATGATTTTTTTTGCACTGATTTGCATTAAATTTCCTGCCTTCCAAAACAGATAAAAACAATGCCCAAATGAAGAAGATGGAGTTTTTTAGCAAAAAAAAAAAAAGATTGATTTTGTTATTTGAAACACCTTCTCATTTTGAAAATGTTTTACTAAAATAAAGGTCAGCCAAAACCAAATTGACTTGTTCAGTATTTTATCAAGTTTCTCTTTAATGCTTTAACTTTTATCCGTTCATTTCCAGCTGAATGAATTTCAAACATTTTATAGGCACAAAAAGTTGTAGTCTAACTAGTTCTGTAGTTATATTAAATGTATAATATTGACCTTGAATGCAGTGTGTGTGTGTGTGTGTGTGTGTGTGTGTGTGTGTGTACTTTGCCAGTAGTATTGAGTAAACTTCTTTTTTGCAGACAAATGTTTGTAATAAGCTCTTTAGCCTTTGCCAGGGCTTTTGCTGTTACTTCCAGTCTCTGTGTTCAGAAAAGTGGAAGACTTTGGTTTTTCTGTAAGTAGTTCTCTTTCTTGTTACTCTGACCAAGGCCCATCCTCTACCAAACTCCTGTCATTAGTCCTGTCAGGCTCAGCTTGCTCTCCACACTGTTCATCTAAAATGTTTACAGCCAGAGACACAAGGAAGCTRAGCAACTTTGCACTGCTAATGGATTTTATTCTCATAACCGGACCTGCTTCTTCAACTGAAAGGATTGTAYGTTATATTTCTCAGTGCTCAGTTAAGAAAGACATATGGAAAAATCTTTTCGTTCTAGGAAAATCCTTGWAATTCTTTTTGTCTCATTCCAGGTGAAATTAAAGCTTGGCTGGTGGAGTCTTGTCCTCRAGCAGATCTGCACCTACCCTCCAGGTGAACTGCTCTCCCCTGGAGGCCCGTCACCTCCACTTGTGAAACCGAGGAAGTTTTTCCGACTTTACGATGGAATCAGTCTTCTGACATGTTTGTGAAGTGTCACACAGCTCAGTGGCACCACATAAATCATTATTAGTGCTAGTACTCAGCAGAGCTGCAGTCTGAGAAGTAGCACTGTGACCCCGTATGGACAGCTTACAAGCATTTGCGTACATTATTTTAGTATTTTAGAGTATTGCATTTCTTAGCAGTTTTTGGTTGAAAAGGAATTTTAGCAGGTAGGAACTAGGTCCACAAAGCCAAGTGCAGCTCTGAGGGAGGCTCTGAAGGATGAACCCTGCTGAAGAGTTGCACGAGTAATTTCAGTAGTTTTCTTTTTCTGACGCTTACTGCTGCTCTTTTAGCACCATAGGTCCACAGATGCTCATTTCAGACAGTGGGGCTCCTATAACTGAATCCTACAGCAACCAGCAGTATGAGTGGTTTACTGTTCAACCCACAGTTAATATGCTATCCATACATGCCATAAGTAAGTCTGTACAATTCTTTAAACATCACCGGCTGTGATCTCTAGACTAAATGAAAAATATTTGCTGTGCTTATGAGAAAATATTTGATATTTTCATATGACTAGAAAGGTAGAAATGATCAGTTTTTATAAAGAAATTAAGCAGCCCTAATGAGGGAGATTATAGAGTTAACTCATTTGTGATCAGATAATCCACCCTGGGTAGTCAGACAGTCAATTTTAAGAAAACGGAGCTCTGCCTTTTTCCTTTACAATAGAAAATAAGATGAATCATAAAATGACTTTTTGCAAATGTAAGCACATTAAATCCCCCAAAATTATAAAGTCTCATTATATACATTTGTATTTCTTGTGGCTTTGCTTTCTTCAAGTTGTGTATCATGTCTTGATATCATGGTATTGCTGAATAGCTGAGGCTTGACTCTGTTCCAGTCCTCTCTGTGTGCATGTGTGTGCACGCATGCGTGTGTATGTGATCTAAAGCTGACTGTCTGATAATATGCTATGACAGTATGCTCAGTACCTTTTCATTCAGTTAAAATTATTGCCTCTTTTTAAACTTGATTAGCTAATTCTTCAGTTCATGGAAGTAGGCYGCTTTCCTCCTGTTGCAAGTTTCTCATCCTGGGCTCATTTGCTGCCCAAAAATTTATTACTGAAAGAAACTTTCTCTAACAGTAAGACAGTGCAAGAGCTGCAACTATCTTTTCCCAAAATTCTCAGATGTAGCTATCTTAGTTATGCCCATAACTAGTTATGCCAGACTTCTCTGGGTGAAAGCAGGTGAGAAAGGCATGAATGATAAAAGAATCTAATRAATTCCCCCTGGCTTAGAGGACAAATCATGTCTCTCTCTCTCCCTCTTTTTTTTTTTGTTTTTTAATTTTTAGGATTCAAACTAAAACTTAAATTTTTCATCACTTCTGTCTCTCTGCACAGGCCTAGCTTCAGGTACAATCTATTTGGGAAAGTCTGTGGATCTGTATTACCTGTAAGACTTTCTAAAATAAYCTGCAGCCCTATGAAGCTGGTACACAGGCTGCCAGGTAGCACATGTGGTGTTTGTAAGAATGTATTTGTTYAGGTTTACAGATTGCAGAGATTATAGACCACTGGAAGAAGAGCTTTGAACATTTTCTTCTGCTTACGGAAAGGAGAAAAATGACTATCCTCTTTGGATTGATTTGGGTATCGACAGATCTTCAACCAAACCGTGACAATGTTTTGGACAGACGACTAGCTTTGCTCTCTGGGCAATAATAGCTCAGTTTTCTCATACGGCATCCAAAAGGAATCTGAATTAAAACCTTTCAACTTTTTTTGACCTCTGGTAAAAAGTAGCAGTYCTTGAACTCAAGCAACAGCATAGAGCCAAAAGGGATGGGGTGGGGGGAAGAACRCAATGCAGTGAGTCAGATATTTCTTTCTGTGATTACGCTGCCCAAAGGTATCTGCATTCCAAGCAGACTTACGGCCCCATGGTGCAGAAGCTGCATGTGACTTCATAAAGCTACATCCCAGAAATAACGGAGTCCTTGGAAATTTCTAATATCCTCTAGTACGAACACACTGCAYCAATCTGAAAAAAATATCAGTTTGGAAAGACGTGCAGAATTATGGGGCTTATATGGATTAATTGTGAGAAAAATTTTATTAGCTTAGTATCCCATAGCTACTTTTTTTGGCTGAAGAGGTAGGTTCCCACTCATCTGAAATACACTATGCATTTTACCGTCCTTTATGGTTAATGACATCATCACATATCTATCATAAAGCAGAAAACAGATGTTTGATAGACTCAGCTGGTCTTTATAATATGGAGAGGAACACCACCACCTCTGAAACTGTTARCAGAGCATATGATCTGTCTGGTGAGGGATACCAGTCATTTCTGAGTTTAAAAGAATTGTAAACCATTTATCCATATGGGAGAAACTGCTGGAAAATATTACACACACTTTTGCCAGTGAAAGGAAATTGATAGCAACAGCTACTACTTCCAAAGTAAACCCAGGAAGAAGATAACTTCACCAAAAAAATGATGACTGACTAGACATCACCACAGATTTTTTTTTCAACCCCTATCCCATCACCTATCTGCAGATGTATCTTTTAATTAAACTTTAACATATATTTCTCTGGGCAGAATGTASATTCATCTTGCTCTTCATTCAGCTGTGGTGACCACAAGGGAGGTCTGCGATCTATCCGTAACTGAATTTTGTTCTTACAGAATTTGAAAGTTTCTGGCTTCTGGTTTTTAGCATCACTTGCTCATACAGCTTTTCTAATCAATCTCTTCCCTTACCTGCAAAAAAATCCAAACTACACCAGCTTACCACTACTGTGTCAAACTCCATGGTAGCGTTGTCTGGCTTATCTTAAAGGCTGAGCTGCAGTGCATTCGACAGGACTCGTGTAGGCACTCGCAGTATTTGCCCGTTATAACTGACTGTCCTGCTTTTAGGCTGTCTTGCCCTTTGCGAGCATCTAAGACATTGTGACTGGCAGAAACTTTTTTTTTTCTTTTAAATAGGGAAATATGATTAGAAAGGAAAGAATGGTAACTGGGACATAAGACGAAGGCATTCCTAGTTGCCTATATTTTGTGTTAGCAGTAAAAGTTTCCAAGGCTTTCAGTCTTTCCTCCTTCATTTCTGCAATGTTTAAATAATGCATCATCATCACTATCATTTATTTTGAACGGCATTTGCAATTTTAAGTATTTTATTGCATTCCTAAACTTCTTCCATACCTTACATAAAGGCACAGTTATTTAAGCGTCCTCCTGAGGACTCAAGTCTTCTCTCCATTTGCTTGTTGCTAGCAGTCTTCAGTTAAATGCACAAGGGGAAGCTTCATGAGGAAAACGAGAACTGTGTTGTTTTACCAGTTTACAATTTACTCATACTGTCAGAGCCAGACCCCCCATGCAGGTAATTGGAAGAGTATCCTACAGAGCCTTGGGCCCTTCAAGGCATATTGAGATATATGACATTTATGTCTAATCTATTGCTTACTGTTAAGTTCACCATTAAATGTGGAAAAGCATTCCCACTGCTGCCAGTGGGTCAGCCATGGTCAACTTTTTTACCTCATTAGCTTTATAAATGAAGAAATACACATACTTTACTCTAAGAAGGAAAGGATTAGACTATGTTGCAAAAGATGAGCACAAGACAAGTGAATGTGGTTCTAGACTATAACCATCCTTTAAGATCTTCTGTAACGACTTTAGTATCTCAGCTATTTTCTGAAACTATTTAGCCTTCCTTAGCATATCCTGCAGAATTCGGCTCCTAATCTTAAAGACAGGCACTGTCCTTGAGGGAAAAAAAGAGATGCACATGCTGAGCACCTTCTSTCTCTTGCCATGGACTGAATTCATCCTGTTCTCTAACTTACCCTTACAGTGTGACAATTCAGGAAATTGTCCTCCTCAAACTTTCTTTGGGCAGATCAATTTGCCACACCTTTCCTGATATTTCTAGCTCCCTGTGTTACAACCTTTCTGAAGACAGAGSAGAAACTAATGATTCACRATTTTAGAATTATTTAATCTACTARTTTTCTATGAAGATTGCCTTCAAATCAATGATGGGCTWCAGGATGGGACCCTTAAGCTGAGTAACCCACTCCTATCCATATTGCTCATCTTCCCTTTCGGGGACTCCTCGCATCAGATCACTCAGTAAGTTAGTGCTGTGGCAAGGAATAAAACCCAGTCCACATCTCAGACTTCCCCAAAGGAGTTTYCTGGTACTCTAGATCACAATGAATAGGGTGAGCTCAGGCTGGATATAATTAGACTGAGTCTGCAGAGAGAAATTAATTACTGGTGAAAAAATGTATGTCAGTGTTCTGGGAAAAGTCATAAACACACATATCCTTTTGCCACGGATTAAAATTAATAATGAGGATCAACATGCAGGCAAAAGGATAAAAAGATTAAATCCACAACAATTACATTATCCATAGCATACGATTAAATTCATCATCTGTGCTAGTCAAACCATTCAGATCCATTTTCTGGGAGAGGTGGAGAATCACATTAAGATCCATGTCTCATCAATAGCAAGCTGCTATGAATTAGATATGAAAGAACTTAATTCTTCAGACTCAGCTCTTCTTTCACTGAGAGCCTGTGGCCTCATTCCCAGCAACTTCAGAAAGAATAGGCGTAGCCTGCCTTCCTAAAGCCAATGACCTGGAGATTAAAAATTAAAGGGAGMAACTGCTTACTTTCTAATGGTTTTTAAGTCAGAGTGCTGTTGTGAATAAGCAAGCAATCCTGAAATGGTTATTCACTCACCTCTTTTTATACACCAGATGTTCTATATTTAAACCCTTTAAGACGGTAGTATCCTTTTAAAACAGCTGAGATCAACCAGTTTGCTGGCCTGGCGAATGAATTACATACACCACAGGGAGGGCAGAGGGTAAAACTCAGTGCATTTATTCACTGATCAATGGCTGGGCTCAAGTACTGGGGTGCTTTTCTAGCTCCAGACCTTAATGATCTCAGATTGAGCTCAGTTGGTTAGAACCTTCATCTAATAGAACTAGCACCTAAATGGCCAACAGATATTGCAGCTCAGCCTATTACTGAGCTAGGAGACTTCCAGGAAGGAGAATACTTTATTTTCCTTTCTTCTTTCTGGCTCACAGAGTTACTTCATATGCTTTTAAGCATCACAGTAATTTATTCAAGACCACAATTTAGGCTTCAAGGAAGARCCAAAGCTGTCCTTTCTAATTTCACAACTCCTTTTTGTGGTTAGAGGCATCTTGGTTAGAACAGAGGCAACACAAATGCATTTGGCTTGCAGACCAAATGACACAAAAACTTAGGGCAAATAAATAGAATGWGCTTGGTCCCAGAAGGCCACTGGCTAAGATAATGGCAAAAGTTTCCTATGAAGCTTGCATTTCTTCTTGTTTGGGATATTCCAGCTGTCACTAACTCATGTACTGAAAACTTGGAGGTTTTATATCTAGCTAGACCTCTGATAAGGATTGCTTAAATTACCTGGCCCTCACTTGAACAGTATTTTTCAAAGTAAGTAGCAAGAAGGGCTTGGTGAGTATTATGAGTTCAATCTATGTCTGAAAATAATGTCCTGCCAAAGACTATTCCAGCTAAGAGAACCAGATTGCATATTCATAAAACATTATGGTATTCTAAACCTATAGCCTCATTTTATACCATGTATATGCAAACTATAATATATAGACTTATTTTACATTAATTATTTAAAAAAGAAAAAACTAATCTGAAGAAAAAGGAGAAACAAAGGCTCTAAAAGTTATATTTTAGTACCTTTAGAACAAAATCTGATCCAGCTATTGATCCACAGCTTCTTTAACATTTGTTTTGGTACCAGTGGGCCTTATGTAAGAAGGAAATAGGATAAAATCCTGGACTTGTTGACACCAGTAGCAAAGCCTGTCATTGCCTTCATGGGCATGGGGGTTTGATTGACAGTCCCTGCCAAGGAGAGCTTAGCTTTGCTGTGCTGCATGCAACACAGGCCGAAGAAGATGACACTCATGAGGGCATTCACGTTCAAGAAAAGGCAGTGCTGTGAAAGTGTTGCAATTTTCTATTCTGAGAAGCTGATGGCAAAGAGTATAGCTGTTTAACACTGAAGTATTTTGCCTGTTTAACTTTGAGAGAAGGCTCTGAAACACCTTCGGAATTGAATGGCTTCCATCAGGGGGCAAGAGGAAACATGACAAGATTTCCTTGGTCGACTTGGACTGCTGTTTAAATGAAGGCTACCCGGCCCTTGCCTTGTTCCAGTAAGTGCTTCTCACTTGCTCTTTTTTGCTTCTTCAAGATGAAAAGATCATGAAGTAGCAAGGACATAATTATTTTTTTGTAATTCTCCTTTTTTTCTCTTCTAAGTGCAACAAACATGGTTTGCTACCACATAATCCGATTTAACTGCTTTGGATTTGACTCCCTACAGGAACTATGAAACAAAGATATCAGTGCTATGTAGAAGTGATGAATAACAACTCAGCCATCAAAAGCATCCATCCTTTGGTGGGACAGAGAGTGCAGGGAAGGGAGTAAACTGGCAAGAGTTTAAAAAAAATAAAGCAACAATTTGTGTCAGTCCTTTGAGACCTCTTCAGCAACAAAAACTCCAGTCTTCCTCTGACCTTTAGTATTGTATTTTTCTGAGCACTTGAAACAAAGTACCACTGCTCATAGTAGCTTTTTCAGCCAGTAAGGTTACCCGGCTGAGAACACTTTTGCATCCGTCRGAGGAATCTGGCCTCTGCTATGTACCTTCGAGTAGGACGAATGGAAGCATTAGCCTTTGGAAGTGTGAAGTGTCCCATGGCATCCTCACAAGGGCAYTTCTACATGAAAGGGGAAGAAATTAGTTCTCCACAGCTGACTATCTGGATTTCACAGTATGACTCAGAAGGACTCGGCTTAACAGATGCCTGGAGCAGTAAAGCGCCAGGACGAGGGTCTGGTTTTCTTCTCTTTGTCCCAGGGTCAGCTAGAAGTAAAACCACAGAAATCATTGATGGTTTGGGGCACAAGTCAAAGGAAAAAGAGGCAGCCATAGCATGCTGGGTATCTAATACTGCAAAGCATTTCAAGTGCCAGGCATTTTGTGCTCTGAGTCSCTAAACTTCTGGGAAGCCATCCTAAGTGCTGTGAGTGCTGTTTTCTTTTATCGGCCTGGGGACTCTGCCAGTATTTGGGGGAAACGCAACAAGTGCATTTAGCTGAAGAAATAGCTGGATACACTCTGATAAAAAGGCAAATGGGATAAAAGGGTTGAGAGCTTCTTTCCTCACAGAAGCACACACGCAGGCCACGGTTCAGTGTCAACAGTAGATATACGTGTGAGGAAAAAGAAAGCTTAAATGACATTTCCAACTTTTCTGTTACAATAAAATACACTGCCTGCCATGAAGGAAATACAGACTGGACTCTGTCCTGTCAAATKCCTGAGTTTGATACATATGTATAGTAAGCTTGACATATGCCATAGGTGTAAACCTTTCTGTATACTCTACACTGACCCATGGACCATCACATAATGATTCATGAAAAATCCTGTCTGTCCTAAAAACTCTCTTAGACACAGACACTGAGGAGGCTACCAACCAGACGGATRGTGGTGACATTCCTCGTAGCTATCTTTCCTAGGAACTCACAACACTTTTTCTTTATGTAACTGGTGAGTATCTGCACCTGAATGGGCTGGGCCATACGTTAGGCTGCCCTGAATGAGACATTGAACTGAAAAGCTCTGAAATCCTGTCTCACCTTATACCTGCAAGCTGAAACTTACCTCCAAGCAGAAGAGAAAATCACAGCTTTCACAGAACCACCAAGGCCCATGTGGACTGTTATGATCCTGTAATTTGTCTCCTAGTATAAGGAGGAWGATAATTTTTCCACATAACTCTGGTAGCATTGCAGGTATTCTTATGGAGAGCACAGATATGCAAAAGCACAGGAACAGTGTCTCCCTCRTGACATTTTCTGTCGTTTGGAGGTTTGAGTGAGAACTAATCAGTGGAAATCAACTGCGTGGTGGCATTGCCACTGAAATATTTCTGTTGCAAAGCGTGGATGATTAATATTGTTTGCTTGCTACTTTTATTAATGCAGATCAAAGCAGAGAGGATATGGCCTTATATATATGGATTCATGTCTTTCATGTATTTCACAGTCAGTGCAATAGTGTTCAGTTTCATTGAAAAATGAAGATGAAATCTGAATTCTTCTCAAATTATTTGCTTTCCTGCTGACTTAAATGGTTGTAGCCACAGAGGCAAGAACAAAGTCAATCTATTCATCTAAATGAATACATGATCACTACTAGGCACCACTAATATGGACATATATTAGTTATTACGAGGACGAAAGTTGACACTGGTTTTGAGGAAGACTGAAAGAGAAAGCCTCAGTTCACTGTTGTGTTTCTGAGTATTTTTTAGGGTGTACTTACATATTGCGTGATTTGATACACTTCTCCTGTCTGCCTTTGCAGCAGTGACCACAAGAAGACAATTGAGAGAGACCCTTGAGAGAGGGTCCTGGAGTCTTTCTCTGAAGTATCTTGACATTATTTGTTTCAAAGGTGAACTCATTTGAAAAACAGACTGACAACAGCACAGACGTACTCAGCACGCAATTGCGTAGGCCTCCCAATGCAGAATGCTCCTGGAGCCAACCCTTAAGAAAGGACAGAAAATAAAATCTTGGCTTCATTAGCTGGATCTGACATACCAGCTTAAGGTTACCTTGCTGAATTCTAACAGTGCAGCCAGGGCAGAGGGGCTAAAGCTAGGAAGAGGCATGTTTGATCCCAACTAAGGCTTTTGCAGACCCAGTAATTGCACTGTGAATGCAATGTCCTGGTGCAGAAATAACATTATTTTCCAAATACTGTATACTTTCAAACACAAAGAGAAAACTTTTCATCAGTGGAAAATATGCAGGCCAACAGAAGAATTTGATACATTTCAGACGTATAATCCTTCAGAATAAGCTTTGATCTTACAAGTTTTAAGAAATGAGGTAATGTGCTCCATTCCCTTTGCTTCCTTTAGTCGCAGAATGATGTGTATAACATAAACGAATCACTCACATACCCATCCAATTTTTTTCCTCAAAAAACACYCAAAAATCTAAGAATCAGATTCTACCCTCAGACATGCATGCAGCTACYAGTGGGCTGAATTCCCATTGACTTTGCTCAGAATCCTTTGAACTAATTTTACACTAAATTAGGCCACAGCCCTGAAACAAAACATGCATGACTGATCATTAAGTACCRAGAAGAAGTTGAATGAAGTCAGCAGTGTCTCTTATGAACACAGGAACCATCCACACACACCAAACACATGCAGAGGGATGTGCCAGCTACATTTTAGTACTGTGATTCCATTTTAACAGGAAGYGAAAGACAACTCTGCTACTTCATACCGATGACTTTCTAAAAGTTGTTCAGTATACCCAGTCTAGGTGAAACTAGTGCCAAGTGCCTCTGCTATGGACTTAGATCTCACTAGGATTACTTTTCTCTTGTATTTCAGCCAAATAGCACAAAKACACCTCTCCATGTCAGCAAGGATGCTAATCTTCAGCACTCATACCAGCCCCTATGGCTATCTGGACTGATCTTCCTTACTGCTTTTCCTAGTAAGGCTCTGGCATCTCCTTTCTTTCAGTGTATGTTATCATTTGAGGGCTTGAATCATTTCGTCTTGTCTAGTTTGTGACACTTCCACCCAACAGCATTGAGTTGCTGGTTGCTAACAGTATGGAAACATTGGTTATTCCATTTTCTTCAAATTTCAATAAAGAAATGATGATCTTCATTAATGAATAAGAGAAAGAAGAAGGGAGAAGAATGAAAAGAAAGAAGAATGGAAACAAAACTTATAGGACCATTGGAGAGGTATTTTTAAAGGCCTACAGAAGGAAGAAATAAGAAAACATGTGTGAGATATTCTTTCATGTCTGAAATATACCCAGGACAACTATGACATAACTATTAGTTTAAGCAAAGCTTACCTGCCATAACTGAATAAAAATTACATCTATGTATGTGGAGTTCAGAGTAGTCAGCAAAGACAGCCATCTGCAGATAATCGATAAATCATTCACAGAAAAGTGCAAACCAAGCACGGGTGGAAAAATATTGGATTCCCATTTCATGCAGGAATGGATCTGGTCTTCTATTCAGAATGAAGGTCTGGTACATTTAATCTTCTTTTACTCCATCATCGCATCTGCGTTCCTCATTGACATGCTGGTCTGCTTTAACAACTGCTTTACAATCTCACCTTTCTGCCCGATGAAAGGGCTCTGGGCAGCTGTTGCAGCCACCTCTTTCCCTTGCATTACTAGAACGTTGCAGAGAAGGGTAGTGYAAATGAGAGTTAATCTGCATGACTGTATCTTACTTTCTAATCTCCAAAACTCTGCAGTTTCAGCTGACAGATCTATGACATAAACTATCTGGTGGACTGAGGCATATAAATGGACACAGCAGCTTTTGCTAAGCCCTTGCTAGAATTTAGATGGCACACTAAATGGCAGGCCAAGAAATGCAGATATTTCTCAAAAGCTTTTCTGGACTACAGGTTGGCTTTCTAGAGCTGACTATTCAACAAATCAATGGCAAATTGACACAGGGCAAATGTGTGTGGGCATGAAAWAAAGCAAAAGATTCGCACCAACCCCTCTGCTGGCATTGACCAAATAAAGACTCAGAACCAACAGAGCTCCTTCTTTTCCTGAAGGTTACATGTCTCCAAATAGGATGTGGAAATGAAAGACAGAAGACAGTTGGTGTACTATTTATAAATGTCTTTCTATCTGGATTTGATTGACACTTGCACAGCTTATATGCTTCTGAAATATAATGAGTTCCTGAATTTCCCTGGGAAAATGTAATGGCACTTGCTGCTGCTGGAGGGATGTACCAGTCAGCACAACTAAACTTCACTAACAATACCTGTATCTTGATTTTTCAATTAACAATACCTGTATCTTGATTTTTCAATGTTTCACAGCCATTTATAGTATTGCCTAGTAATAAGAAAAGAAAATAACACTATCTTTAATCCAACAGCTATTTTTGCATACCTTCATGTCATCACTGTGCAGAAACAGACATCACAGGCAGAAAGAASGAAATCTCCAGTGAAAAGCAGCCTATTACAGTCTAGTCATAATTTCAGCAGGCAACACTATAAATACAGAATTATACTGAGGGGCTTTCTCTTTTGCAACCCATTAAGTCTTCGGCTCATTTCACCTCACCTTATGCAACTAGGTGCTTTGCAGCAGGTAAATAATCATGCTACGTGCCTTTTAAAATTAGCAGGGATAGGTATATCTTGAAGGTGTCTGGGGTGGATTGACTAGCTATAGAGGCTGTTGTCTTACTTTCTCCATTGACTGCACTTGAAGCAGAAATTCAGTAGGCTCACAAATCTGTGCTCAGATTAAATGTATCAAATTTCATTGGATAAATAGAGGCCTTGGAGACTGTAGTAGAGCTTCAATATCTGAACACAGTTCTCAGAACTAGCTTAATACCTGGAACTTGGTGAGGATATTGTCATGTATTCACTGAAGATTTTTAGACAATGACAGGTCATCACATTTCACCAACCCAGATTTTGGACAACAGTTATACTCCCAGAAGGTTAACAATAGCAAAGTAGATAACAACAGATATCTAAATGGCTGTAGCACAGAGGAAACAAAGTTTTATGGTTTGAACAAAGTGCTAATGAATATCATTACTRTAATTACTGGGGAAAATATTTTAATCAAAGGAAAACTTCTTTTCAACAGAGACAATATTTATAATGTTTTTATTTAGCAAATGTACTGAAAGAATTATTTTCTTTTTCTGTAAAGATATACAGATATGCACCAATTCAACAGAGCTTCTGTTTTCTCAAACAGCTAAGATTTTTTTAAAAAACAGTTTAATGAATCGAGGGGCTATATGTGGAGATGTCAAACTTATTTTTATCATAAACCATATGATTCCATTTACCACTAATTCCCAAATAATTGACCCATGGGCCACTAAAAGCTTGTAAAACACGTACTGGTGTGCTTTACAGAGAACAAACTGTTCAAATAGTTTTTACTGTCCTCTGTTGCCAGCCATGTGAACAGAAAAAATATTAAATACTTTCTAAATACTTCTTTTTCCATATTGGCAATTATTGAGGTTACCACAGGATGCCTTTGGTTTTTTTGTTTGTATATTCACAATTGCATGGAAGGACAGTGATCTAGGACATTTCCCTACTAAGATGTGCTCCAAAATATTAGAAAATCTTTGTGAAGCCTTATCCTCTAAAATCAAGAAYGGACCTTGCAGCACTCACTCTTCTCCAGTCTGTACTTGGCTGAAAGAGAAAGTTTTTTGGTTTTTGTTTTTTTGCCTGTTTGTTTGTTTTTCCTGAGAATTGTATTCCCTTATAATTCAGGTTAGCCCCATATTTGCCTCCTGCTACTGTCTACTGAGTTGTGCCTTTCACTTTGTAAGTACTGACATAATTGCCATTTCCTACCATGCCAGATTGTAAAGCATGGAAAAGATGACCTGATATAAGGGTCTGAAATAATTGTGCAGGAGTGTCCCATATTGAAGTATTCTTTGGTTTGGCAGAGAGAAATGAAATCTACTGCTAAGGTCTGCCTTGCATACTCGTGTTTGAATGTCCTTGTCTCAACAGAACATGTATAGCAGCCTGAAATGAAAACTCACTGATACAAACCCAATTCTGTATAAAAAAACAAAGCCCTTAGAAACAAATCTTTTAAAAGAGGGCTCATCTCACCAAAAAATTAATTACAGTTACATTACCGAACTCTGATGAACAAAGCATAACATTCCCTCAGATGTGAGGCCCAACTCAAAATATACTGGAGGAGTACTTATTAAGCACTTAGTTTTCTGAGAAATTCATTGCTTTTCTTATTCCTCCATGCCTTCCGATCYGAAATCAGTCCTCCCCTAGATGTTTATTGGAATGTTTCAGAAAAAGAACATAAATTTTGGCCCTATTAGGGTTAATGCTTTTGCATAGATATATATGACCATAAACTGGTCGACTAGTAGAGGTCTTCTGCTAACATTGTGACTGGGAACAGGAAGAATACAGCCACAATAATATACAGCTGTCTACTAAAAGTATTGCATACAGACATCTCTGGCCATGCAGTCTCTTGGCCTTCTGAAAATAGGTGAGCTGCATTGCCAACATGACAAAAAAAATAGCAATGTTGAGAATTAGAAAGAGGCGAGTATAAGAAGCTGATATTGATGGGGCACTGCTTCGAGCAGTTGTCACCATCTGTGCTAGCCCTGATCGGCCTTTGATTGACACACCAGTTTTGTGCTTCACATAAGTGATATCTGCAAAATCCAAAAGATCTTTCATTTCCTCATCTTCATCTACAGGCAACTCTTTTTGTGCTTGAGTCTGTGCCTTTTGTCGCACTTTTCTTTCATTTACCTCAATTTGTGCAAAAATGTCAGGAACAGCATCAACAAATTTGTAGCCTTTGGCTACCTTTCTATTTTTCTTTGCTCTGCCATGCTGCTGCTGCTGCCTCTGTGAGATTGCAAATATTCTGTCAATGGCCTCCTCTGTCTGTCTCTTATCTGAAAACCTCAGCAGGCGCTCAGCAGTCTTCCTAAAGCTAGCCGTGTTTCGTACACGAGACAAGATCTGCTTCTCAAGCTGCTGGAAAACAGGCTTAAAATGCTGCAGGTTCCTCTCCACAATCTCTACATAATCTTTCACTTCTGGCACTGCAGAGATCCTAATGGCAGAGGCTCGGTCAAAGACAATTTTCTGGCGGTCTGCAATAACCTGCGCAAAGCCAGAACGAGGGCCATCCTCAACTGTCCACAGGTAAACTGCATAAGCGTGCTCATTGGTGGTAACAAAAACATCCAGTTGTCGAGAACCCCCACGGACCGTGAAGCTCTGCACGTCAACGGAAGGCCCAATGAAAAGGTAAATGGCTCTTGTGACTGGGTGCCGCAAGAGGGTAGTCACATTCACGTAGTTCGTTCCGTTGTAAGGGTAACCCCGGGGATACATCCTTGAGGCAATGATAGCTTTCTCGCTGTGGCCAGTGTCATCCATCCAGTACATCTTATATATCCCATCGCGGTGCCTAATGAAAGCCCCATGGACCTCATCAACAACCGTCTCTTCGAAAGGCACATCCACATTGTGGAAGAAACTGGTCGCTGCCTCCAGAGGGCTGTCATCTTCCAGGTGGATTTGGTCTACCATCAATAAAAGCTGAGGGTGGAGAAGCACAAGGTTTCTTTGCAATTTTCTCAGCTTCAGCTTTGGATTGTAAGCACCTACTCCTTCACCCCTGATAAAAACCACCCCACTTTTCTCCATAGCAGCAACCACCCGTCCCTGGCAGTCACCAGCCAAGTCATGCTTATATTTCAGCCACTTTGAGGAACAGTCCTCTGTAATCTGCCCTTCCCATGGGGAAAAGCAGCTCTTGGACACAGCAGGGGAAAACATCAGTACGTTGTTTAAAAAAGTATATTTTGGGCCATATAGAGCTTCTGTTATGAAAGGTACGCCATTGGGAGCAAACGTAAAGGAGTTTTGGTCTGGATGTTCATGGCCAGCATTAAAGTTCCTCCATCCCTTGATCCACTCTTTGTACTTGTTCTTATGAACAATATCATATATTGCACGTCCTCCCAGCTTTCCTGACTTGAAGGAAAGGAAAGGCCTATTGATTTCAGCTGGCAATGCACTCCCGTAGGTTACCACTCCCCAGTCCTCAAAATAATGCAGTTTTGGAACCCCATAGTCTGGTGGAGGTACAGAGTGCAAACTTGCATCATACCTGCCAAGCAGATAAAAAAAACAGTTTTAAAATCAATTGATCATTTCCATTATCAGCACCAGTACAAAACTCAAAACCCCCAACCCTCTGGTCTCATTTTTAAGCAGCCAAAATAAACAAAACCATCATTAAACTCTAAATATTTCTGCTATATAGTTTCTCATCAAAATTATTCTCTACAACTAACCAGGAAAAATCTGGAAGCTTGCCCWATAGGTAGTGGTTCTTGATGGAGAACCCCCTAAAAGCAGACTCCAATGCAAGTCCCTGTGGCCCAGGGAAAAGGCATTTTTTTTGACTCATGTGCATTTAAARATATTCTTCCCCTTTGGCATCAAGAAAAACTTCTAAGCCTGTATTTCCAAGATTTCCGTGGAGACCCTAAGAGAAGAAAATGAGGGAATGGGGTCTATAGAAGAAAGATTCTGTAATTTGTAGATAACAAGCTGCAGGGTGCTTGGAGCCCAGTAAACATACATTTTTAATATACATATCATGAATAYAAATGATACATATTTTTCTCATGATAACATTTTTCTCATAAGAGAGAAAAATGGAACCACATTGACCCTTCAGAAATGTATCTGCTCTCTCTACTGACTAAGGAAATGTATATGTTTATTTAAAGTCTCTAATCTTTTCATCTCTTATCTTTCACAGATTGACTAAATTGAGTAATCATATGAGTTAAGAAAGGTGTAAGTGTCATGGGAAAAAYGGATCTAGTCACCTGCTGGCAATTTTATTCTAAGCATAATTTCCAAATTAGTGTGTGTACACACAGCTAAAAATAAGCTCAYCTTTTACATTTCTTTCATACCATTTAAAAGAAAACTGTAAGTCTTGGCCTAACTAAAGAACATAAAAGATTAAAACAGATTTTTTTAAGAAGATACATAGGGAAACTTCCCATCCTTTTGAAATCGTTTATACTCTATAAAAGCAACAAACGACAGAAGAAAAGCATAAAATATACTTGCAGGACAAGACTATGGTGTAATCCATAGCAGCACACTAGTGTATTTATGCAAAGTGAACATGTTCTGAKATGACCTGAGCCTCAAGACGCTCTCTCTCAGCTTCCACAGTTCAGAACAAATCTAAAGATAACGGCTTATCCCTAACAGCAAGCAGCTCTCACGTTTCTTTGAAGCTCACTCATTCCTTTCCATACCAGAGAAACTCGGTGTGGAGAGTGCACCACCTCTGCCCTTTGGATGGGGTCCCTGGGCCTTCCACCACGCGGTTCCTTCTGATCTGCTCTGCCAGCCAATTCCCGCTGCCGTTGCGCATGACGAATTTGTCGAGAAACACCAGCTGGCTCTCTGGCCCGTAGAACCAGTTATAGTTGGAATCTGCGATGGCCACAGTTCTCTGAAATCCTTGGGAAAAAGTTAAAAGACATGTAAAGAGGAACAAAATACATGCACAAAGATATATTTGTAGAGTGGTGATGAAGCCAAGCAGTACAAACAGACATAAACATAGTCCTGTAAGATGCTTACAGGCCTGCTCTTGGCTACAGGTAGCTAATATGCTACAAAAACATAAAAAGAAATATCCTATTTACTTCTTTTCCTCACTCAAATCTGTCAAAGATAACTTTCTCTTTACAGGTCTCACTTTTGCCATTCCTTACATGTCTGTACTGGCATGTCAAAGCTGCRCTCATCACCCCTTGGATACACAACTAAATCTTATTTTTTTACAAATCAGCTGCCATAAATGGAATTCCCTGCCTGAAACACTCTGCTTATGCTGAACTGCAGTTATTAATGCCCATTAAAGTTATCYTTCTATCTTTTCAACCAGGAGTTTTAAAAATACAAGTTCCTAATGAATTGACCTTCAAATAATCAATRCAAAACCATCAATCAAAACTTGCAAGGTTACCCTGAAACTAAATCTTCTCCAAAAGCTAGATGTCGGCTATACTTATTAGCTAGTAACTGTTTTCATATTTGTACTTCTCCATCTTTGCACAACAACTAGAACTTCAAATCAGAGATGCTAAAATACACYGAGAGACACTGGAGAGATCTAGCATGAGTACAGAAATAGCAAAAAAGACTTCACAATAAGCCTATTAGCAATCCTGATATTTTTGTTTTGCTCTCATATTAACAGAAGAAAAKAATTTATGTATCCTTGGGTGGTACTGAGAAACCTATCGAGTCAATTATATTTTCCATATGAAAAATATTTTAATAAAATAACAATTTTCAATAATAAATTTCAATCTTTTGTGGAAAATCTGTTGCTCATATAAAACTTTCCTGTTCTTTGTGGATACTTTTACATTGGCTTCATCATTTGCTTTTCCTTTCACCAAATATTTTTCCTGTGATGAGGAAGATTACTGTGATTAGTAAGAGCTTCAAAGAATATTAAATATTCTAAATATATAAAGAATATATAAAACCTCAGAAATACATGTACTTTGAAAAATGAAATCAAATTTTGGAGCATTGATTTTTCTCCCAAACAATGTTCCCATCTTTTGACTGGTTCTAAAAGCCAGAACTTAAGTAACAGTCATGTTTACTAAAGAGTGATAAACAAGGCTACCACTGTTTCTATGGATGATGAAGGTACAAGAAAATCCAAATGAAAGATTATTGAAAAATGGCCTACTTCAAGTAGGAAATTTACTGCTGCTTTAGGAATTATAAGATATATCTTCATTGATCCAAATGACCTACCTGGTAGGATAGTCCTATACATGAATGCAAAGTGCTGCTTGAGCCAGGGGTGGCCGAAGTGATTGATATCAAAGTGCCTTTGGACAAGAAATATGTACTGAAACAGAGATCTGGTTGTGTAGCTGCCATAAGCCACCCCTTCATAGAGGGAACCATCTGTAACCTCTTGGAGCAGGACTACTGACTTCTCCATGATTGCCAGCACTTGCTTGGTCCACAAATATGCTTCCTGAAGATAGCCTGAAAGAAGAAGATAATGACAAATCGTCATCTYATACCACCACAGAGTACTGATTACATTATCTGTGCTCCAACAGTGGGATCCGTCACAGTCATAAATCCACAGGGTGGCTGCTGGGTCTCTAAAATACAACTGTTGCTGCAGCAACTCTGCAGCTGTAGAGTGAAAAATAAAATAGTATATTTAAGCACAGTAGAGCAAGGTTAACTGAGCAAAGACTGGGATTCTGTCTTCTGTTTTAAAAGGAAAATTTCTATAATGTATWCAGAACATGCAGAAAGGGAAAAGCCATGCCAGGATTATTTATTACATTTTAAATTGAAGCAGTATGATTTACTGCAAATTTGTTTAAGTTTACAATCCCCACTAGAGGGCTCCAATAATGCAAATATTCTAATCAGTCATTTTTCACCAGCATGATATGTCCTGTTCAATGTGTTATTCAATCRAAAGGGTTATTTACAATAGGAATTATTTTGGAAAAGATTTGCATAGTTAATTTCCTGTCCAGATTCAGGAGTAGGAATGATTAGTTTGAAATTACTCTTCCAACTAGATTAAGTTTAAACCTTTGTGTAAACAAGACTTAAGTATTTACTTTCTTCTACAGAAAAGACTTTCAGAGATCTCATTATTTGGGTCAGTTCTGTACAACTCAAGAACTGKGAAGAGGCTGCCAGAAGTCCTTCTCAGGGCATGTCTGTCCTCACCAAAAAAGCATGCACAAGCAGCGCATTAACGTACTGCAGAAGGACGTGTGTTTTGAAGGAAGCACATGGATCCACTCCGGCTAATTTAGCAGTCCCACAGCTACATGCCTTTTCATAATTTCTTTTGGATTCCCTGGCAAGAGAGGTAGGACTAAAACAGAGGACGACTAGCTCACACTTTTCATGGCCACCTAGTGTCTACCCAGCTCGGTATGTCTGGGCATAGATGTAACCGGCCTCAACTCCACCATCTATCATAGCTCGGCTTTACAGCAGCTAGCTTACATTACATCCCACTGTCTGGCGAATCAGTGCCCGCTGAATGAAGTTTGAATGTCAGAGGACATTCAAACCTGCTACTATAAACGTTTCATTCCATTGCCACAGTTACTACATTTATGCCCAGTACAGTGATGAGCAATTCAGATTTCCTACTAGTCAAGGCTGCCAAATTGCGCTCAGTTAAAGAAGAGGAAAAAATTGCAATGCCCAAGTTAAACAGACAACCTGATTCTAACRTAGCATTTTTCTCCACTGGCTGAASAGAGAGTTATTATGAGCAGGAAGGCTTGAGTAACAGCAGCAGGTGACACTACTTCTACCTACAACTAACTTAACACTGCCTCGCTACACTGACAGAGCTGGGCACCGCGGGACTTTTTTGGAATACAAGCCCAAATACTCCACTTTCTCTTTCCCCCGTGACTTAAAAATCACAATAGGTACTTTTGACTATTCTCTTCCTTTTCAAATTTATGCATATTCTCATGATTCAGCCTAGTGCACTTATTATTTGGAGATATATAATAAATTCCTTTTACTTAGTTTATGTCGATGCTATAACAACCCTATACTTACGGTACATTAAAAGAACAATAATACATTAGAATAAAAAAGACTTAGTACTCTGTCAGCTAACACGGATGTCACAAGAAAATAAATTAATCCAAGTACACCTATAATTAGCAGTATACACAACAAATTAGGCCTTACCCTAGTTTCTTTTTCAAACATAAGAGTTTTTATTTTAACCGAAAAGATTTTAATATATGTGGGTACTTAGAATTCACTTAAATTAAGTTCATTTCTTAGCACTATGACAAAGTTTATAAGCATCTTTAAACATGCTATTTAATCGCTGCATACTTCARTTGTCCATAAAAAGTTGAATGCAATGCTTAAAATTATTTCCTTAAATGTAAAACTTTAAGAGAAAGGAATTGGCAATTACTGTGCATTTGATACCTGATATTATGTTTATAAATACATATCTCTGTGTATCCCTCCCTCTCCACCCTTGTTTCCTTTCTTCTCTGCAAAACAAAACAAACAAACAAACAGTCTTTTATATTGAAATGAAAATGTTTAAGAAACCATTTTAAATTATTTGACTTTTATCTTAATATTTTATTTTTAATTATCATCCAAAATACATGATTTGAACTTCTATTTTTTAAAAATAAAGTAACTCTAAAATGAAAACAACTAGATTTTTGGTTGGTCATGTACAATCTGGAAGTTGGAACCTATTTTCATTTAAAAATCAGCATTAATTAAAAATTGCTCAAATATTGCTGCACACCTTCCCCCCCCCCAAGTTTGGTGAAAAAAATATTGCTCCACTTTATTTGTGGTGTTACCACTGTTTGGTACAAAATATACTTATCATCTATACGCTAATGAAAAACAGAATCATCTCTAAAACTGCAAGCTTTCTGCAACAACCCAAGAAGCAGGAAAGGATGGAATTATGAGGAATTTAGGAAAACCCACTGAAATAAACTTGATCTTAGGTCTCCAATTTGTGAAGGGCAAGATAGGAGGAAAGGGGATAATTTCCACATACACTCTCATTGCTATTCAGCACGTGTACATTAAATGAATAGGTTTGTTACGAAAAATGAGTAACAAAAAGGTGACCCCCCCAGAACTGTAGGTTCCACAGTTTTCAATACAAAATCCTCAGTTATCCGAGAGCTCCCACTCTGTGCAGATGTGCCTTTGCTTGGCAGAGCTGAACAGCTTGGTAACACCATCGGCTTAGATTTTCCTTCCCTTGCAGCAAGTAGCTCCATTGGGCACTGTGTTTTCAAAAGGCTTCTACCACATAACAAAAAGGTATAGTCTATATTAAATAATCACTGGATAAAATGTTGATGCATTCTTACAAGTAGGAGCTGGCTCCATGGCTTCCCCCTCTCAGGCAAGTTTAGAGTCAGGATTTCTTATTTGCTCTTTGTCTCTGACTCTTTGAGTCTTGCGTTTTCTTTCACTCAGCATAGCAGCAAAATAGGAGGAGAGGKACAGTCCCTGGGTAGAAGAGCCAAAAGCATTTGGTGAGCGTGCTCTTCTGGGAAACGGGAAAAAAGGGATTAAGTCCTCCATGCAAAGAATAAGGTTGCAGCTGGCTTGGATGAAGGCTCAGGAGGGTAATAGTTCAAAGGGAGAAAGGTAAAGCCCAGCTCATMTCTTTGAAAAATGGGACATCTGAAAGGAAGGGTCCCAAGCCACGGCTCTTGAGCAGATGAAAGTACATCTTTGCAACTGTTTTAGGGGAGATAGGACAGAGGTCTTGGAGCTAACTGAAGGTTATCTGGTCGTGTTGCCCCCATGCGCAGGATGCTTCTGATCACWAGCTTTCTCCATGTGTTGTGTAAGGAGACTATGTGTACCACTCAAAGGGAGCAAAGGTGGTAGAATGAGCTCTTTATTGAGTTTGCTCTGAAAGTGCTGTATGTAAATCTGAACTGGCTACATAATGCACAAGGGAATTTTTAATGATTACAAACAGTGAGTTAAGAATCAATTAGATAACTAACTTTATATACACACATATGTATGCATACATATTACACCTTGCACGACTGTCCACAGACTTTTAGTAGACCATATTTTCCTAAGCAGTGTAGGGGCAAACCAAATACAGCTATGCTTGCAGGAGCACACAAAGCAGCACGCCTTTACAGCTGGCTGTGTCAGATGCTGAGCGCTTACCGTGGAAAGCACAGAAAAAACATTTGTATCAGTTCCCGAACTTAACTGCATAAACTGCATTCAGTCTATACACTTTAGAAGAATGTTCCTATGGTTTAGCACCTACCTTGATTCATCAGAACCARGCTCCCAGCCAGCAGGGCCACACAATTGGTTGGCTGGTGGTTATGAAGGTACTGGAAACCCCATCCGCGTCTGTACGATGTTTCATACATGTATCCTGAAGCATTGGCAATCACCTCAAGAAATCTCTCCTGTTGAGTCTTGCTGAGATAGCTGTATAAGAAGTCATAAGCAGTGGCAAAACCAACTAAGGAGTGAGCAAGAGGGACCTCATCCCACGGAGCATCCTTCACTAGCCTGTCAATAAAGAAACATGTCAACTAATTGAATAACACTTTTTTTTCTCTCTCTCTAACCATTCTGATAAATGTATATGTGTATATGACTTAATGTCTTTGAGGTTAGGCAACTCATTCTGAATTTTAACATAGTAGTGAGCTACTTAAGTCTCTGAGACCATTTTATTCTTTCCCAAGTATGGAGACTTTTAACTTTCAAAGTTTATTAATTTCATTACATTAAGTCATTAAATATTAAAACTGTGTTTGTGATATTATAGGTTTTGCTGGGAGAAACAGATTGGAAAAAATTTGAATCTATTTATCTAAAGCAAGATTCACAACATTTTTCTAAGAAAGCAATATCCCACAATTTATGCACGTCCAAAAATTTATAACTTTTTTTTCCAAAGGAGCCTAATGTTGATAAAAACATCCTGAACAGTGGCTTTAAGTGAATCTTCTTTAAAAAAAGTTTAATAAAATAATTCACAATGATGTTTCTTAATTTCACAAATGCATTCAAGGGTAGAAGTAGAAATGAAAAAAAATATTTTCATAACTGTGGTTCAGATTAACATACTTAATAGTATTAAAAACAGCATTACCTTAAAAATAGGTAAAAGGCTGCTACTCAATTTATTTTCTAGGAACTACCTGCTTGTATCAGATGATTATGATGAGCTTAGCAAAATAGTGAATTTACAACAAGAAAATTCCTACTGGGTGGGAGAGGTAGCACAGAACAAGTATTTATCTTTAAACTAAGAGAATATTGAGTATCAAAGCACTTAGTTCTGCATCACTGAGAATATATTTAGGCCGTAGTTCTACAAAACAGAAAATGTGAAGGAAAACATATTGAAAAAAAAACTCAATTTGATAGAATAAACAACTGTGTTTTCATGGTTGGTCTACTTTGCCACACATTTTTGTTACAGAAATGAATTTTAAATTGTTGAGATGAGACAGTGACCTACTGCAATCAGTGAAAATTGTGTTGTGCCCCTAAAGATGTGCACCTTCCAATCTCCACTATTCTATAATTCTACGAATATGACTGCATCTTAGATTTGTAAAACAGATGAGAAAAAAATACCAGAAAAGAAAGATTTTTAAAAAATTCCTCATTCTGCTATGGGGGCACTTACTTGCATTCAAAAGATGTCAATAAATCACATTGAAACTAYGAATATCAGCTTAGAACACTACAATTGTGGTAAAATATAAGATATAGGAGTGAGAAAAATGACCTTTAATTTTTGTGTCACTATGCCTAACATCATTGCAAAAACTTATAATAAACTTGGCAAAATCACGTCAGTATGTAAGAAAAGCCTCTATAGCCTTTCTTATTAGYTAAATATCCAATACATGGAAGCATTCACCTTCTCTCAGCTTGAATTTAGCCTTATGCTGAATGAAGTTTTGTGTTCATTTCAAGTTTTTACTTTTTTCTCATCAATTTTAAGCTAAATATGTGAATGAATTCAGCATTTACTTGCACAGCAGGATCTGACYTTTTCTTGAACCTGAGTTTTTACTGGATGAGATTCTCTTCTTTGCATCATTTTGCTTGTTTCTTGGTCATCAGGCAAACATTGATGGGAAGAGGTTATGAMTGATATGAAGACAGACAGCTAAAAGTGTGCTAAACAAATAACCATCGAAGCTTTGGGAAAAAACATTCTAGAAATTTATTACTGATCCCCAAACCCACATTATATTCTCTGCAGTTTTGTCATGAACATTTCTCTGTCATTTTGTTCCCATCCAACTTTTAAAATTATCAGTGAAGGCTTCTGGACAGGTGAAGTAAACCTTTTTAATCATATTTTGGGTTAGTTGTTGCTGGAAAAAAATTATTGGCCTGTCAGTCAAACATTGACATGCTTTACTTAGAAGCTCATTATTTCCATTTGACAATGACAAACATTTCCAGATAAATGAGAAGAAAACCTAGCTAAATTAGGCAAGCAATTCTTCCTATTCTCCAGGTATCACCAAGCCACAGAAACTGAAAAACTGTTTTAACTGGTTATTTGTCAATCTCAGTTCTGTGTCTGCAACTCTATTTCTGCTTTTTTGTCTTTGATTATCATTAAAAAAGCTCTTAACATGTTGTTAGTCATACATATTCATAAAAATAAAATTATATTCTACTGTGTTATATGGTATGTTCATCAGTGTCAGCAATCCCTTGAAACATGAGCATACCTTTGAACAACTATATCACAAATCCTAATTTCAAAAGTATATTTTATTTTACTTTTTACTAAACCTTTGCACATTCAAAAATAAAATTCAGCTCAAATGGGTACAGGAAACACCACTTTAAACGCCTTAGTTTGGAACAGTTAAAATGTGCTTGAGGTTTAGTTATACATTAGGAAAAAAGAGAACAATGAAAGAATTTGAGTTAAATGAAAACACTTAATTCAAAGAAGTTAAGTATCCTTATAATAACATTACAAATTGTTAACTGGAATGAATTAAAAACTATTTGATGATCTTTGCCTTGCTTTATCTGAAATGGGACATGACGATGGATTGATTTTGCTGTAAATTTTGTTGTTAAGATATACACTAACTTTATTTTTGCATGAAATTCTGCATAAAACTCGATAGTAAAAGATATTACATTAATCTCTGTGGCTATCATTTCTAATAGAATGGAAAATATTCCTCTACACAAAAAGTGCTAAACTGATCAATTATGACTTCATTTAAATTCGTTTTTGCAGTAAAAAATACCTTCAGTGTAAAAGAACTTAGATTTCCTAAGCCTGTACGTTGTCATAGTTACGTGCTCCAGGTTGCACAAAGTAATTTTTTAATTACTTCCCTCAAATTACAAGSAAGTCTTACATGCAGTTTCACAAAGGGGRTGCATACAATTACAAAAAATTAAAGACGAGGATTTAAAGAACCTCAGTCTTATAAGCATACAGAAAACTCAGCCAACATTTGTACTTAAAATGAAGCTCCTTTGTAAATAATATCTCTTTAATGGATATAAATCACTGTACCTGCATTACTATAATTTCTATGGAACTAAGCAGTGTCCAGAAACCAGTAGGTAAAATGAGCCACAAGAAGAATGGTCAAGTGACAAAAGCACTAAATGCTTTTGGCATCAAAATTCTGCTCTCGTTTTTCAAGTGGATTGCCAGTGTCAGCTTTGGTAAACAGCCTGGCTGACAAAGCAYGGGAACGAGTGGCACCGTAGGGCTGCACTGAACGTGCTCTGCGGAGAAACAGCTTTCAGGGCTATCTATTAACTGTGTTGTATTGAAGTATTAATGAAAATCTGGGCATATTTATAAAGTTGAGTAAAAATATGCCAATGATTTGCAGGATAACAGGAATTTTCTAATCCTTCCAAGAGTAAAATTGAACATCAGATACTATGAACCTCAACTTAGTGATTAACTGGGTTTGAAGAATGCAAGTAAGAAGTTTTATCTCAATGCCTGTATTAGCTTCTTTTCTCTTTTAAGGTATCATATGTTAGAGAAAAGAATCCAAGATTTAAAGAAAAGAATCCAAAGTAAATAAGAATATCTGTAACAGGTTTGGTACAGATCAACTAGTCAGTCACAGGCATAAACAATTTAAACAAAGGTAGCTATTGCAAAAACACTACAAGATATTTTAAAAACAAGAAAACCACACATACATCCCTACAGATGGTGATAAAAAAAAAAAAAAAAAAAAAAAAAAAAAAAAAAACTTACACACCATATACTGTAGGTATATATATATTTAGAAAAGAAGCTTATCTGGAAACTTGAGAAAGCTTTTAAGAGAGCTAGAGGTAATGAGTGGTTCCTTTGCCTCCTTCTGAACTCCAGAAACATTCAAAACTATGTACAACTTTTCACATTCAAGATCTGCTGTCTGGACAAATGCTGCAAATAGCAGTAGACAAATACGTGCCTGAGAGATTTTTTATGTTCTCTTCATCTTTGCTACATAAAATATTTTTAGCTACTTGATTTTAGTAAGTGAGGTTTTGATATAAATCTCCATGAAGAAACTGTGAAGAAATCAAACTTTATGAATAACGTAGTTTTCTTACATGTTTTGAGAATTTTAGCACAGTGATAGACAGTGTCTGGTTTAGATTTACAACGTTCTAGTAAATGATGAATCTGAATGGGGAATATGTTGGGAATCAGTTCTTCAATCATCAATATATGATGTAACAAAGCACCAAAAATGTACTACATTGTCCAAAATTAAGTGTGCACATACTTAATAGGATTGCCTGCTTTCATAAAATATATAAACTATATACAGACTAAGATAGGAAGTAAAGATCAATGTCCTGTCCCCTTGAAAAAACAAAAGATGTGTATATTACACACACACACAGACACAGAGATCAGAGATATATATAAGTGGTAAGATCACCTCAACATTCTTCTTGAGAACATTACTAATGCCGCCAACGTCTATTCCTTCAGTAGGAACAGTTTTACGTATTTTTTCCCTTATTTCTCTCTACTAAGAACTATTTTCTTTCTGAGATCAAAATACAAAAATATTAGCATTTCTTTAATAAATATTAGTGTGTGTCGGGGAGGGGGGATAATTTCTATCTGCCCATTTCAAGGTGGGATTTAAATCAGATTCTCCCACCTCAGTGAATTCATTGCTCATAGTCGATGGGATATTTAGAATTGCCTTTTTTTCACTTCACATTCTTACATACAAATTGAAGCAAACAGGAAACTAACAGTCTAACCTGAGAAACAGAATAACCCCCTGGGTAGTTTGATACCTGATTTCCAGAGCCTGTGCCAATCAGTCAGGTAAAAAACATACTTGTAGTGCATTGAGATGCTACCCAGCTTCCACATGGTGACTAGCTAACAGCACGGTTGAGCTTAATGCATGTAAAACATCAAATACGGATGCAAATGTGGCGTGTCACTGGGAAAACTCCTGATTCTGAATTCAACCGTATAATTGTATGGACTTGCTGTTGACCACTGCAGTGCCCCAGCACTGCAAAAAAGCTATTGCTGTCACACGCTCCTGGGGCAGCAGGCAGAGCTTTAAAACTCCCTGTCAGGCAAAGAAGAGAAATACTCTTCTGTGTCCGGGAGGAGGATACATACCGAGGCGGGGTGCACACACCAATGGGAGTGAGACCACTAGCATTTATTTTTTAAACCAGAGTTGATTTCTAGTATTTTTCTTACAAAGTCTCCAAAATGAAATATTTTGACGTGCTCAAATGAGATATTTTGCTCACTAATGGAACTATATCTTTCAATTTTTGTATTGGAGAGAAAACAGAAAAATCCTTGAAAAATTCTATTTGATCCAAAACAATCTTTTAACTTTCAACTTGTCAGCATTTTTCTGGTTGACTGCCAAAACAAAAGCCCTATTATCTGCATAACCTAAATGCTTGGTCATTTGCAACAACTGCTGCAAAAATTTTAAAAATTTAAAAAGTCCTTGAAAAAAATGATGATTTATATTTTCGGTTGTCCGGGGTAAAACATAACAATCTTGCTCCTGTCCCTTTACCGGTTGTGTTTCAGCAACAGTCACCCAGACATGCTCTTGAAGTTCATTTCAGCTCAGTTCACAGGCAGATGGGGAAAGTAGTGTTTAAATGTAAAGGGCTAAATTCATCTTGGAAAAAAAACTGACATATTTTTCAGTAAGTTTAAGAGCCTATTACAAAAGTAGGGCTGTACAGTTTAGGTGGAGGGGGGCAACTAAAACTCTGCTCCTTTTCTGGAAACTTTCAGCTACTTCCTAACCTCTTTTTCTCTCTTTTTCCCCATGGGCTTATATTCTTCATTCTACTGCTTCTAAAACTTCTTTCATATCCTTTTCTCTCCTTTTTCTCTTTGATCACAAGAACAGTCCTTTTCAAACTGGGCTTCTACTTAGTATCATCATGATCCTTYCGTGCTGCTACATTAAAAGTAAGGACCAAACTTGTTTTAGTAGTTTGCCATATAAAGCAGATGGTAATTTATTTATATTATTATTTCAGCTGACTACCTAGTTCTTTTTATAGTAAATGTTTATACCAGACACGCCACAAAGTGAGCTCCCTATATTTACCACAGAACTTCAGTTTACCACTTTACCTCCTTGAGAATTAATCTGGAACTATATATTAAAAAARAAAGTGTAATACAAACTCTTCAAACTTCAGCTAGCCATTTTAATTTCAAACAGTCATGCACAATTTCTATTTTTAAATGCTACACATGAAAAAGAGAAAAACAACAYGAGGGTCTGATATTTCAGTTACTAACATAATATATATTCTAGACATCAAATTCATCTTCCTACTCCTCCTTTTCTTTTTCTCCTTCCCCTTAGGAAGACTATCTCAGCATCCTCCAAGCTTCCTTTACACTAGTTTCTACAGTGTCCTCTTATAAAACCCTACAAAGTACTGTCTGAATATGACTGATGGCTGATTATTGCGAGTCAAACAGATGTTCTAAAGTTGTGGTATCAGCATAGAGACTTGCTCTATTTCAACTTAGAGCATGTGAATTTATTTTATTCATACATTTATCTGAACATTTAATTATTTATACATCATCACTGTATACTGATCAGCACTGAGCACTCTCTGGACACTAACAGCAGCAGGCCTGTAGCATGCTCCAATACTTCTAATASACAAGAGCTAGCAGAAGGCTATAGGGTTGGTGGTTAATAAGAAATACCAGAAGGGTCACAGATTTGCCATGCCAAAGACTCAGGTTAGTTTCTACYTATTCGCTGCTATTTTCTTGGAATGTTTGCACGTGCTTAACAGCAATTATCTCCCCTACGAAACCCATGAAGTAAGGCTCACTGTCAGATCCTCACCTCACTGTACAGCAGTAAAGTATTTGTGTTCRAAAGTGGTGCATGAACTACACGTAACAGCAACAGCAAAAGTGCTGAAATCTGGCAATTCTAAATGGTAAAAAAGGGTGCACAATTTGCGAACAGCTAAGGTACTTGCACAGGCTTAGTAAAGAAAAAAGTGCCTCATTTCTTTGTCCAAAACATAAAATCTAACTAGACTCTTATTTCTACATGATGTGTGACTCTAATTACATCACTTCAGTCAGTTCTGCAACGGGCTTAGACGGCATATGGAAAGAATCGCTAGTACAGATCCCCTYGGCCAAAAACACACTTTTGGCAGGGAGGGTTCCAGAGGCAAGTGACTGATAGACAAAATGCCAGAAAGCTAATCTACATACTCCGTTTTCTCTAAAATAAAATAATGTGGCTTATATTTAAGAACAAACTTTCTCAAATATTTTAGAAACCTTCTAGATATTGAATCCCAGGAAAAACAGGCAAATTATTTAACACTATTTAATTTTTACAGACAGAAATAGCAAATGTCCATCTATTTTTATTGGAATACTACTGCATTACGTTTTCCTGGTCTTGCTAGTCTCCAAAGTATTATCTGTTCCCATATTATTTTTAATGGTTGTTATAGTTAGCTATTAGCCATTGACTCTTTGTTTATTTTAAAATATAAACCCATTCCAGGATATAGCAATTACTGATGCTCTGTTATGAGTAACATGTCTCTCAACATTGGTTGTTATGACAAACAGCTCAGCTTCTGCCAACCTACATGAATGGGAACTGAATTAAGGTTTACTTTATCATGAGGTAGAAAATTACCATTGCAATAGATGAGAGGAGGCATAAGTGTTTAATTGTATCAACTTTRCTATAATTTCACCCTGATCGACTGGACTATTTTGGGGCTATAGGAGATTCTCATCAATATAAGGATGAAATTTAAAAAGCTAGTCTCCTGAAAAGCYGGGACAATACCCAGTGACACTTGAGACTGGATTTATTTTATCTCACTACTGCACACACTAACAAAATATACTTTTGCTTTGTGTTAAGGCTTATATCTTATTTAAGATCGTTAAAAATATTAATGAAAACTTATGCAAATAGATATTTCTGAAGTTCTAGAGTTATCTTAGAATCAATAGCATTTCAGCAGAAGTAAAAAGAAATTCAGATTATATTACTGAAAGAATCAAGCTACCAACAAGGAATCCATACAAGGTGGCCAGATTTAACTTTTCAAGATGTATTGATGGAACCCTCAGAGATAAGAAGGCATTTTTAGGGCAACTTACAGGGCAGAGTAGGTATCTACAGTATGTAAGTCTCAGAAAAGAAAAGTTCCTGCAGACTAGGCATCTTACTGATACCTTTCTTGAACAAGCTCTCTTTACTGATGACTTAGATTAGAGACTAGAGGAGATGAGACAGACTGCTCTCGCAGCATTTGGAGCTTTAAGCTGTGGTAGCACCAATGCCACTCCTTCCTTCTGCCCTCCTGGTCAGATCATATTTATACTCAGTTATTTAATAAGTGTAATGTTATTAATTATCTGCAATATTTTCCTCAAATCCAAGGCAAATTAAATATTATTATATATACTGAGGAGCAATTTTTGCTATAATTCCATTACTGTGATACTGCAAGAATAGTTCATGTACAGTCTTATACCACAGTTATCTTCATAAGATTTAAATGCCTGTCAGTAGTGATTAGGCAACATCTCATATTTGCTATATTTTAGATAGTCCTTGTTCCTAGTCTTATTCTAAGTGGAGAAATTAGTGCAGTAACATGTTTGGTGATACTTTTTAGTTGACTTTCTTAAGAAAAATAGATTTACATTATCATGTTTCTGTCTATCCACTCCTTTTACTTCTGAATCTCTTGATCTGTTTTAGCAAAGCTGCACAGAACAGTACATGCCTCAGAGATGTTATGTTGCTACAGCTTTCCAGAAAATTGCTGTTGGAAAAGGGAGGACACATACTGCTGCCATCAGTGATGGAAAAGCTATAGTGTAAACTCCACGTGTACAGTACTTTCAGTCATAAGTTCCCTGGGGAAAAACAACAACAACAAAAAAGGAAACCAAGTCCATGTTTTTGTCAYGGTGTTTGAAAAACTGGCCACTCTSTGTGCTTGGGGGCTGCACAAAGGGCTCAGCAATATTCCCTATGTTTCTGCTTACCTCCCTCTGAACTTCCCTTCCCAAGCTCACTATACCCTCTTCTTCTGTAAAGCAGAGAACCCCAATTAAAGCTCGATTGTCAGCTGAATGACATGGCTACCTCAAGAGGGACAGATGGGAAAAGGATGGCTTATCTTTGAAGTAACACAAGATACTTGCTTTAAAGGAACAGTATTTTTTAGGGGTAAAGATTATCAAAGCCAAGTGGAAATAGGATATCTGCTCAGTTCTGACCAGCAGCAGGTTTAGCTGGGACAAAGGCGAGCATTATGCTAAGGACCCGAGGAACCAAAATTATTCCAGGGCAGGAATCACAGGAGATAAAGAAATGGAATGAGGTCATTATAACAGTGAGCAAGACAGCTATAAATGAGAGGTCCACTACTCACAAAATTACTTGCTTCATTTTCTTATTCTATTAAAACAGAGACGAAAATCATATAATTCTGTGTTCACACTAAGCAAAGCAAGGTAAAAAAAAGTGTGAACAACGAAACTAGGGAGGAAGCTGTCGAGTTTTGGGGAAGTCTGTACGTGCTGTTGCAGATGGTTACACAACCTGGGATCTACCTCTGTAAAGCTCTGTCCCTGTGCCAGAAGAAAGATTGTCATACAGATTGCTTTCCAGGACATGAGGTGAAATGAAGGTAGGACAAGGCTTTGCATCGCTATGCTTCTGTGGCAGATTTTGCTAATAAACACCATCCTGTCATGTTACTATTTTTCTTCCTGATTCCCATGTGTCCACTCTTCTGTGTCATGCAACCAACATAAATCCGGTGTGTCCCTTCTCCCTCCCACCATCTCTTTTGTCCTAGTTCCTATATTTCTTTGACATTTAACTCCTAAATACTTGGTGTTGGGGGACCCCAACACTGCTGACGCCTTTTAAACTATGGATCTCAAGTCACGCCAACATAATCCAGCATATTTCCAATGACTGTCCCTGGTTGGACACCATTTATAGGATACTACTAGCTTGCCCTTTCCCCACAGAAGGTAGGTAAATAGCTGTCTGAGTAATGAATACTGCTTGAACAGCTAAATACTTCCTCTTGTGCTGACTTGCAACCTGATTCGAACTTCTGGTGAGCTGCTAACAACACGGAGCTGTAGGACAGTAGCTGCTGCAGAAGGGAGCAGCGTCCCCATTGCAGCCACTACTCCTATTGCCCCTCACTCTCCTATCCCAGTAAAGTCCATGTTTTCATCTTCCGAACTCCTCACAGTCCCCAGGGCACATTCAGGAACATGGGCTGAATGGCAACTGCTACAGGTGGGTGAGAGAAGTGAAGCTGCCTGAGGAAAGAAAAGGAGATAATTGCCAGTGGGTGTGAAAGGAGAAGGAGAGACCTTCTGCAGGGGCTCCCAGTTGCTAGACCCACTTGTATGGCTTTTCAGGCCATAACATAATTCTAACACAAGAAAAAGGGAACCAAGAACCTAGGGCAGAGTCTTAGCAAGACTGAAAAAGGTCCTTAGAGGTCATTTACTGAATGACCAAGAATGACCAGGCGTTTTTAGACTTCTAGCTAATCTTCAGGTTCCACATTCACTTAAACTGCAACTTGCCAACCCTGCAACTCTTCCAGTGCACAATTTCCTACATATGCACAGAGGAAAGTAGTTTGCTAGAATTAGGAAATAGTTCAATGTGTTTCAGGACAAAGTATGTTAACTTCTGCCCTTATAGAAAGTGGAGGCCACAATGAGGACAGAGTGACTTGTACATGACAACTCATATCCAGGTGAAATAAATCCAAATATATCAAAATGTGAGTCACTCAAACAACTGCAGTATAGCTATGTATTTAGATGGTCAGCTATCTTTATCATGTCTCAGTGATAAAGCGCATAATATGATAGAGAAGATGCCCAAGAACTGCACAGCAAAGGAGTTGCAAGTCTAGGTGACCCTGCTTGAGCAAGCAGTTGGACTAGATAATCCCCAGAGGTCCCTTCCAACCTCAGCCATTCTGTGAAAATGAGCCTTAGACAGATACATGTTAGAGCATTCATGAAATATTTAACTGAGGAAACAATTCTGAAAGCGATTTAAAAGATGATGTTTGGAATATGACAATAAGCAAGAGAAAAAAAATTAGAAAAAAGGAATTTCACTTGAGCTTTTTCTATTAGTTAAACTCTATTACCAAGCTGAGTAGCTGTCACCTTTGGTGTAAATATAAATGAACACTTTTCACCAGACTGGAAAACTGTACTACCTCTATCATTTTTAGAAAAGCTAGAGTGTCATTTTTACCTACACAATTTTTTATATTTTTCATATTTTCAATTTATAGGAGTTAGGATGATATACAAAGGGTTCTGGTTCCTTCTTGCAGCATTAATTTACAGTAGAGTAGGTCTAGTGATGGTGAAAARCTGTGGGGCACAGCTAGTCTAAAAGAAGATAAGCGCATACAGCAAGTCAGTCACTGTTAAAGTGAATGTATGAGCAACTCAGCTAATTATGTAGACTATGACAGCTACCAGCTAATATATTTAAACATTTCACTCATCCACTCACTCTTTCAATTGCAAGCAGAGTTTATACAGCAACTTAAAAAAAAAAGACAAAAATCTACCAACTAGGCTGAGCTGCCATCCTCTCCATGTAATCCTTGGCCATGTTGATGGCTTCGATATTTTCCGGGTAGAGCAAGCAGAACATTGCCAGGGCCCCGAGATTGTTGCCATAAATTTCATTCCACCGAGAGCTGAATTCCTTCGGGTCCCAGGGAGGGAGGTACTCCAGGGGGTTCGACAACATGGTCTGCACCGCCTCAGTCAGACGAGCCGCGATGTGCTGGTGGGTGGTGGCTGCCTTGAGACGCAGACCTTCCACATCCCCTTTGGAAAAGTAGAGCATGGGGTAGCTGTCGTAGTTGGCATTGACAAAGGGAATCATAGCAGCTGGGTCCTCACTGGTGCTGTGGGCAAAGGCGATGCAAATCACATGTATGAAAAACACACTCGGGGCTCCCCGGGTGTGAGTCCTCATTGTGGCATTAGATCTCCAAGTCTCAGTGGGAGCCAAACCATCTTTGAAATATCCTAGGGCAAACAGATGTGTGAGAGAGTTAGAAGAAGAATTTATGAGAAAATATTCATTTATAGAGATGCTTTAAAGGAAATATAACTCTGTGTAGACTGAAAGAACCCTGTATATACATACATATATATTATATATATACACACACACATATAAGTGGCTTTCAAATAATTTTTCTGAGTCCTTCAGACAAAAGCCCTGCTGAACACCTGATCCTAAAGAAAAATTTGTATGCTTTGAAAAAAGTCCCTCCTTCCCTTCCCCATCTTTTTCAAGTAGCTGGTATGAGGGGAATGAGACATTCGGGACTCACTGATTAAAAATAATTGCAACTGTGCTTAATATAAAACATTGCTGACTGTACTGGCAAACGGAGAAGGGAGGGAGGGAAAAAGGAAGGAGCGAGAGCCACAGAGATTGTGTTAGCGGCAGCCAAGACTGCGTGCTGCATTGGCTGATGTTAACAGCTGGAGAGTAAAGGATAAGGAATGCTGGAGGTTTGTGCTGGGGTCATTTTGTGCTGTGCTCAAGGCCTCTAGTTCTGACACGTCCTCAGTTAGGCAAAAAAAAAAAAAGGAAGGAAGAAAGAAAAAGATGACAGAAAGAAAAGAGGAAAAAGAAAGTAGCAGAATTCTAGAAAAATAGTTGAATTACCTGGCCTTTAGGGTGCTTGGGTTTTCTACATTGCTTTTATTTTTCTAAAGGGCCTTCCATTTTGCACGTGGAGATTTACTGCTAGCTACCAAGAAGGCTGAATGTTAAATTAAAGTGCATATTTTCCTATATGCATGATTTCTCAAAATATGCTCAAATGGCAGATCTATACAGAGGTTAAATGTAAGTATTTAAACATAGAAAGTCACTTTGTAAAAATTGCCAACTATCTAGCCTAAACTCTCAGATAAAACATGGCCAGGATCCCCCCGAGGAAAGCCAGCAAATTCCTAGAATTCTTCGGAGGGGAAAGGTTACAGAAAACAGACCCAAGAGAGACAGTTTTATGTAAATAATGAACAGTAGTTTTCAATTATTAAAAACAGAAATAGACAGAAGGAAAGAAAACCCCCAAAACAAATATGAAATGTTTTTTTTTTTTTTTTTTTCCCAAGGAAAACCTGTTTCATAGGATTCAGAAATAAAACTGGCAAGGAGCTAAAGTACAAAGCAACCTTTTACTTTTCCCCACAGCTCCCCGCATATAGAYGCCAAAAGTTTCTGACAGACACCTAGGCTGCTAAAACTTTAGCGACCCACATCCTGGTTCAGCAGTGTCGTTAATACGCACACGCACAGTGAGACCWCCTTGTTGGCCTGGGTCCCTCAGCTACTGCTGGCTGCACAGTCCGGTCTCTGGTCATTTGTATTCAGGTGTTCTAAAAATTAATTTAGGAGCAAGTAATTTTGGCTGTGAAGTATGTCTTTTCTTGTGCATTCTTGCTTAGGCTAAAAATAATACTGCACCCTAAAACTGCATACCTAAATACATTACAGTGGACAGCAAAATTGCTTTAACATACTGTAATGCAMGATGACATTTTCATAGCATTCTAATGCATTTTGCAGATAAGTTTTACCCTTTTTTGGATATAAACTAATCATTACAGGACACATTATGCAGATCACCAATTACTTTATCCAGTAATATTTTACTATATCTACATATTCTCTCACCATATACACAGAAACATACACTGCAACTTATCCAAGCATACCCAGGTCTACTCATATTCCCATCTATAAATATTAAAACCATACAACAGCGTATCTTGAAAGAAAGGAGGTAAAAACCAGCCAAACCAGTATATCATGTCTGAAAACATGATGTGGATTTTTTTAAGTTAAGAAAAAGGCTTCTAAAAACCATATTTTTTATTATAAAAAGTTATTCTTAATTCTTTAAAATCAAGAGGAGAGAAAAGAACCACTTTTTTTAAAATGATGAAATACTTTCTGAAAAATAGACAAAAAATCCCAGTAACATTTTTTTCTTTTCTTTTCTTTTCTTTTCTTTTTTCTTCAATCACAGTCATACATTGTAAGAAGTTTCCTGGACTACAAAAGAAAAAATACCAGATACTGGTAAGTGACTTCACTTTTCTTTGGTTTGATCTCTATGAGGACTTCAGCACATCAATAAGAATTAAGCATATGTGTAAATTTAGGGATAGTTTTAAATGCTCCCTGGATTAGGGTCTTTCTGACCAGAGGTTATGGAACATGCAAGATAGTTTCCTAGACCTCCCTTTTTGTAAAGCTTGATACATTATCTCAATAGTCGATCATCACCAAGTATCTCTAGTGTTGCCTGAAATTCATAGTTCATATTTTCAAAATTCAACAACCTGCCTAATTTTTTCCTGTCATGCATGCATACATTTAATAGAGAAGGTAAACCCTTCTTTATACATTAGAAGGAACCTCCATACCACATTGTTTAGCATAACTGGAAAACTGATAGTCTTTCAGCATATTCAGAATCAAGGTCTGGAAGAAAGTCAACAGGCAGTGAAAAAAACAGAACTATGTCATTCTTATTTATTCTTGGTCAAATGATATTGCCACCCTTCCTACAATAGGAAGACAGCAGCCCATGGCAGCAAAGTGGCCAGTAAGCCCTCTTGCATGACTATGCAGAGCTTAGCCCAGCCTGACTGATGGATGGGAGGAGGCAGCTACCAAGGGGTTCCTCTTTGTTCCCTTGCCTCCTTTGTGGAGGCACCACCACAACCACGGTGAAAGAAGCACCAGAGGGGAGCGCTAGGGTGGCATGACTATGGCTCAGACCGTGCTACCTTCAGTGAAGAGATGCTCTATGCTGTCTCATCTGTGATATCCTTAAAAGCATGACTAGCAAAACGTAATAATGAAAATCACAAAGCTCCACATATAATAAAAATGTGGATTTGCAATAATAAAAGTGCGATTAAATTTACAACAGTTAACAAGTAGGATGTTGATGTGATTAAATCACCCAGATGGTGAGGAAATACTAACTACATAGCTCTGAATGTAGCCATGACAAATGACCCTCGTAGCGATTTCAAATAGCAGACCTGCCTTGAACCACAAACACAAGTTTTTCACTGACTAGGACCAGATTTGACCACATACTTCACCGACTTACGCTCCAAGTTTACTTGTCCAAGTCTGTCCACAGTCCAATGTATAATCATTCTTTCTCACTTCAGTAGCTGTCTAGAAACTAAACCGATCAATAAGGATATATATGAAATCACTTCAACATTTTTAAATGGAAGAGGCTGCAGAAGGGCAAAGAACCAAAGCACCATTGACAAGAGAATGTGACCAGAAACAGTAACATTTACTACCAGTGACTATTTAAAACTCATTACAATGGCATAAATGTACCAGCCTCCCCTCCCAAAACAACTTGAAGCAGCTGAAGGTGCTTTATACGTTAAATAGCTCCATACTTGGCTTAGTTAACTTATTTGCATACTGAAAATTAAAGAAATAGATAGCACTATTTWGAAACATGCATATGATACTTGATCATCTGCATAGTTTAGGTGAAGCCARACATGTATAGACAACAGGCCACATGAGCCCCAACTCCCCAACAGTTGGGAGTGAATTTGCTACAAGTTTATTTGATGCATAGGACTGGAAATTATAGGAATTTGGGCTTTCTGATCACTTACATTCCATAGTACCATTTTTTAAAGTTAAAAGACTCTCTTATTCTCGTATTACACTACATCATTACCAGCCACATCTTCCAACAAAAGCTTTAATAAGTAACTGAGCCTTTTCTGAAAATAAGGGGTTTTGATTCAGTTTGGAAATCAAAATCTGATACGCTACCAAAAATGAAAAGGAGGCTGAAGGATACTTGTCCATGGAAGAAAATGCTAATATGCCATGTCATTCAAAGGGGCTGTCAGTTCTAGATTGAAAGAGCAGTTGCCACGGTTTTCACTCCATTACCAGCAGAAACAAACAGTAAAGAATATAGTTTATTCCAGAAAAAGCAACATGTGAACRTTAACTATTTTGATTCTCCCTATCTACATCAGTGAATAGGTGTTCAACTGCAGCCAAAAAGTACGGTAAGACTGATGCCATTAACTGAATTGAACATTGGTACAGATAAAGTAAGCTCACCTAATGAAATTAATTTGATACACTATCCAAAGCAAACAGGAGCCTGCTTAAATTACCTTAAATTACCTCAACAAGGGTTTCGGTAAGAATTTTGTTCAAATTTTTAGTGAAAAATCTGTTCCACTTTAGGGAGAAGCAGCAAATCATCAGCTTCAGCCTGCAAACTTTGCCTCAGGAAATGATCCCTGAATTTCAACTCAGTTTTCATCATCTTTGCATAACTTCTTGACAAATTATTCGTAGCGAAAGCACATTTGAGTTGAACGTAGTACTTAGTCTGTACTTAATTTCATGTTGAATTACACTGTCATTATACTTTTTTTCACAATTTAGACTGCATTGTAAGATCATCTTGTTAAGCCATTCAAAAGCAATGAAAATATAGCAATCAATTGTAGCACCCACTCCTAATCAGGTAAGAGAATAATACATATTTTAGAAGAAATAGTCAGCAACTATGAACAGCTGTTGCCATACTGATGCCATGAAACTTATAAGTAATGTTGCAAAGAAATATGCATGGTATTTTGTTCCATTAAACATTGAAGGGTAAGGATCTATTTGCACYGCTGCTGACAGTACCAAAATATAACTGCTTGCTGCAAGGACTGCTAAGCTAGATTAGTGATGGAGCAAAGGAAACTTCAATAAAAACTATTTTTGGTACTTTTCCCAAACCCACCCCAAAACACTAGCAAATATTTTACACACATTGCAATTTAATTTGCTGCTAATAACAGGGAAAACACCTATAAATCTTGTTAAAATGGTGGTGGTTTACTTCCATGATGCTTATACCAGCTGAGAATTATTTGCTGGTCCTCCCTGTTGTCCAGCAACTTCAATTTTACCATTCATTTAAATGTTTCACAAACACAAGCTTAAAAATACAAGAGTAACCAACTCATTTAACTGAATCCAATGACAATTAAGTGCTAAATAATGCAGGGTAAGCCCATGAAAACACACAAAGGCAATGGGKTCAAGAGAGACTAACTTCCAAATATCACCTTTCCCTTCCTATTAACTCACAGGAATATATCTGATAGCAAAATTAGGCAGGAGGCAGAAAGTGACCGAAAAAAGTATAAACTTATATTTATATTATAATAATTACAGCTAATCTACTGACCAAATTCCCAAACTGCATAGTTCACACATCACCAGTTAGTACTATTCAGTCCCTTTCAAAACTGCAGTGGCACCAGTATGGCAAGTTCTTACACCCCAAGACAAAAGGWGTCAGAAATGCTCTCTCAATCACGCTTTTAGTGAGTTCAACAAAACTAGTGGCCATCTATCTCTCCAAGATGGGAGATGWAATGCTAGGAAAAGTGCAAAATCACTGCTTACAAATTTCAGAAATATCCTGTGAGAATGAAGGGTTACATTCATTCTGCAATATGCTGCAGACGGGACAGAAATATTTCAGTATTTTCAGAAGTTTCCAGTACGCATGTAGAAGGTATCTTATCAGAGTATTAAAGTTTATTCTGGTTATTCCTTTCATCGAAAATGTTACTTGTGTGTTTTTCACCATGTACATAAATTAACATGGAATACACATACACACACACACACACTCACATGCACRCACTGAATGCATAACTTTTTTTCTGCCTCAGAAAAAAACAAAATTAAAATAATATGTATGCCCAAACCATATTTAACATGTAATTTTCTTCTATTTTAAATTCATTCTGTGATATAAATGCTTTCTCAATAATTTTTGGTAGCACTAATATTACTATTCCTAGCCCTTACAAGGATCTTTCATTCTACACACTATTGTGTAGGATGAGTAAGAAAGTCATTTTMATCTACAGAATGCTAAAGGCACTCATTCCCAACCAGTACAGACATGCCTATTAAAGCATCCAAGTTCAGTAAATTAAAGTTCAGTCCTTTCTACCATCAAAAATGCAAACCTAGAAACCACCATTTAAAGATCTTCTTTCCGGCACTAGCATTTTTTATTTCATTCTGAATGAAAAGAAAATTTCAAAATKCCATTTAGATAGCTAGGAATATAATTATTCTTTGCAAAAATGTTTTCATGGAAAGTAACAATAAAGTTTGAAATATTTCATTTAGGCTAAAAGTACGTATTAACTAAGTTTGTTCACTCCATTAATGCCTCAGAAGTCAATCCTCACCCATATTGTAACAGAATGTAGGACACTGCTTGGGGTTGGGACTGTTACTGTGACTGAGATGCCAGATTAATCTGGCATCTGCTTAAAAGCATGTCTTTCTCATCCATGCAAGCAGACTCATTCAGGTAAGACATGTACAATTGCATTTGGAGGATCAAAAACCATGCAGAGGGTTTCATGTGCAAACAGCCTACAACCCGAACATGAAACATTGTCTCACAACAGGAAGTCAGCAAAGGAAGAGATTATTTGAGGTTACCACGAGTGTGATCTATGCACTGATTGAGTAGTAGAACCACAAGTCCACAGGAAGAGCTGCAAAGCATTCAAAGTGTGATTGTAATGCCCAAGAGACTCAAAAAAGGACAAAAACATTAATCAGACATCTAAGTGAGGAAGACAATTTTATTGCTGTCAAAACAAAATTCCTTCTTGGGCTTAATCCAGCCCGCTCAGAAATATTGCACGCAATGGAACTGCTCTCACTTCTTTTTTTCTTTTTTGGGGACTACTTACAGCATCAGAAATGTCCGACATAGAGTCTAGTGTTTCCAATTCTGATTTTAATTTCTGTCCTCTTTTCCAACTAACATTTCTTCACCAGCCTTGATCTTTATTCTTTCCAAATACTTGTAAATGTTGAAAGTTCCCTGGCCTGTTGTTCTCCTCTACTGTGTGTAATTAATAGCTTTAATTTTCCCTGATTATTGTTTTAATTGTCCTTCGTGCAATTACCTCCAAGATGTCAGAAATGAATAAAATGTTCCAGATGGAGTTATACAGAACAGTCCTCTCTCTGCGTATATCTATACCTACCTATAGACTCGAGCAATTCGAGATATCAAATAAATATTTTTATCTTTATTTGCAAAGCATTTCCACAGGAGGTCATATTAATAGAAGAGAACTCTAAAACATGTCACATCCTTCAGTTTGTATGGGATCAAAGCGCATTTTAACTATATTTCCATATCCTGTTAATGACTCAGTCTTGCACACAAAACCACTTTAAAAATATATTCATTGTTTCTCACTGTTAAAGTATCATGACAGCATGTAGGAGCACCAGCGAGGTCAGAGACACCTGTGCCAGTCAGTTTACAAATGTAGTAAGAAGGCTACAATGTAAACTGAAATCAATACTTGCTTTTATATTCTACATATATAATCTTAACATATGTGTATGTGTATGACCCCAGATGTATTTTACCACAGAGGAACCACTCTTTCACTTGCTTCATGATAAATGCCTCTGCGTTTCCACATTGAAACTGCACTACCCTGCTGGTAGCCTCATCTCACTCTAAATCAATGTGCTGTTCATGTGTATTCATTATTGGTACAACTCTGTTGTTACCGCTGCTACATTCATCTGTTATGTCATTATCTTTAGTTTCTATATATAGCTAGATATAGCCTATATCTAGACAGGGCATAGAGTTCATCTATCTATGTATCCAGATGCATCTGATTTTTTTTCCAGGCTTTATACTCAGACAGAATATAAAATATATTATCATATAATTCCTTTGGGGTTATTACTGTCTTCAAGGCTGCCCAACATAGCTTTGACGAGAGTGCCAATTGCATTTTCATGGAAATAAGCCTGAAATGTAGATAGAGTTAAAAGGTTATATTAGGTCTGTAAAATATTACCACTCACAATTGGCATGACCAATTTGCTTCAGTAGGCTTCAACACATCCATTAAATTATAGCCTAATTTTGAAATTTAGAATTTTATAATCTTATTTCTGATCTTGAGTTGTACAGAGCAAGATCGGAGCCTGACACTTACTTAGCTCCAAAATTATATATCATTTTAGCCAAAATGTGATGTAATGCACCACTAGTAGAAGAATCAGATTCACCAGCTTTAAAAGGACAACACACCCACTCTAATAGTTTCAAAGAACTTTTAAAATACTTTGATAACTCTAAGTAGCCATTTTATTAGAAAATATAAGATGGCATAAAAAGAATATAAGACACTCTGCAGATTAACTATCTCATAAAAAAAGAAAAAATAATCCAAAATGAAACAAAACAGCAAAACCAAAGCAAGATATAAAACACGACAATGGTAGTGAAAGGACTGTAACTTTAGTGTTATGTTTATCTGGTACTGAAACGCAATACTTACCTGAGTAAAGTGACAAGAATCTCTACAACTCCTTGTCTGCTCTAAATAATGCTATTGCTGATTCTCACTGTAGCCATTATAAGTCTATGAAAAAAAAAAAAAAAAAAAAAAAAAAAAAAAAAAAAAAAGACCAAGCAGACAAGCAGATAATTTCAAGTTGTATATGTAATATCCTCATTATGCCTGGAGATTTAATACCTGACTATGTCCCAGCAGCAGGTGAACATGTGATGTTAGCATCTGACAGGAAAATCTATTTGCAATGCTCTGTATTGCTCTTCCCGTGGTTCCCAGCATCGCCAAACCCCTTAGGCCAGGTCTATATTGCAAACACTTTGCTTCTGCTAAACTTCTACTGACAAAGCACTTATGAGAAAAGACACAGGTTACATCAGCAAAATTTTCTCTTTCCTATTAGGCTTTTATTTCCCCTCCACTATTCTTTGTTCTTTGTTCCCATCCTGAGCAAATAACTAAGTCCGGTAAAAGTGCAGTACACAAGGGTTCAGAGTTTTTGCTAATGCAGCTATGTTACTACTTCACCATATCCCTATTGTGCTTAGCTGTGCAAATAGAAACATATAATGCAAGCCTTGCATGAGAATATTTTGAATCTGTGGAGTAAATGAATTCTATTAATTACATAAGACGAGAGGAAATTTGAATTCTTGATCTTGATCTTGATCTTGATCCTGCTTAGGAGGAAGAAGCATTCTACCTTTTGTACAGCTGAGTATATACATCCCTGAATTTTTTCCATGCATTGGTACAAACAAATCTCAAAAAAAAAAAAAAAAAAAAAAAAAAAAAAAAAAAAAAAAAAAAAAAAAAAAAAAAAAAAAAAAAAACTTATTTATAATACATGGTTACTGTCTTGAACACAAACTGGCATCATGCTTTAACAGCGTTAGGAGACTACACTACTACAACTAAGCTCTTTAGCTAATTCAGATGAATGGAGACAGTAAAAAAAATGTAAAAAGCCAGGATAAACTTGCTGTTGAGATATCATATTTATTAGTTAAATACTATTTGGTAAGCAAAAGTCGTACTCTCTTTCAGTCTCTAGACACCTGGATTACCAATTCTAAACCAGGAAACAATGGTAAAGGAAAGTTGTTTCCTTATTTTTTAAAATTTCTTTAAAAAGAAAGAAAGAAAGAAAGAAATATGAAAGAGGGGGGTTATTTCTTGCAAAATGTCCAGGAACAATAGCAGAAGTAACTAAGTTTCTTTCTGCTCATTGCTAGAATAAGTTGTGGCTGCCAGATGTGCAAGTTTCCACACACAGTCCTAGGAATGTGACTCAATTTTGACTAAAAGCAATCATTTCTGTGAGAAGGGACACTTCAGTTTTATAGCCTCTTTCAACCCTATTTCTCASTACTCAAACTGCTGGATACTAATAGATGTGACCAATTCTCCACTAGCAAGTGAGATAATTGTGCTAACCCAAAGGCTGTCTGGTGGCAGGAATAACTTTCTACCAGTGCTGGGATAGGCTGAATTCTCAGGTTTGAAAAAGGTGTATGCACTCCCTCTTCCTGCACCCGAGGAAGAGAAATGGAAAATAYAGGCAGCATTTAACAAACCTTTAAAATTACCAAAGATGTCAGTCTAGAGTTAGCTTTCAACAACTCCTTCTTATTATAGGTATATGCAACCTATGAAAATCACATCTAGCATTTATCCAGGCAGTAAAACACATTTTACTCTCCATTGTGGTAAGGATATTTACTATCTAGTTAGAGCAGATTTACTAATTATATCGCATAAAAACTGACGAAAACAGATCTCCCTTGGGTAAAATAAATCTACCAATATTTACCGTAAGGAATTGATTTGTTCAATTCATGTATTTTTTCATTTGCAATAAGTATTTTCTATGACTGAAGAAGAGATTTTAGAAGAGATTCTCCATGAATATGCAGAGAAAAACCAGCACCAAGTTTATGAAGTCAATACCCACAGCACAGGATACAAAACTGTTCAAAAAAATATTCTCACATCTTGTATTAAATAGCAGCACTCAGCTTTTCCTAGCAAAACAAAATTATTCTAAATATCACAGTACTTCAAACAATGTCATCAATAAAGGCAGAAGAAATTTTTAGTGAAGAAACTCTTATTTTGAATAACAAGAAAAAAAAACATTCTGTTAGAGTACTAGCAGTTCTGTCCACTAAATAGCCTGTGAGAAGTATACTTTATTTTTGCTTACTAGAGGAGTTCACAGACAGCCAAGGAAATCCCAAACCCAAACTGGTACTTTGTTGACTCCCACTATAAACTTTAGTTAATTTAGGTCACACAAGAAACATGTAAGCAATGACACACAGTAAGAGAATTCATAGCTGAAATTCTATTTAATGCTTCATGCATCCCAAAATCTCCAAGCAGTTATGAAACAAATTAATTAATTAAACCTCTCAACATCTCTGTAAAGCTAGCAAGTACATTTATTTGTTTCATGAGGAAGGAAACAGAGACATGGAAAGGCGGAGTGACTTGCCCAAGGCTACCAGTAAGTCTTTCAGAGTAATAAACAGAATCTGAATTATTGATTTTCAGTGCTGTTCTTCAGCTGCAGTGTTTCTTTTCTGAACTATTACACTGAGTTATAATGATTGTTGGCATGATAAACATAACATGGTAACACTTACCTGAGAATTTCTTTGTCCATGTTTAGACTATATTAAAACGTTAATATTATTTTAATCACAATCGAGTTTCCTAGAGTGACCTAAATCTCAAACTAGATGAGCAATAATTCTTGTATTTCATTCACAATTGTAAGTATTTCTTAATTCTCATTGATCATGTCCAGAAAGAAGCTATTCCAGCTTGAAAATACAGGAAAATATCACTTAGCTCTACATTTTTTCAAGAGGGAACATCTGTGATAGAAAAGCAAAGAGAATGGCTACTTTGCTGTATATCGAGTTGGACTTCAAGCATCTGCATGAGATGCACCAAATGAAGATGCACCAGTTTTGTGCAATACTATCTAAGAGAGTTGCAACTTGCCATCCTGAGGATTACGAGTGTACTTAAGGAGTTAATAACCGCAGTTCCAGGTCATTTAGACTTTTCCAACAAAAAAGAAAAGCCGCAGGAAATTGCAATGGGTAAATTACTCTCTTCCTGTCTCTCAGCTCCTCCAGGTGCAAAGTAAGGATGCTACCGCTTACCTTTCACACAGGCATGTTTGGAGGGCTCAACTCATTAGCGCTTCTACGAGGCTCGGAGGCTCTTGCATTCACGGTGCTCTGGGAGAGCAGAAAGCTGTTATAAGCTTCAAGCAGAAAACGCTACCGACCGGCACGTCGCCCGCATGCCCCTACCCAGGCGCTTCTCCGCCGGGCGCACGCCCGTGCGGTGCTGGACGCCCCCGGAAAGGTGCTAGTTGCCAAACGGCGGCGCCTTGACAGCGGCGAGCACCCGCCACCGCCGCGCTGAGGCGGGCTAGGCGCGCCCGCCCTTCGTTTCCGAGGGAAAAGTCGGGAAAAGTGGGTTCCTAACAGAGCGCTGCCGGCGGGATGCCCTCCCGGCGGCTCCCACCCCCCGGGGCGGCCGCCCCGCCGGCGAGGCACCTCCCGGCCGCGGCGCCGGGCGC
>NW_028186413.1:880315-892665 GCF_003343005.1 Rhea americana | reverse complement strand
CGCCGCCCCGTCTGCGATCGGCGCGGCTCGGCTCGGCTCGGCTCGGCTCGGCTCAGCGCGGCGCGGCGCGGCTTGGCGCGCCTCGGCCCGGCTCCACCGCCAGAAAGTTTCTCCTGCGAAGCCCCGGGGGACAGAGCGCGGTGGGGGGAGCGGTTTTCAACTCAGGAAGAAAGTGGCTCCCCCACCCTCCCCGCTCCACCTCCCGCCTCCCCGCCCTCCTCCCCCCGTCCTTACCTCTCCCGATCCTCCTCCTCCTCCTCCTCCTCTTCCTCCTCCTCCCCAGCCCCGCTCCAGCCGGCCCCGCCGGCCCCTCACGCCATGGCGGCGGCAGCGGGGGCGCTCGGTGGGGACGGGGATCCGGGACGGGGATCCGGGACAGAGGCGGGGATTCAGGACGGGGACCAGGGACGGGAACCCAGGACGGCATCGGGGATGCGGGACGGAGATCTGGGATAGGGACGGGACGGGGACGGGATCCGAGGAGGGGATTCAGGACGCGGCTCCGGGACGGGGACGCGGCCGCGGCTCCGAGCGAGGCACGCAGCCCGCAAGCCGCGGACTTTTTGTTATTTCCTATTTCCATCTGCTCTTTTAAACACGGTGTGGCAGTTTATACAAGATATTCCCTGTGCAAAACACAAAATCGTGAGACACCGYGATCATTCAAGCCGGGACATCCTAATATTTTTTGCAGCCATTCAATTGAAGATATTTAGGTAAGTAGTATAAAAGAAGGGRAAAAAAAGGCAGTATTTTGGAAAGGTCTGTATTTTCTTAATCAGTGAAACCAGGAAAAAGTCTGAAATCGAGAATTCTCAGTGTTCGTTGGCACTCACATGCTGAACAAGTTTTCAGACTACTCTCCTGGGAACAAACAAAMAAAAAAAAGTTTACATGTGACAGGATGCTGCCCAACTATCTGAARTTTACATTTTCCAAAGATTATTCTTCGTTTTAGTAATCTGTTCAGTGGTGTTACTGAATCTGCTACTGGGCAGTTTAACAGTGCTCATTTCTCCCTAATTAACAGAGACTCTTAAAAAAGCTGCATTTTTTGAGGATGGTTTTAAACAGGCTCTTCATGGCTTGCAGCATGACTTCCTGTTGTTCTATCAAGATTAATAAACTTTTAGAAACTATGCAAATTTATATATTCCCCTTCACTCCTTCTTTTTGCAGCAGTGTCTATCGACAGTCTTAGCATAATGAATAGGGAGCCACAAGCAGTTGCTGCATACTCAAGGAGTAATGCCAGAGCCTGGAATGAAGCCTTGCTTTTTGCTAGTAATGACATGCCTAAAAGCACCAGGTGCTTCAGCTTCAATCATGCAAACACTTAGTTAATCATTAGAGGAAATGTTTCTAAACAGTTATTTGAATATTACGTTACATTACTTTGATATTGCAGTTGCAAAATATTAATGTTGTGACACACAATGTGCCTGAGAAGAGCTACAGGCAGCTGGTGAACCACTATTTGGTCTAGACGTGGCTGAAAGTGCAGCTCTACTGGGATTTCCAGTAGACATCAGGATGCCTAAAGTGATGAGGATGGAAGTGTCTAAGCAAAGCATCATATCTATCTGCATCATTAGGTATTTAAATGTGTAGTTATCTAAGTCTAAATAAAATGGAATTAGACCTTGCAGTTCTGAGCAGCATAATGCCTGAATGACTTTTAAGTCTGGACCTTAGTCTCTGGCTGTATCTGTGTTTAAGAGAAGCTACACTGTGCTGCACTGTCAAGATGGGCAAAGCATGCTGTGCTCCCTYGAAGACTGCACTCCCATTTCTTTTTCATGGAGGAAAAGCTGAGGTGTCTTGGGTCTTGCTCTAATATGGAATTAGACTGTGGCRGAGATACATAGCCAGACTGGAGAGTTCAGAAACCTCTCAGCCTCAGTCCCTTGTATGCAAAATGAGGTTCACTCTACTTCCCAATAACTCACAGAGCAGTTATCAAGCTAAATGAATGCATTGAAAGTTACAAGAGGATCCAGAGGTGCCTAAGAAARGTAAGATCTTTCCTTTCTAGAATAATTTCAGAATTATCATTAATAATTTCCATTTTACATCCTGCAAACACTGTTGACTTCAACATTCCCCTTAAAATTAACAATTACTGATTCTGGCATCCCTACAGAATTATTGAGTTTTCCATTCATTTATGCTTATACAGAAGAGGTATAGAAAACTCCTTCCACTCTAAGCAAGTAAGGCCTTAGCTTGACCACTGTATCCATTTTCAGCCACCACATTTAAGATGTGGACCAGCTGGAGAGAGAATAGAARTGAGAATGCTTGCAGGTCTAGCAAGCATCATTTACAGGTAAAGACTGAAAAAAATAGCTTAARGATGAAAAGACTAGAGGAAGATACAATAACAACCCATAAAGGCTGCTGAAAAAAAAGAAAACAATCTCTTCTCCACATCCACTGAGAATAATATATATAAGTTGCAGTAAGGCAAATTTGAGCTAGACAAGAAAAAAAATGTAACTGTAAGGCTAAATAAAGCTTGAACTAGCAGGAGTGAATGTTGTCTGTATCCCTRGAGGCCCTTTAAAAGTAAATTAGACAAATATTTGACAGGAACAGTTCAGGTCTAGAAAGTCTGTCTGACTGATCTTGCCTTACAGCAYGGGGTGTGGACCACATGACCTGTCAAGGTCCTTTCCAGTCCAGTTGCTATGATTATGTTCAAAATGTTGCTTGCATGGACAATAAACAAGATTGTGGCTTCTTTCTGATCATTGTGTGCCCTTTTCTTCTTCAGCAATGGGAATAACCTCCCTTGCTAAGGTTGAGATTATTTCTAGAATATGCTTTTCTTGCTGTGTRCTAGTGAATTTGTTCCTACTTGCAGTTCCTGACATCTGGAGCAGATATTTTGGATGGGATCCATCATAAATTTTTCCTTACACAGAGAATATGTCACACACTTTTGCCCTACATATTGCAGATACCTATATCTGGTCATGTTAGACTCTCCTTATAACCAGCAGAGTAAAATAAGCTCTTTTAGGGCACAATTTATTTGACCTGTTTCAGACATCTCCTTTAGGATGTGACAAATCATKCCCCCAAGCTACTTATTCTTTCCACCCACTATGAAGCTGGTTTAAATGTCTGACTCAGCAACTCGTCATCATGTGCTTTCCACTCCATTTGTGTTTCTCTATCCCTGCAGTCTCTCATTCTCCTTGAGCTCCCGTGCATCAGAACCTCCTGCTACCTCATTTTATTTTTTTCCTTTCTTTTGTATTGGACAGGTGCTACTGAGATTAATAAATTTTGTAGCTATGATTTCCGTAAATTATACCATGTAGCACTGAAGTATATAGAAAACTGACCTCTCAGGTGGCGCTACTCCAGAAAGAATTTTGGTAAGGAGCTAAATTTACCTTTTGGAGCTAAAGAACATTCACTTGGCTGGTTGTGCAGAATATGCTTCATGGAAAATGTTTGAAAACTGTTCTGGTCAGAAATTACTCTACTGATATGTCACATGCTCTATAGTTATTTTTCCTTGGCCTTTATGACAAGCAACATGTACAGCAACGTGAAATACCTGATGTCTTTGTGACTTAGCCAAATGTATGAGGGGGATGCCCCTTTCCAGCAATGGCAAATTTTTTTTAAGTCACACACATAGAAGTAACCAGTTTAGACACAGGAATATATAGAGTACATCTTTAAATTGTCGGCCCATCAAAAACTTTGTAGGTAGCCAATTCTTGGTGACTGGATCTTGACAATATCTATGTGTTTTCCCTCCTCATAGTCAAGTAATGTTTGAGAGGTGAAAACCTCCAGGATGGCCCTGAGGATGGCTTTGAGCTYAAGGAGAGGAGGGGGAAGGTGCTGGATGCAAAAGGGAAATTCTCTTTATTTCACCGCTGCTTTGACTGGCTGACAGGAGGACAAGAAGAGGGAGTGAGCAAGCACTGCTGTGCCTGGGTGGTGAGAAAGACAGACAGTGGGGCGGTGCAGTGGCAATGGTGGAGGGCTCATCCTTTTCAAAAATGACAAGAAATGTCTGCTGACCCTTGGTAGGCATTTTTAAAGCCTCTGATTCTCAATTAGTTGTGAAAATGTTGGGTTTTTGCCTTTATTTTCTTTATGACTGTGGATATTTGCATAAAGAGGGAAGCTTTCAGTCTGTTTTACATACACAGCCTTGTYCATTCCTGCCTTCCTGGCTGCCCAGCCTATGCAACAGCATTTTTTCCCTCCTTTTATTTTTCTCTGTATTTTTTCTTGGGTACCTCCCTACCTCTGAGGTCCTATTCTCTGTGCAATCTTCTCAGTATCTAGTTTCTGTGTAAGAGACACTTCTACTTTTATCACAAAGTTGCAACGCTCTTCAAATGGAAAAATAGAAAAGTCTCCAGCTTCTTTCACTAATTCTCCAAACCTGTTGTCTTCCYTAGGACTGTGACCTTTGTATTCCCTTTGTCCATCATGTCCAGCTGTGAGGAGATCTGATTACGTCTTAGTATTGTGGGCTGAAATCTTTAAAACAAGAGCATTAGGTCGATCTCTTCTTATACTGCAGTTGCCAATTTGGACATTTGCGTAATACTGACCCTGCCCTGTTTCATCTGGGCTGCTTTCCCCAGCTGTCYCCCCAGGACTGTGCTAGTGCCACATGGAGGCAGCTCCAGTTTTCAAATTTTGTCTTAATTCCAGCCTCATCTGGGGGAATTTTGGCCTTCTGCTCTTCTCCAGGGAGGGTGTGGACCAGACAGTGTCCTAACTTGTTACTACTGTGTCTTCTAAGTTTATGAACATGTTGCATGATTCATACCATTTACTACTCAGGGAGGGWTTTTGGGCCCTGGCTCACTCTGCAGGCAATGGGCAGAAATAGTCACAATTCCAAAATTAGGTACCTTTAAGGAGTGGCCTGAAATTAACCCCCAGTATCAGAAAGAGTTGGAAATTGGGGAATCTTTTGTGATGCAAAGCAGTTTCCCCCACAAGGAGAAAAACTATCATGCTGTTTCCTATGGGTCTATCAGGTGCCAGGTACATCCATGGGTCTGGAAGAAGGCTTTATTGCAACAGATGTTCCTTCATTCCTCTGTCTTCTGCTACACATGTGCGCACTGGAAATGCTGCTCTTTCCCGCAGATGTAGTCTTTTACTCCTCTACATTGTGGCAGCCAAAGTAGCAGTAGGGTAGCTGGAAGGGGAAAACACTAGATGTGTTTCCTAAACAGCTCTTCTTTGTATGTAAATGGAACATCTTTCTCTGCTTTACATTTCCTTTCTTTCCCTCTTCCTTGCACTCACCATGTGTTTAGCCTGGTTTAGCCTGAGGCCAGCAGACAGAAAGTCAGATGAGAAAAAATTCCTGCTGATTGCTGAGTGAATGGGAAACTGCAGCATCAGTAACCTCAGCAAGGGGAAATAAAACACTGGTGAAAGAGTACRGATTCATGGTCTTGAATATCTCAGGAAGAGAGCAACCATAAAGCAGGTACATGGGTGATCACTGACCCAACAAAAAATTGCATCTATCATCTCTCTATGCCTATTAACAGCAGAATTCACTATGACAGCAGTGAGGACAATGTAATTTTTATTACTTTTTCATTGCTGTATGTCTGTATTTAGGTTTATCTCTTTCTAGCAGCTGTCACGTCACTTAACTATCSTGCTCCTTCTTTAGTATCTCCCCTTTTCTCTTACAACTGTCTTCTAGTGTATGACAACAGGTTGGGGGAAGGGGGTAGGGAAAGGGGGAAAACCTGGCTTTTCATTCAGCTGAATTTGTTGTTACTTTGTTCTCAAATGTGTGAACTTTCTCAATATATCAATACCCCTTCAGTATTTCTGTGATGTTATAAACTGAGCAGGATCCCCTGGGGAATACAAGCCATTAATCCTCACAGAAACCTAAAGACAGACTTAGTAAGTGCTCCTTTAGAGCTGCTACACTCTCTCCCTTGAATACCAGATATGTTGCAATAGTGTTTTCCATTTGTAACACACTGTTTTAAGTGAACAGAATTTTWAAGATTAGAATCTACCTATTTTATGGGATATGCACTTGATATGCATAAAGGCAAGCAGATAACTGAACAACTACTGGAATTCCTGAAAATATTTAGAAGATATTTTCTGACCCCCCCCCACTTGCCATATTCTTCTGCTTCATACTTCCATTTATTTCTTCTGATCTTCCTTACACTAGAGATGTGTAAATTAGAGAGGAAAAAAAAGTATGTCCTGGAGATTGCATTTGAACTTGTTTCTTACTCTCCATCTCTGTCCATAATCATCAAGCTATGATTTGTTGTATCTCAATTACAGTCAAGACTCAAAGGCAGGATATTAAATCAAACACAAATACAGGCATTAGAGATTTATTTCCCTTTAAAGCTGGTAAGGTGATACTTACATATGCAGCATTACAGGATACCAGAGTGATCAATTCTGCGTACTTGACTGGAGGAATGGTGCCCACCAAGTTGGTGCTTTCGTTGTGGTCATATATATACTCCCTAAAGACAGCTCCATCTCTGCCCTGAGTTACGGGGACATCATTAGGTTGTTGTCACAATTTTGCATTTGTAATTGGTTATTGTGTGTATTGCTCTGGGGCTTCTGGTACCATCCTGCTCCTGGGCTTTCAAGGCCCCTGCTATCTTGTACTCTCAGGGGCACCTGCAAGCACTCTGTGACTCTTCACTTTTGCACGTTTGTACTCTTGGATTACTGACAGCTCACCCTACACAATAACAGCTTCTACATACATAAATACATACATGCATACATATATATACACATATTTATACATTATAATGCTTTTACATTGACTTTTAATAATATCTATCCAATTATGATATTAATGATTAATATCAATTTAAAAAAATCTTTAAAATCTGTAAAATATCAGAGGAAATATTAGGGAGAGGAGAAAAGACATACACAATAGATATATTTTGTTAATTTTTATTAATTGCAATATATGCTAACCATCCCTTCACTGATTTCCTCTAGCCTGTTGAGCTATTAATGTCAGCTTATGCTGTATGCCTCAGCTGTATCCTCCTCAAGGATCTGCACTCCATTTTTCATCACTTGTCTACCAACAACTTAGAGATTAGAGATTTTCCTGCTTACCACCTAAAAGTAATTAGTTTATTCAATTGAAAAAAAAAAAAAAAAAAAAAAAAAAAAAAAAAAGTTCATCGTCCTGTGAAATGCAGGTCATTCCCTTAGGCTTTAGGCTCTCAGGTGATAGGGTCCTTGCCATTAATGGCTGTCTGTTTATATGTATATATGTGTGGGAATATATGCTCACATATACAGGCAGCTTTGAGGGACAAAACAGGGATGAAAGTTCACAGTTGCTATCTGTCTCCAACACTGTGACAGCTGCTTCAGCTGCAGCTTTTGGAGTGTTCTGTCAGCGTAAGATACAGAATTTCCTGACTCTCAATTCATAACATCATATTTCTTTTCACAAAATTCAAAATGACTTCTTCTTTCTCTAGATAAATATAATTTGCAGACTGCTCAGCATCTAGGAACATCCATTTAAATTCCCAGCATAGGCCTGAGGTCCCAGGGAGATGGGGTAGCAAGGAAAAATGCCATTCTCAGGTATCATCTGGGGAGAAGGCAAGAAGGAGTTACTATATTCACAAATAGTTCTGTTCTGCGGAGATGGTGAATGGAGACTTTAAAAGCCAATTTTTTAATGTAAATTTGCTAGGCACGTGGAGTCAGAGTTTTCATAGCTGTGTTAGCGTTGTGACAGAATAAGCCCTACTGAACCTCTAATGGACGTATCTTCCTAAATGTTACCCTCAAAAATATCAGTCATATACATTCTGGAGAAGAACTTTTTTTTCTTTCTCCTGTATACACAATGTAAGATATTTTACTGCTATTTTCTTTGTTCTTAAACAGAAAGCTAGTTATTCAGCTTTTTYGGAGAAGACCCAACCGAGCAGTCCGTTCAGAACAGCTAATCCTCAACCGAAATCACTTTCTGAGCGACCGAATCTGTTCGGACTAGGCCACCCGACCCGCCGGAGATGGGATGCCACGCGCTACGCCGCTCGCGCTGCGGCCGCCGCGCTGTGCACGGCCCCCTCCGTGCACCGGGGGCTCTAAGCCGTACGGCGCTTCTGAAGTGGCTGTGGTGGTTTCCCACCCCAGGGCAGATATCTAAAAGTCATTGTAACCGAGAGACAACCACGTCCGAGCTCCGGCAGGGTGAGTGGGAAGCAAGTGGGGAGCGGGAGCTTTAACATAGCTCTGATAAAATTAGTTTAGCTGCGGCGTGGGCAGCAAGTTAGATGTGACGCTTCAGATGTTAGCCCGTTTGTGAACCGTGACAGCTGGTCAGCTTCAAAACCTCTGTGGTCTTGCAGTGCATGTCAGAGAAATGCTGTGGGCACCCACCTCATCCTGAAAAGATTTCCTTCGACCTTTGCTTATATTCAGTCCTGCTGGCCCCAATGCTTTCCCTGCTTCCTTCACCTACACAGAGAAATCCTCGGTTTGCTCTGTGAAGATGTTTGCAAGTTTTTCAAGCTGAAAATCCCCTAGTCTGTCTAACTTCCTGGATTCCATCTTATTTTGGACCTAATCCATGGTCTGTTCTTAAGTAAGTATTTCTATTTGTAATGGTTATGGAAAAGACTTGGTTACAAAAACGGTTAGGAAAAGATTTATTTCTTGCACTAAAAGTATTCAGAAGAAAATCTCCCTTTTTTAATATATATATGTATTTTTCTCTCTTATGACTCACCAGGGAGGTTTGACATTTCACTTTCTCAGAGCTACAGAAAACAAAATTGATAATTTATTGATAATGAGACTGAGATTTTTCCCTCAGTTTTCTAGGTCTGCTACATGCTGCTGAAAGGGAGGGCTCTTTGGTAGTTCTTAGCAATAAAAGTCCGTGGTTGCATAGCTCTACAGAGATAAGGTCCTTGTAGCTTGACTGAGTGTTTCCCTTTCTAAATCTGATTTTATGCTTCAGGTAAAACAGTATCTTCCTCCAAGTATGTGTACAGAAAGAGAAATATTTTGTTTTAGAAGACAATCACTTAAATATACCAAGTAAAATAGCTATTTTAATATTACCAGAAAGCTTGTCTTGCTCCTTCCATAACGTTGAGAAGCAACAGGCTTTCCCATGCCATACTCCTTTTCCAAGAAAGTTCAAAGATATAGAATGATAGAATCAGTAAGGTTGGAAGGGACCTCTGGAGATCAGCTAGTCCAACCTCCCTGCTCAGCAGGGTCACCTCGAGCATGTTGGACAGGGTTGCATCCAGGTGGGCCTTGATTATCTCCAGAGAAGGAGACTCCACAACCTCTTTGGGCAACCTGGGCCAGGGCTCTGTCACTCTCACAGGGAAGAAATTCCCCCTCACGGTCAGGCAGAACTTCCTGTGCTTCAGTTTCTGCCCATTGCCTCTTGTCCCGTCACATGGGACAACTGAAAAGAGTTTGTCCCTCCCCCCTGACACCCTCCCTTCAGGTACTTGTACACATTGATAAGATCCCCAATCAGTCTTCTCTTCCCCAGGCTGAAGAGGCCCAGCTCTCGCAGCCGTTCCTCAGGGCAGATGCTCCAGCCCTCTGATCATCTTTGTAGCCCTACACTGGACTCTCTCCAGTAGCTCCAAGTGTCTCTTGTCCTGGGGAGCCCAGAACTGGACACAGGACTCGAGATGAGGCCTCAAGCAGGGCTGAGTAGAGGGTCAGGATCACCTCCCTCCACCTGCTGGCAACACTCTTCCCAATGCACCCCAGGATACCATTGGTCTTCTTGGCCACAAGGGCACATTGCTGGCTCATGGTCAACTTGTCATCCACCAGCACTCCCAGGTCCTTCTCTGCAGAGCTGCTTTCTAGCAGGTCAACCCCTAGCCTGCACTGGTGTATGAGGCCCTCTGGTGTCTCAGCCACTCCTCAGTCTGGTATCATCAGCAAACTTGCTGAGGAGACACTCGTCCTTTTCTCCAGGTCATTGATGATGAAGTTGAACAAGATGGGAGCCAGTACTGAGCCCTGGGGAACTCCGCTAGCCACAGGCCTCCAACTAAACTCTGCGCCTCTGATGATGACCCTCTGAGCTCTACCTTTCAACCAGTTCTCAATCCAGCTCACCGTCCACTCATCTAACCCACACTTCCTGAGCTTCTCTAGGAAGATGTTATGGGAGACAGTGTCAAAAGCCTTGCTGAAGTCAAGGTACACAATGTCCACTGCTCTCCCCTCACCTACCCAGCCAGTCATTTCATCATAGAAGGCTCTCAGATTGGTTAAGCAGGATTTCTCCTTGGTAAATCCATGCTGGCTATTCCTGATCACCTTCTTTTCTTCCATATGTCTGGAGATGACATCCAGAATGAGCTGTTCCATCAGCTTTCCAGGGATGGAGGTGAGGCTGACCGGCCTGTAATTTCCTGGATCCTCCTTCTTGCCCTTTTGAAGACTGGAGTGACATTGGCTTTCTTCCGGTCCTCAGGCACCTCTCCAGTTCTCCAGGACCTTTCAAAGATGATGGAGAGCGGCCTGGCAACAACATCCTCCAGCTCCCTCAGTACCTGTGGGTGCATCCCATCTGGGCCCATGGATTTGTGGATGTCTAGCCTGCCCAGAAAGTCTCTAATCCTATTCTCCTCAACCAAAGGAAAGTCTTCCCTTCTCTGGACTTTCTCCCTCACATCCAGGCTGCAGGATTCCTGGGGGCTGCCCTTAGCAGTGCAGACTGAAGCAAAGAAGGCATTCAGTAATTCTGCCTTCTCTGTATCCCTTGTCAGCAGGGAGATGACAAGGAGATGCTGCATGTTAGAGATGGCAGATGAGTCTCTGCTTCCTATTTCACAAAATAATTAATCTCCAACTTGTATACTGTATTTCCTCGATTTCTAAAGTAACAGTGAAAAAGATTGTTAAAAATCTAGCAGAAACTCAACATACAAAGGTAGGAAAATCAGAGCTCATATTATTTTCAACTGTTACAGTCAATTGCTGCAATAACAAGTCACTTCAGGCAACATGAGCAGTGTTAAAGGCTATTTATTTGATCTCAGATAGATAATGTTCAGAGCATTAAGGGCCATTGCAGGGAAAGGGTTAGATCAGTGGTTATATACATATTCTCTTAAGTCCTAGGGCATTAGATGGCCAGTTCAGTAACCTCACGGTGGGTCCTGGTACCGTTTGGCATCTCAAAAGATACGCCCATCACTTGCTCATGTAAGCAACCCTCTTTTTGTGTTATCATGCCACTACTTTATAGATTGTTGGTCCCTAAGTAGATTAGGTTGGTTGGCATCACACTACGCTGGACAACAGCTGGTTGCTACTTATGCTAGTTTAAAACAGTTTGGGATTTCTGGCTGCTGGTGCTTATCTTCATCATGGCTATCTTAGTTTACTAAAGTTAACTATAAAGTTACTGAAGTTCAAATGCTGCCCTTTATGGTAATTTATTTTTTTTTTTTGTTTCATCTGTCACAATGTTGTGAAACTCTACAACACCTAGCCCAGTTCCAGGACTGGGCTGCACCTGCAGGGCAGAGCGGCTCCCCAACTCCTGCCTGTACCTGAGCTTTTGACTTTCCTAGAAATTGCCTTAGAAATCCTTCCAGAGCAGCTGCCTTATCACATACGCTGGACTCCTGACTTCTGGGGGGCTCAAATGAGCTAAAGAGCTCCCAGTAGCCTCAGAAGCCCCATGTCTAGCGATGCCCTTTAGCTACCACGGATAACCTATCTGCATTTGTTTATTTAACCATGCTTTTACCCACTGAGGATTAAGAAGCCTTTAATTTCCACAAGTCCTACTCAGGAAGCAGTTATGAGTGAGCTCTGCTTAGCATCAAAACTGTCTTTTCTATAGGTATAAAGAGTAGTGTATTTGGTTTGGATGACACATCTGTTCATTTTAAGTGGGTCAGGTTTTGCTTTATTTTATGCTGTAGCCTTAACCTCTCATTGCACTGATTTGTGATCATTTAGTCTTCCTTTTTTCTTTTTCTACTATAAAGTAATGGAACTTCTGAGAACATTTTTTTTTTTCAGAAATAAATTCTCTTTATTTTAAAATTCAGCAGATATGTTTCATACCAAAATAGATGACAAAAGAGACTTGGTATTATTTTCTTCTTTTAAACAAAACTATGATTTTCAGGGCTATATAACCAGACACAAAATTTTTAATGAATCATTACAACTTGCCACATCATTTATATCTCCCTGCTGATACCCAAGATAAATTTTGCAGGCACGTTAGTGATCTTTCTGTCAATGGTGTCTCACAACATTCCAAGGAATTTGCCAGATTCCCAAGGATTCAAAAAAAAAAA
>NW_028186413.1:725143-880265 GCF_003343005.1 Rhea americana | reverse complement strand
GAATCCTTATAGTGTTCATGATCAATATGGCCAGCTCTCTACCAGTTCTCTGTCATGTGCCTTTCTTCTCTCTGGTCTCCATGCCAGCTACGACCTCCATTTCCATTTCCATCATCTCTCCAGTCACCAGAGCACCAGTCATCCTCTGTTGCCAACCTCTGCTTTTGCAGCTACACACAACCTTAAATGGCAGCCAGACATCTCTCCATCACTACTGCTGAGCATATATGAACTTTTCAATCTGGTGGTTGAATCAAAAAATACTTGGACAACATCAGAACTTGGAAGCATCAGAAAAATTTTGTTTGAATTTATGAAACCCTTTCTTTCTACCTGAAATAAACTTTCGATTTCATTTTGGAGATCTTTAGGCCACCTGCATACACATTATTTTTTCCTTTTAATTTATATTTCATTCCTTTAGCTAAAAGAAAAAGTTAAAACTAAAAGACAAGTGCATCATTTTGAAAATGCAAAACTGAAATATTTCAGCTTTTTCTAGCCTTATTCCCTTCTCTGCCCTTCAAACGTAGAGGAGCAGTACTGATCTCATAGGAATCGTTTTTTTGGCAAATGCTTCGAGTAATTTTCCTAACTCTTCCTATAACCACAGACTGTGGTGATATATGAAATCATGATTACTGCAGCTTTTACTTTTACTTCTCTCTCTGGTCTATGTGATCTGGCAGTAAGTGCAAATGGCTAGTTAATCAAGTCCATGTATGTATTTCTTCTGGTAGTCTTCATGTTCATAATATCTTTAGAATCTATCACTTTTCTATCAAAAAAAATACTAGTTCTCCACAGAGATGTCAAGAACCAAGGACTTTAGTGGATTTTCACTCTAATTTTCATTAACTCTTAGATTGCAATTAATTTTCTTTAAAATCCAGGAGAAAACCCAACATAAAAAAAAATCACCTTCAAATTCAGAACAACAAACTTGTGAGGGCACTCATTACTGTTTTGGACCATAACCCACTTAGAAATTTTGCAAAAGATTACTTGATTCAGCTTATAATTTCAAATGATGCTGCAGTCATGGATCTGTGAATTTATTTTGCGTCCATCTCTATTTAATACGAAACATACTTTTATCTTGAGCCAGATTCTCTGGCCAAGACATTGATGGCAATTTAAGCATTCCAAAAGAAATACAAATATTTCACTTACTGCTACTTTCATAAGTTAAATATATTCAACCTATGGGTTATGAGGAGAATGGTACTTTTAATTTTCCTCCCTCCTCCCTTCTGCATCTTGCTTTAGGGAAAATATTTCCTTTTTTCTTTTTTTCCTCTTTCTTATTTGTTTCATTTGTTTTATTTTTTCATTGGGAAAAACAATGCTCAATGTTAATTATACAGTTGACTGAAAAGTTGCATATTATTTGTAAGTGCACCAGACCACTAGAATTTATAACAAACATCCCTATATTTTAGAAACAAGAGTTAGGGGAAAAAGTACAGAAGCAAAGAGACTGATAAATCTCCAACAAGGTTGAGTGATGTTTTCATTCTGACTCTGACACAAAATATTTTAACTAGTGGAGCTGCAAAGATAGAGTAAGCTGGGTGAAGACACAAATTAATTTMATTCAGATCATTGTCTAGGCCTAAGAAAGTAAATTCTTAATACTAATTTTTCTTTAAAACAAGAACTGAGGAAAGAAAATTTCTGTGTATTGTTTCCTTAAATTTGAAAGAAATTTATTGCAAATTCTGCCATCTTAGTGTGCCTGGACAAAACTGACAACTGAGAGAATGTCTTAGACATTTTTTTGAATCAACCACCTTGAGTTAGTTACTTAATGTTCCTTATGCAAAGCTCAGGAGAATCAGGTCTTTAGACTGAATCCACAGAAAACAGGATGYGGATTTCCTTAACTTAGCCCGTAGGAAAAAAATAAAAACAGTTTATATCTTGAATYTTGCTTCTCTTCTGGGCTTAGGCTGTACTTAGCAATGATGGATGTATATAGGTGGTGCTATATCTTTCTGATCCTTAGAAGCATTTGCCATGGAGGTAGAAAACGTGGATCTAAATCCACTCAAGCTGTAGAGGACACCGTACACAGGTTTCCCTTATTCTGCAAAAGAGCTCTGACTCTTGAGGTATTAAAGACCACAGGAGAAAAAGACACGTAGGGAACCTTGTTGTAATAGTGGTTAGGCACACTCAGGAACAGGAAGCATTCAACATAGTTTTGAGGACTCTAATTCTGCATTTAGCTGCCTAAATTCCACTCAAGTCTCTTTTTGGATATGAAGTATCTTTTTGTAACCAAAAGACCAGTCTGTATCACAGTCCTTCTGTATCTCCAAGAACTATACTTCTCTTCTTTGCTTAAATAGGGAGAGAATAAATTCCTCAGAGTCTGCAAAACACACAACTACTAGGATAACTTAATGGGATATGGCTCAGGGTCTAGTTTCATGTCCAGGACTTAAAACAGCAGTGGTATCGCCTTAGATGGGGATACTACTGCCAATGTCCTTGAAAAAGTGTAAATTTAAACATAACTTAGGATGAGGTATTATCAGCACATTTCTCTTACAGCATTTGGGTAGCACATGGAAAAGCCAATAACACTTTGTGACAGGCAGTGGTGGTGAAAAAGATTTACAGAGAAGTATGCATTGCTCACTTCTTCCAGCTGCAGAAGCAAGTGAAGCACAAGACTACATGGGAGGCTGCTTTTAAACCATCATTCTATTTTATGAAGCATCAGACAGCATTTCCATCAATTAACATTTGAGAGCAGTAAAGTAAGGACCACAAGGTTATTCAAGCAAAAGCAGAAAACCTATTTCATAGGCACTGACTCCTCTTTAGGCAGCAGCACTCTTGGGGGACTTGGGTAGTAACCAGCAGTTGCTGAGTTATTTGAGGAAAATCGTGTAAATCTGTAGTCCAGTGGTAAATCTGAAAAAAAGAAACATACCACATCTGATTAGCAACACAGCCCACATCACATAAAAAAGAATAAGCCTGTGATGAATAGCAGTACTTCTTAAGCCCTTGAGCTGGTTGCTCACTAGTATTAGAACTCAACTAGGTTGCATGTTTACATATTTATTTGACATCTTCAGCCATCCTAGGGATTAAGCTTAACTACAGTGAAGGATATTCAGCTCCTTGATTGCTGCAATAATGCATAGAAAAATGACTAAACTAATGATTAAAAATTAAATAAAAATCTTCATTAAACCTACATAGCATTTTCCCAGTAGGAACAGTTTCAAGTTCATTCTTTAAATTGTTACTCTTCTCTTTCATCTCAACAATCTACTCATAAAAGGGCTACTTTTAAAACATAGAAGTCTTTCTTTTTTCTTTTTTTTTTCTTTCTCTCTCTCTCTCTCTCTCTTTTTTTTTTCCCCTATGGCTATTGTAACAAGATTCCCCAAAGGCACCTGCTTTTAGACTTTCTGGCAGCTCAGTGTTAACAAAAACACCTTGTATCAGGCATTCCTAGGAATCTGCACTTGTACCTTGGCACACTCACCACTTTCAGTCTGTAAGGAACATTGAATACATTGAAATAGTTCTGAATGCTCAAAGCTTTCTTTTATGTAGCCTTTTAAAAAAAGCCAGCAGTGATTCAGTCCCTTTGCAACCAGAAAATTGATACTTCCCATACTTCCCTGTTATTCAAAGTTCAAGAAACCAAATTAAAAGTAAACAAATAAAAAAATTGTTTGTTCAAGAAACAAATACCCTTCCAATAAATGACAAACCAAACAAAAGGACAGCTCCTTCCTAGTTTGTCTGTTTGAAAAAACAAAAGAAAATGTAAAAAATACTACTCAGCACATCTAAACAGTAAGTTACCAGAATGACAACTTTGTCCTTTTTAATTTRGAGTAAATTTGAGGTGATGATATCCTATTACTATACACTACAAACTTTTTCACACTCAGCTGCCGCTGTGAAACCCCAGATCATATTCTTAGCAGTTTCGGCACAAGCAACAGGAAGTTCAGCTCTATCTCACAAGCAATTAATATACAGACACTAGGACAACATCCAGACCTGCAGCTTGGAGACTGTATTAAACACAACTAAAGAAAACAAATTAGTAGTATTAGATCCTGCTAAAAAAAAAATCAGATACAGGCTGGAATAAAGCAGGAATGGGAGGAGATAGGATTACAAGTGAATTACACATTGATTGCTTTATAAATGGGTTACTTCAAGTTGTGAAAGMAGCACATTTTCTCATTTTGTCTGAGTCAAAAAAACCTCTCCAGTGCCTCTTCAGAGCCCAGCGAAAGAACAGGTAGATGTTTTTCTAGCCTACTGAGGGCCCAATGAAATTACTGCCTGCTGAGTCTATTTGTGACAGCGCTGTTTAAAATAAAGGGTTCCAAAGTACAAATCAAAACAATTAAGTAGGCATGTCTGGGTATTGTTTTAAGCTATTAAAAAAATGCTATACAGTTACTTTTATATATAAAATTTTACTAGCTTTTAATTCTATCATTCTAGACTCTCCCAAGTGTAGTTTAACGACACAGCAACATAAATGGGGCAGACTTGCTGAAGAGTTGCTTACTTCAAAGAGAAGAAACAGTTGGATCAAAATGGTAATTTTGTTGATATTTCATGTTTAAGTAGCTTTAAACAATCCACTGAAATGCCAAACCCATTCTATATACAGTGTCCATGATTCCAACAGGGAATTATATATATATATATATATATATATGTATATAAAACATATTCAGAAACCAATTTGTCTATTTAAATATTGCTTTGTTCTGAGCAAGCTGATTTTGGAAGATTACACAGAGTAGAAGGTATCTATTATTTAAAAATGTTGTGTAAGGCACCACTGAAAGTTATTGAGCAGACATTATTCCTCACCCATTAAGCACAGTTTATATATTACAAATGTGGAAAAAAATCTTCCTGCATTTCCAGATTTGTTTTCATCAATTATTTTATTTGCTGCATCTGATTTGTTCAGAGTATGTAATATTTACACTATTGCTTTATTTCACTGCTAGATTTATGAGAAAGCTCTGGACTGATCCAGAAAGACATACTTGGAATATTAGTGGCTATAAATAAGAACATAATGAGGAAGAAGGGTAGGTAGACAAAGAAAGAGAAATGAGGATTTTTATTGAGGGAATGCACAATTTATGGAAATATAGAARTCCAGAGAATGTCACAGATAAACTTCGTCATAAGTTCTTTTAGATTAAGTTCTYTTGATATCTTTGCAACTTCAAAAAATTGCTGTTGCCCTGGATTGCAAAACTATCATGCAAGCTGTACACCAAAACTTGATCCGGCTTCTTTTGATATAAATGGTAATGACATCACTAGTTCCAGCAATACTGGGCAAAGAACAGTGATAAAGGTTTTGAAAGTGCCTCCTGGACAAAGCAGCAATTCATTTCATATCTCTTATTATCTCGTATTTTCACTTATGACAGAGAAGAAAAAAGCAGCTCAGTTTTGCTAAATTGAAATGGTTGCACATYTCACAACCTGTTGCAAAAGGATGCAAAAAGAAGATATAGTGTATGATACCAAAGCAAGTCTAAGCTTAAAAAAAAGAAAAAGAAAAAAGAATTACTTCTTTCCAAATTGATTGTTTTCCTAGTATTTTTGCCAGTAAATTTCTTCAGCTCTGCTACTATTTGTACTCACTCCTGCAGCTGCCTTGCATCCTGGCACCCCTTTTTCATCTAAACCTGATGGAGAGCTGTGAATTAGGTGGGGGTAGATATCCAGCCCTTTCAGAGATATAATCTGATAGGGAGGCTTTAATTAGGCCTAACCTACACTGACAATGAACTCAGTACAAAAGTCATCAGATATCACCACTCTGCTAAAAAGCAAACTAACTAAATAATTTGAGGCTGGAAGAATGAACCAGCTGGCTCTACCCAAAGACCCTGAGGACCAAAATCCTGGAAATTTTCTGTCATACCTAGATAATTCCGCAAAGACCTACTCTGTTCCCAAGACAAATAGGATATTCGCTCTCTGCACAATCTGACATTTCCTCCTGTCTCCTTAGATTTATTGGTAGATGTTGTCTAGCTGCAGAAGATAGAGCAGGCTAGAAGGAAAAGGAGAAAAGACATTGACACAGTGAAGGGGACAGATAACGGACAGGAACCCTCTAGCCTGATGGGCCCCTTGCTATATCTGAGTATGGTTACACTGTCCCACAAGTGGCCAAAACAGCGGTATTTTCACTGCTTCAGACCTATGGAAAATTGACTCAGTTCTAGACTTCAGATACACCCCTCTCCAATGCATTCCTCTATGGGAATTGCATAGTGCATGTACTATACAGAAACGACCCAAAGGGGAATCTCTTTTGGAGCTAGAAAAGCTCCTAAAAGTTGGAAATGGARGGCCCAAAGGACTATGCTATTTTTTAGATCTAGCAAAATTTTAGTCATTAGATGTTTCTTCCTGAATTTCTGTTCCACTTCTTTCTTTCTSAGCGCAAGTGACTGATGAAGAAGTGTCCTTTGCAACACCCCTTCAGTCTGTTATTAGCATTTCTCCGTGGTTTGGGCAGCATTCAAGGATTACATGCATAGACCGACCACAGGAGCATTCCTGCGCTGCTCTGCATCGCTTGCAGGACGTCAGCAGCCCTRGTGTTAACAAAACAGTAGTGATGACGTTCTAACAGGAACCACTGTGGGGCTAATTCCAGTTATTAAGCTACTGTCTTCCAGTAATTAATATGCAGTTATTAAGTGTTGTTAATGTGCTCTGATGCTTATGCACATCTATATCCCTACATGTATTTAGGTGATGCTGATGGATTTCCTACTGGAAATGCCTCCATGTYAGTCTGCTATTCATTTATTGTAAGGCAGCTAAATGAAAGCCACAAGCTTTTTTATTGGAAGAAAAATTAGAGTTCCAGCCACAAATGGAGGAGGAGGAAAYGTAATATTCTAGATGAGTGATCAGGAAAATATTTGAGTAACTGAATGGAAGACAATTATAATCTAATCCAGACACAGGCCTGCTTGATAAAGTCAATACTCACGCCTAATCCTTTTTTGAGATTTCCTTGAACAAACCAATGCATTAAGAAAATACAATCCTAGCTAAGCTCTTTAGATGGAAGACACTTTTTAAATTAAAAGCACAGTGCAAGACAAAAATAGATTTTCTCCTTAAACACCCAGAAGAAACGTCACGAATCATTTTGCAATGTTGACTAACAAARGCAAAGACAACATTTTTTTACTGTGAGTGAGAAGTTCCACAAAAAACAGAACTTCCCTCCCTTTTCTGAGGTCAGCATCATGCCTGTCAGCAGGGCTGGAACCAAAATGCAAAAACCTCATAGTAAAGAGGAGGACTGTATTMGCAGAATTCAGATATACTCTCCTGATTATTACCAATGAAACTGCAGAGAGAAAAGCTAGAACCTCTTCAGTGATAGCCAAATTTTAACTTTAAAAAATGATTAAATTGCTTAATTGTGTCAAATCTCCCTCCTCCTCCCCCCCCCCGAGCTCTATAATATGGCTCAGCATCCAGGTGGTGTAACTATAGGGGCAGACTGTCAGCCAGCACTAATCCTCTTGCTTCTGGAGGAAATCCAGTGATTTATACTAGCCTAGAAGCTTTGCCATAAAACTTTGGTTATATTTCATAGTTGTTGAAGAATAAGGAAAATATTAATTTCTTAATAACCATTTAAAAAATAATTTCTTAACACTGAAGTAGGCATAACCACCTCAGGAGAGCTCACTAGTTTGGCTCTGCTGCCAAGTGATCAAYTCTGAGACTTACTAGTCTATAGGTAAACTGTAACATGTGGGGTTTTTTTTATGAAATACTAATTGTTTTTATCCRCTGACCTATTTATATTGAGTAGCAATCAAAACAGTGCTTGTAGTAAGAGCTCTGAATGTGAGGGGACATTCTGCTGGCAAAAAGAAAAGAAAACAAGGTCACAACTAGGCTGATCTGATATCGGTTATTTTCAGCGAAATTTCTAAGGCTGGTTTCTCCTAAACAAGAGATCAGATATTGGCTGTATCAAAATAAAGCACCTGAAATGCTGAACTCAGCAAGAGCAAAACATTCCKTGCAACGGTTGCGTGAAAGTCATCGCTGCTGCCTGCTCGCCGTGCCTGGGAAATCAGAGGGGTGCGGGCGAGAGAGGGAGGAGAGCCACGGAGCAAGCGGGAGAGCCTGCGGCACAGCCAGGCTGCCCTCAACGAAGTCGATCAAACTTCCCAGCTTGGAGGCGGCCGTCGCTTGGGAAGTGCTGTATTCGCCAGCGYGGTTTACTCCTGGGCATCCAGGAAAAGAGAATAAAACCAGTCCCAGTGAAACTGCAGATTTGCTGCTTTAATTGCACCTTTGCCAACGTGGATCTCGTGGTCAGAGACCAAGCCCGCTGCTATGCCGGGAGATGTGTAGTATGGGCTTGACCTAAGGAAGAGCTTCACCAATACCGGGGGTTTTATCATATACCGTTCTGTTGTACCTGGTATGGAAAATGGGGAAATTGGAGCGGACCTGAGCAGCAAGCTGCTGGGGGACGTGGAGCAGAGGACTCACTGTCAGCGATTTAGAGAAGGATGAGCGCCCAGGGGATGGAAAGATCATCCCACCGTGCCGAGTGAGGCTGCTCATGGCCTGCAGTTTCACCACAGTTATCTTGGGAGAAGCAAGCCACGTGACTTAGGGTCTGCTCGACAGCTAAGGGACTGGTGGTCCCGGCTTGAACACGACAGCTGTGCACATGGCATGCGCTAAACTATTATCTGGGCATGATAAAGTCTGCAGTGAAGAAAAGCTTAGAAATTCCTTAGAAATCAATTGCTTGAGACTACAGGCATTACTGATGAAGATGACAAAGTAAATTGCCTTTTTAATCTGTGAAGGCATGAGAGTTATACTGCAATAAAAATASAGTGAAGATTTTACTTAGATTTTATTTTCATTATGGGGTAAATTCACCAAGATCAATCTTTCTCTCCAAACTTGGGTTAACCTCAAGTTCCCCTCTCTTGTAAAAGTAAATATTTTCTTTCTCTTCCTTTTTTTTTTTCCCTCTCAAAATGGGTGACATTGCCTACCTTTAGGTAAAAAATCACACACAAACATACACTGAGCTTTTTAAGCAGTGAAGAAAAAGCCTATGTTATTTTCCTGTGTGTTATCATCTTAATCCAGAGGGAATAAATTAAGCACCAATCCAGAGTATATAAACGTTTCCAGCACTGTTTTTGTCTATAAAAAAATGAAGGATACATAAAATTCCAATTTGATCAAAAAATATTTCCAGYATTTGGTGACTTATCTATTTCCACCGTTTTTCACATTCATAAATTATTAACACTTTGTACTGCCACCAGTGTTCTTAAAGGAACAATCTAAAACCACGCCGTAACTCCGGGGCTAGTCAAAACCCAATTAYAGCTTTAATTACAGCCTGAAAATGAAATTATGCTGCCTGAGTTGAAGGATAACTTTAAAATAGAAATGACTGAGTGGTTCCCCTTTTCTTAATGAGTTGCTCATGAGTTCTCCCTTTAATCTTTTAGAGATGGCTGTGCTTTGACATCTCATGGAGCAGAATAAAGATTGCAGGAACATTTCTGTCAGTTATTGGCTAGGAAGTAATCTTTTGGGTTATGCATGATTTGACAAGCCCTTTAGGGGCAAAAGTCAATACACCTATGTGGAGGACCAAGGAAAGGCTGAACAAATTGTAATGCATTCAAAAAACCGTCCTTTTTATGTTCAAAATTATTACCAAATAATCAAATCCTTTGGGAAAGCTGGGGTCTCACACCCTTTAGGAAATATTGTGTCCTGAAGAATTTTTATAAGCTAGCTCTAATTTACTGAAAAATAAATTGTTATGGCCAAAATGTAGTTTACTGTAAGTTTCAGCCATATTTCACAAGTGAAAAAATAAATGCATTATATTTGTCTGTCATGCTGTATGACAGACAGGGTATGTTTTTCTCTCTCTTAAATCAAGAACTGAAACTATTTTCCTGGAATGGAGCAATAAAATTCACATTATCTGATGCTTTTCAATTCACACACAAACTCAGAGCAAGATGCTGTAATGTATTCGAAATACCTGTCTTTTCTGCAGTAAATTATTTGCTAATAAAAAATAAATAATAAAAAAATAAATAATATAAAATAATAAAATAATAAAAATATTAATAAAAAAATAAAAAAAAACCTATTGGTTTATTTACCTGTGTCAAAACCTCAGGATCAGAAACCCTCAGAAATGATTTTGTCATATATATATATATATATATATATATACACACACACACATACACACCATTTTTAAAAAAATGCATTTCTTGCATTAAAAATTATAAAAAAGATCTCTTAGGCTTTCTTAGGCTTTTAATAGCAGTTACTTTTTATAGCAGCTGGGCACAAAAGGAAGTTTAAATCACGAAGTATTTTTTAAACTTAATGTCAAGCTGATTGTATAGATACAGTCTTACACTGGAATTGGTGGATAAGAGCACAGTTGAAAGGGAAGGCATTAGATATAAAAGATTACTGCTAACTAACAGTTAATTTATAATACATAAACACCTCGATATGTCTAAGTACATTATATACCCATTATTGTATTTTTGAACAAGTAAGAGCATATAATTACCACTCCAGTTACCTGAAAGATAAATTTAATTTTAACAGGAGCTGAATTTGGCATTAGATTATGTAATTTCAATGAAAAACCACAGAACAAATGTATTTTGATACTTTTTTTTTTTGGTTTCACTTCAGCAATAATTAAGAATGATAACATTCATGATATRGAAATGAGTACATGGCTACATGCGTGGTTAAATTAATGACTTCCATAGCAAATAGATTCTTTAAGGACATTCATCTTTAAAATATTTGTTGAAGAAGCCATGTGGGATTTGCAGTTTTAAAACAATCTGCGATGGGCAGACCTGTATGTCTGTGACATGCTATGCTAGATTTACTGTCCCAGGCAGAGCTGCCTTGTGTTTTCTTTTGTGTAGATAATTTGAAACTCTAAGCAGAAACATGAACTTCTTTGCCATGGCTCACTTGAAATTTTATCATTAATTTATACTGCAAGCAGACTGACTCCTCAAACTCCTGCAGAAGGAGCCAGGGTATAGATCTATAGACTGCTTTAAAGAGACAGCTTTGACAAATTATAACTAAGATTTTTCTCTTGTACTAGCTAATTGAAATAAGAATGAGGCATGAGGAAAAACTTATGGACTCATAAGGRTAAAGCTTGATGAGACTTCATATGGCTTGCTAGTTTAAAGAAAATGCTTTATCCTCATATGTGACATACGCTTGATTATCAAATTTCCAAAGTGTGCAACAAAAACTGCATACATAAAACAGATTTGCAGGTAAAGTTCAGATAWTGCAGATCAGTAGATAAGATTACCTGGCTCTACTTGGTTCAAATAACACTTTCTTAAGTCAAGTAGGATATATTACATACTGTGGTTTATGTAAAATGTCATTTTTTCAGACAAACTCCCATATCTTTTAATTTCCATGTGGGAGCTAGGATGGAAAGTTCCCACAGTAATGGATCCTGGTCTTGAAAATTTGGCTTACAATATCACTGTGCTTTAAAATGGTCAAAAAYTGTGAGGGAGCTGAAAATGCGGAGAGATTCAATAGCGGAAAAGTGAAGGAACAGATGGTCTTGTGAATAAGGCATTAAGAACAGACCTAGGAGCCTTGGCTCCTACTATTTCATTAACCRCTTACTGTCACTATAATTATGAGTTCCTCAGCTTTCAAAAAAACCTACAAAAAACTTCCATGCTTACTAAAGTGGTTAATAGCTCATAAAAGATCTATGGAATGTTTAGAAAAGTCAGTTTAGCTCATTTCCTCTTACTATTACAGAGATGCAGCCATAATACTTCTCTTCAGCTAAACTTTCTTAATGTCTTCTTAATGTCAGAGTGACAGCATCTTCAGAGAAGAGTTTTGCTTGACCTCTGCCTGATTTCCTTTCTAAACGAAAAAAAAGAAAGAAAAAAAAAAAGAAAAAAGAAACCCTATACAGAACATATGGAAGATCCTTTCTGTCCTTTGGGCAATTTTAGCAATAACCAAAATGTCCTTTGTTTCATGCTCAAGGAAAACGCCTATATCTCTTCAGGGACTGTCAGAAGAGGTTAGATGACAACGAAATAACTACTGAAATTTAGCACAGAATGATAATGAACAGTGAATTGGACCTTTTTTAAAATCAAGCTATCATTTTACTCATTGATAAACAATTTATGTGCATGCTCAGTTACTTCATATATTGAATAGCCAAAAACTGTGACAGCAGCATTCCCTGTGAAATCCTTTTCCTAGAACATTTTTTGATAAATATTAGACTGTTCCATTTTCTTACATGTATAAATTCTTTAGGTGAAAATACTAAAAGGCACCAGCACCAAACTCACAATACTTTGGATGAAAAAAAAAGAGAACTGTCAAAGTTTTTTTTTTTATTCCAACATCTCTAAGCAGAGCTACARCTTTCCTAATATTTTAGATATTTCTTGCATTTTAAAAAATGGAAACAAGACCTGAATGCTTTTATTAACCAAGATAAAATTCTGATAATACCTTCAAAGGAGTTCTCACAAGAATCTWGATGGAAACTCACCAATTTTTGTAAGACACTAATATTTATCTTGTTAAAAAATCTTTTTCAATGAAAAGAACACTTTTAGAAGTAAATCAAGCTGTTCCTAATGCTTAGATATATACTACATCCAAGCACCATGAATCAAGTGTATTTTAAACATAACAGGGACTCTTTGGTTTTCACCAAATAGTTTTGCAGATCATAATCTGTTAGGATATTTATTTCTATGTGGTACTTACTGTAGTTCAAGGAGACATACAAAGGCCAGTTCTGTTATTGCTAATAGTGAAGCAATGCTGAATCCAGAACTCAAATTAAGGTGCAAAACATCTTGAGGGAACATGGTAGATGCTCAGCTGGCCGGGTCACACTGAGCTGTACGCTGCTGTGGCCACACTGCTAGCAAAGCCCAAGCTGGCAGAGGAGCACTTGGCCCATATGATCACCAAACCAGTACTGTGCTTGAGTATTTGGATTCGGACTTTCTTGAGGAAAAGCCCATGTTTTTTGCAAATTGGCAGAGGAAAGTCCTCTGCCATCAATTAAAATACGTGAGTAGAAGGGGAAAAGCCAGAGTGTATCAGACTCACAGACCAGTCTGAATCTCTTGCAGCTAGTTATTCCAAAATAAATGCAGCTAGGCTATGACTTACAACCATAGCCCAAAACTTCAGGGCTGTAACAGGAGTTAGACAAGGCATGCTAGAGGAGCCAGGAATTCCTCAGCATCCATAATAACGAAGATCTGCTCTTCAGCACAAACAAACAAGAAATACCTCTCTCTCTAAGAAACCATAGATGGTCTCACATATTCAGCTTTGAGTTTCTTTCCAGACACACAGCTGCAACATAGAAATGCTAGCTCTGAACTACCCTTTAGCTCGGGAACATAGGTTGTAGAGACGCCAGTGCGGCCCAGCACGGGTCAGACGCAGTGGAGGGAAGGTGATTCTCCAGGACAGAGTATTCTTCCTACTGGCGTGGGACGCTGCAGAGGCTCCACAGCTGCTAATCAAACYGGAGGGACCAGAGAGCGGCATTGCTCCCGCACTCCACTGCGTAATTTGCAGACATAGAACTTCCTTGCCATATACCTTCGACTACCACTGGAAACTCTTCTTGAAACCTTTGTGGTTTAAAGCCTTTCCTAGCTGTGCAAACCGAGCCGTGCTTTGGAGGACCAGGTTGGAAGGCAGATTTTCACAGAACAAGGCTGCTCAATATATTTCCTGTAGGCTAATAMATTTTTAAAGCAAACCTCAGAATGATTCAGGAAAAAGTATTAGAAGGGAGTTTTACAGAAGTTCTCTCTCTCCTAGCAACTTTCCTTGTTATWTTTGAGCTTTGTACCTTTAGGCTGAAATAGGCACTGCAACACAGTAAATGTCTGAAGTGTAAATAAACTGTGGTACTGTATGAATTTATCTGTTTTGAGATATTGTTATAATGTACAAAAATGTGTCAAATTTGATTGCACAGATCAGGTCTATTTAATTTTGTCACTCACTGACTCTCAAACATTATCAGMTTTTATAAAAGTGCGTGACAATAAAGCCTGTGTTGTGTCAATGGAATAAAAATAGCTGTTTTGCAAAGCTGAAATGCTTTTTCAGAACAAGTTTTTATTCCTCGGCTTTATGCATGAGGTAGGCTTCATCTGAACAGAGGGCTAGTAAATTAAATATTTGCTGTGTTCTTCATGGTGCTAAGCACATCATTCACGTAATAATTTGTTAACTCCTTTTGGCATGGCTTATCAATAATGTTTGAGTTAGGAAAACGACAAATTGATAACAGAGGACCTTTGCCACCACTTCATATCCAGCTGCTATGTATTGCAGTTATAAAGCTATTGCAGTATCATTTCTACAGTTATTGCTACAAAATAATGCATAGTTCATCCACAGTAATTCAGTTACGGACACCAAAAGATCAGTCATAATTGTATACTCATCACAGTCTTGAAGGAACAGGGTAGAAAGTTTAAAGTAGCTTCTCAAAACAGAGTGATTTTTAGGGATGATTTGGAGAAAAGGACATTGCTTGTGATGGTCTTCTTTTGCAGATAAATAAAAGATTCTAGGCTCCAAGTCTGTCTATAATGACGCCATTTCAAAAGAAATACACATTTTAAAAAAAATCANAAAAAAAAAAAAAAAAAAAAAAAAAAAAAAAAAAAAAAAAAAAAAAAAAAAAAAAAAAAAAAAAAAAAGAGAGAGAGAGACCAAACCATAGTCCTAGGCATTTTTGCCTACATTACATTGTGTTCACTCATCTCCATTTCCACTATATGGGGTTAAGTAAGTGAACTGATTCAGAAGAGATAACAAATCAGATTAAAGGGAAATATATTTAGAAGCTGAAGAAACACAAGTAATTCTGCATATGTTTGTTTCCTACTGTAACTGAAAGTAGAAATAGCAAACTACTGTAGGGAAGTCCTGATCAAACTCAAGAACTAAGCTGCAGTCTGTGAAATGTTGAGTTCTGTTTCTAACATAGGATAAATTAAGTGTCTTATATTTGCAGATACTAAGAAACAAACAAACAAACAACCCCCCCCCCCAAACCTGAACTGAGTTGGCAGATAACTATTACAAGCATTAACATCAAAGTAATTACTACTCWTATATTGGGGAGTGATATCAAGAGAGTATTTTTGAATGCATATTGGACACACATAATCTCAAAAACAGACCTACAGAGGACACAATTACTATGAACACTACACGTACATTAGGGGTGAAAAAAAAAACTTCCTTACCTGCTATTGCTTCAAGACTAGGGATTGCAATTGTGCTGTAAGTGCCAATGCATTTACAGGACCATGTGTTAACTAATGTTTCCTCAGCATTACCCAAGCCTGGYAAGCTGTCCACAAAGAAAGAGCCCCACAGTTTAGATACAGAGTAAGGAGCTTTGGGGAGATGTCCCTGGAAAAAAAAAAGATAAATATGTAAGCTTATAAAAAATATTCTGTTTTTCTTCTCTATCCAACTAYAAATATTAGTTTGATAATCAGTATTGACTCTCTGTTTTTCTGGCAAAACTGTATTACGTCTTATGAGCAACGTGACTTAAAAATATTATAGAAGAAAACAATAAAAATTGTACTCTGATAAGGCCCCAAACTTCTGTTTGTGCAATTCATAAGTTGTCTTTAAATATTTTTCCCTACAAAATCTTTTCTTTTCCATATACATACATACATACATACATACATACATACATATATATATATATATATATATATTTCAAATAGCTGGAATAGCTTGCTGCCTTTCTCTGCTGGAAAAGCTGGGTTGCCATGACAAAGACGATGGTCCCATCCTTTGCATGAGAAAGGAGTCTACCATATGCTGAATGAAAGAGGGAGTAAATGCAAAGAATTTTACATGTATTATTATATCTGTTTCTGAGCTGTTAAATAACTGAGGATGAAGTCACAGCATCCATGGAGAGTCATTCAGTTGGCTAGCAAACTATGAAAATTTGGTATTTTTCATGTATATTTTTAGACATTAACATGTCTAAAACATGTCCTTTATGTTTTAAAGGAAGTAGTAAAGCAGCATTGAGAAAACTGATTTTTCTTTTTTTTTCAGTTCATCTTGAAATCTGCTATATATTGCCATGTGCAGTCAGAAAAAACTCCAGAAACGTCTACAGAAAGATTAAAAAATGGAAAACAAAACTGCAAACTACACTATAGAAGATCTGTTAAAGTCATTTATGTGCAAAGTATATTTTCAGACCAGGAAAGCACAGAACAACAGATATCCTAGCCTGTGCCTCCAGATTCTTGAACTTTTGTACTTCGTTTTTCATTTATCTCCTTTCTTAATAATTTTGAGAATGTGCTGAAATAATTCTTGTTTATGACAGACATCCTTGGTCTTGATCACAACAAAGCTCCAAAAATCCAACAGAACAAAAACAAATTATGCAGATTTTTTTTTAATGATTCTGTGTAGCAATTCTTATTCTGAGTGTAGTTGCTTTTTGCAGGGGAAAAGTTGATTTGGACAAATGCAGATATTGATTTCTGTCTATTGCTGAAAATAGGTTGGAAAAAACCCCCATATCTTTAATTTCAAAACARCAGTTACCTTATGAGCTGAGTTCTTCATTTTTTTCACACACAAGGACAGTATCTTACATTTGTTTTGCCRGATCTTACCTCTCCATGCATATCCTAGGACTTTAGATCAGTTATAATACAGTGTAGATGCTAWGCTGAATTAAAATCCATTTGCCAGCTGGATGACACATGCCGAAAGCTCATAAGACACCACCAGCTGTCCAGACGACTAAACAAACAAACAAACAAATACCAGCCCGCACAAGCACTTGCACACACGACGGGCCCTTGTTTATTGACAAGAGCAAATGTCAGAGGCTTCTGTCTTTTGAAATAGCTACGGTCGGCTGAACAGGCAATTAAAATTGCARTCTGAGGAAATGAACTGAGTTTTTCATAGGCAGACAATTTCTTCCTTGTCTTCATAAGGAGGACGAAGATAAAATTAGAAATTATAGCCCATGTCCCTAATAAAAACCAAACACTCTTAAATATCAAAATTGTCATCAAGTCACCTGATACAGAGCTTCTATTATTTTGCTACTGGCTTATCTCCCCATGAGGGGGTGATTTAATAGTTAGGCTACATCTAGAGCTCAAATCCCAAAAGAGCTGTCAAAGCTTTGCCCAATAAAATGATCCCTAGAAAGTACCTGATATCATCCCCTCTATCATTTTGCCGCTTCCCAAAGTCTTCCGCATCTCACATCTTAAACGGAGATTTGCCATCCGTGCCATCGTCTTTGTGCCAAGCGCAGGGCACAAGGACGGCTTTAGCTCAGCATCACGGATGGTACTGATGGCCACGTGCTTTGTGCCTGGTTACTAAAACCACCACTGACTCTCAATGCCAGAAAAAAAACACAGTCAAAGTGCAGTTTGCCTGTATCACGGCAAACGTTTGAGGCATTTCTGCCAGCACAGCTTTGACTAACTKAGGTACCTGTATAACACAGCTGTGYTGGGCTGTGCAAGCAGGCAGCCCTGCCACAGGACTTGCCCCTCACAGGCTGTGAGCGAACATAAAACATTTCACCCGTAATCATTATAACTAAATTAAAACATGGATCACTATAAGCAGGCTTCCTTAAAAAAAAAAAAAATAGAAAAGATAGCCATCGGATCCAATTATAAACTGATAAAATGCATTTCACTTAAAGATGTTGTTTTAAGAACGGTACTTATCTTATCAGGATTTACAACACCTCATCAGGTTGTTCCTGAAAGTACTATTAGATGTGTGCTAAAGATAAACAGGAATAGAGAGATAAACAGAGTCAAAAGACACAGAGTAATTAGCCCTGTCTAAGGTCACCCAGAGGGAGTCCTGGAAATAAGAGGGGCTCAAGGGACCTGCCTTCCCCCACCAAGCAGCCACAAGAGAGTGCCGGAAAAAGAATTTTTCCTTTTAACTGAATTCTGTATCTGCCAATAATTGCTTAGCTTTGTGCTCCGCTCATTCCCCGAGCTCAAGGTTTTTTACACACAGACTAGCTCCTCTGTAATCGTTTCCCTTGAAATCCTGGGACAAATTCCAGTTTTTCTTAGAGTTTCCATTGATGACATTGATCACACATTTAAAGAGCAGAGGGGAAAAAATACAGCATCCAGGGAAGCAAACAAACCCCCAGATCTGGGGGAATCTAGTTTCAACACTATACATACATATATATATGTATATTTTGTTGCATGCTGCAATACGTTTAAGAGCTGAGTAATTGCATGAATGGTTTTAGTCTATTTTTCTCTTGCTCATTTGCTTATGACTCACATACTTGAAGGAACTGCAGTTGTTACCATAAGTTCACCGTTATGTGTATTTGGTTTGTATCACACCCTCATTTGAGGGGGGAAAAGACAAAAAAAACCCTACTAATGAAAATGGAAATTACTAGCCTCTTAGTCTGTGAATGTTGTGTGAGGAGGTTGTTTTCTTCTCTCTCTTGTGGTGACGAAATACCATGCATAGAGCTGAAAACAGCTTTTTGTAATTTCTTGCTGAAAGGTGCAATTGCAAATTAGAGGTGATATTTTTTTTAATATTATTTTGTGAARATTGCTAGAAGGAATGGTTGCATCTTGTATTAAATTATCAGCCCCTCTCGCCACATGCTGCATGTCATGCAGACTCTGCAGCTGCAGAGTAATATCTTTTTTTAATACCAACGAACGAGAAGGCTAATTACTGATACTAAATTTAATTTGTTCGTGTCAGCTTTTCACATAAACTGACTTTGTGCGAGCCTTGAGTTGGCTTTTCTCCCCTTTTAACCAAAGGGTTAATGAGAGAAGCTGATTAGGGGAATAAAACTGAAACTTTCATAGGCTTGCAAAGGGAATCTCTTTGAACTAGTCCTGTTAAGTCCGTGCTGCCCAGTCAACTGCGGAGATATGGATGCGACCTGTGGTTCAGACTGCGGCGAGCAGCGGGGTAACGAAATAACCCCCCGACCTGCCGCGGCCCCTCGCTTCGGATGCCTTTAATCAACACAATTCCCTTCTCCCGTGCTTACTTGCTGTCACCGGCAGCGGATGTAAACCGAGCAGAGGTTTTGTGTGGCAGACCTGGTGCCTCACTGAGCTACCGCAACCCGTTAGCAGGAACGCTACAGGTTTAGCGAAATGCCAAACACCTCTGCAAAAGTTCCCGATAGAGAAGATGGATCCGGGCGGGAGTGCCCCAGAGGCACCGCGGCAAGATAAAAACAAACCACCGAGTGCTCAGAAATACGTCAGCTCAGGAACTTTTCCGCTTTACTTCCACGAAAAGAAACACGGGCCGGCTTTTTGTTTAAAAACGTATGCTTCAAAAGCTTATATTTAAAATGCTTAAGAAAACACGCTTGAAAAAAAGAAACCAAACCTTACCGGGATGTAAGTCTTAAGCACTAATACAGCAAAGTTTCCCGTCAGAGAAAGCTTAAATTTATGGAGAGGAATGAGTTATTTTAACAATATTAATTAATTTAATCAAATCATTTCAACCTATATAACACTTGCTCACATTTTTTCTTTTTCTTTCTTTTTTTTTTTTTTTGTGCTGAGGAATATATTCTTTTTGCGAGGGGACTGAGTTTGTTTGTCCTCATTTTTGTTTTTATACAACCCAGGAAAAAGCCTAAATTTTAATTATTATCTTTTCCTTATTTCAGTAGGTGAAATGTCCTTGTTTGACCTTATTTTACAAATCAGGATAGCAGCAGAATATATCATGTGTTTCTTAAAAGAAAAAAGATCACAAAGAAATACATGCATTTTCTGTATTGTTTCAGTCACATTAAAGGCTTCTTTTTCTCCATAAAAGATAGGGGCTTTTAATATGATTCTTAGAGTAATAAAATTGTCATATAAAGCACCTTGTAATAAATCTTTATGAGAGTAAGCTATATCTTTTGTATCTCAAAATATTTATTTAAAAAGAAACAAAATAAGTGCTTTCCAAAGCAAAATGTAAAAAGGTGGATATATCTATATCTATCTGCAATCAGAAGAATATTACCTATGGGTTTGAGAACAAGAGTAAACACTCCAAAACRACATTTTTTTTTTCTTTTTTAAAYAGAGGATTTTATATTAAAAATAACTCTTCCTCAAAAAAGTAAACCTTCTCCCCAAAATATATATAATTCTCTGTTCGCTGTACCGTCTGTACTATAAACTATTATATTTGAACACATGTTCTATCAAACCATTCTGAACTGTCAGAGAAGGACTTTTAGAGAAAATTTTTTTATACTTCAGTAAAAGTATATCTATATATATGTATACGTTCTTAAAAATGAATAAGTAAGTGAATAAATACAGTTGTATATTTATATAAAGAAACAGAAATGGGTTCAGTTTCATACTTTATGAGATGGACACACTTTGAAGCCCTATCTTTTCTGTTCAACTGTTTCCCCAACAAGTGCTGGGGACTAACTGTAATTCTAAGGGCCGCCCAGGCCCTTGCGCCTCATTCTCTGCAGATCGTAACAGACTAAATAGGCTGCTTGGCTATAAAAGCAGGATACGGAAAGTTATAAGAATAGTAGGATACTAAGAGAACAAGATTTTTCAGTCCTGTTATAGGGGGCAGATAAGCAGAGGCACCTTGCTGAAGCTGTAGGTACAACTCCACCGCAAGTGCAATTCCCTATCTATTTTGATCTTAAGCAGCAGAGAGAAGAATAAACCGTAATAAAAATTTCACCTTCCGTGGGAGAATTGAAGAGTGGCAGAAGTGCTAAAGCTGATCAAAGGCCCTGCTTCCCAACTGCAATCAACCTAAAAATTAAATTATCTATCTGAGGTAATCCTCAGTAGCCCTCGGCTGACTTGTCTTAGAAACAGTCCCCCTGGTAAACAGGGTCATAAGAACTGTGAGGAGTGCAGGTGATGGATTTGCGACAAGGAGCGACAGGGTTTCGTCTCACAGGACACAAGGCAGGTTCTGGTTACCGCAAAGGAGAAGACTATAGTTTTTGGTTAAGGGAAAACACATCTCCCCCCACTTTTTTTGTGGTTGAGCTTGGCTAGGGAAATGAAGACAGACTGTGTAACATTAGTGCCGAAAACTGAACTCTTACGATGTGAAGCTGCAGTGTCATGGCACCACCTTGGTGTGGCTATGAGGACCTGCCTAGGAGAGATCCTGACGGTGCCAACAGCCTTGTTAGGCAAGCAGCCTTCTTCTCAGTGCAGATGGCCCTAGGCTTTTCCATACCTTACTTTCTTCTGTGCCAGGAAACAGCTACAAGGAACTCTCCTTACCTCAAATTTTCCCTTCTTCTCCAAGGGCTCAGATTCAGTCTCCACAGGCACCATAACTTTGTCTCCTAGAAGCTCCTCTAAGATGAAGACAGTTTCCCAGTTGCTATAGTGATGAGCTGGGAAAATATCTGAGTGCATGCTGTCACCAAAATAAACAACCTGCGAGGGAAGCAGCAAATTAAAAGTTCTTTGTATATGTGAAACACAAGTAAAACGTATTTCAAAGACAGAGAAAAAAAGCTTTAGAAGAACCTAATAAAAATTCTTTCATGTTTACAGCTGGCCACAACACACACAAACATCTTACTAATGTCATCGTCTCGGGGGTTTTTCAATCAGCTCACTTCCAGCTTCTCCATAAGTAAAAGGCTAGCCCTGCATACCTTCCCTATTTGACCTTCCAGCGACATCACGAGGGAATGGCAAGGTGGGACTGACACACAGAACAGCACCGAGATTCCTGACAGACTGAAATAGCCTGCCAGGTAGCAGAAGAAAAGCTTAACAAGAAAATGCGCTAAATAAATGGAATGCATTTTGGACAACTTTGGAAATAAAGAAAAACACAGAGAACCTCCCACTGGCTCAGAGCTCTTTTGTACCCATGTGTAGTTAGGGAAAACGTGTTCCTGCAGCCTTCACTGGTGTTTTCACCCAGCCTGTGCTGTAAACAGGGAAGATAAAATGATCCTAATTTTCACTTACGATACCTTTTCATCCATCTCTTTTCTCAGGGAAATTGTAATAGATAAACACTTGATTAACAGGGAGATGATGAAGACGCAGGCAGCTTTAGCCTCAGTATATACCGATGCAGCTTTTTTTACACATTATTTAAAGCAGAAGCATCTGCATCTCCTGCCATTCTTGTACCACAAGGATTGTGCCCTGGTCTATTTACTAAGAACTAAATACAAAATATGCACTGGGAAAGATGTGGATTAAGCTAAGAAAGCTAAGAAACAAGTCTCTGAACTTGTGCAGTGCCTGACCATTTATGTAAATGTTAGCTGTGAGGCAGAATGAAGCAGTCACCTTGGAAGTGCAATGAAATAGCTCAGGTCAATGGCAGCTCTGTGCAGAATATAACTCCAATTGATCACATAATTAAGCTTTATGCAAGCTAATCTGGTGAATTTTAGGCCAAAACAGGGAAAAATTGCCCACATTTATAACATACCTTGGGGTCCAACTTGCCAGTCATCTTCTTCAGTAGTTCATAAAGATGGATAGCATTACCTTGGGAATACCAGCCAGGCTTATCTAGGGATAACAGAGCCTCCTGCTCTTCATCATTCTCTGAAATCACCAAGAAAAATTGCCTGCTGTTAGTGATAGTAACATGTTCCTGTATTTACGTGACATGTGAGAAAGGGTATGTGTAAAGCTTGGAGAACATGGTCTATTTTGACATTAAAACAGTTCCAGTGTCTGGCAAGAAATTCAGTTCCAGGTTCTGACCGCAGCTTCAGTCAAGGTGTTTGGTAGCTGAGGGCTACCAAAGCGTGACAGGTAACAAATGACCCTATGTATTATTATGTTCAGGAAGTGGGAAATAAATAGAAATAATAATAGGGAAACATGTGTGAGAAAAGAATCCTTAGTTTCTCCCATTGGACCTAAAGAAGAATCAGGGAATGAATATCACAGGCTTCATCTTCCAAATATTATACCTGTGAAGGCAGAAAATCTCACAGACAAGAATGATGGAGGAGCTGTTACAGATTTAAGATGAAACCATGAGATTTGACAGACCATAAGCAACACCATGTACCTTTCCCAACAGGCAAATTAACCGCTACTTTAACACCGACATAAATATAACAAAACAGTTGAGGTAATTCTCATGACATCAAACAGCCTTTGCTCGACAGAAGCAACAGGTAGTTCTGGTTATCAACCAGTTTTGGGAAATGACAAGTAGAAAATATTGCTGCTGATGGTGCAAACTTTTGTATATCCACACAGGCAGCTGTCAGAAAAAATAATAGTGGTCATCAGCTAACTGTGCCATAAGCTTAGTTTCTAGCTGGTTTTGAGGCAGCTGCATCTGTCCTGTCTATGTAACTTTATTGTTTGTTCAGGTCCATGTGCTATTGCCAGATGAACTCCTTTTAGCTTCTTGTTGGAGCCAGATTAGCCCTAGTGAAATGATAAACTAGATTTTCCTCAGAAATATCAATTTTAATGGCTTCTTTATCAAAGCAGTTAAACAAAAGGGTGATTTTGTTATTCAGTGTTTTTTTTTCTTCTAGTGAAAAGGGAGGTACAAGCCTGTGCAGTACTCTGATCTGACTTAGGCAGAGCAGGAGAATTCCAGTCTTCTTCCCGATTTATACAACTTCAAAGTACTTAAAATATGCTAGGAGGAAGATTGAGACAAAGTGAACAAACTTCACTTGGTTAGAGACCGCTGAAAACTGAAATGCAAATTTTGGAAGAGCAGAGAAATGATAAGATGGCTTTATGTTTAAGAGCAGTTAAGATGTACATGGCACAGTAAATTGTTCCTTGGAGGAAGAAAAAAAATAAAAAAAGAAATAAGAAAGAAAGAGATATGTGGAGAGAGGCAGCAAATCTCTCTTTAATATTATGGACCTAAGAATTTGAATAAACATAGGATTTATTCTCAGACAAAACAGTTCTATATTAAGAGTATTTTATAAACTAGGAAAAAACAAGGAAATTCAAAGCTGACACTGGGAACTCATGTGGAACTTACATGGAAATGTCTTTGCCTTTGTTCTCCCGCAGTAACATAACAATAATAATAGCAAATATGGTAACATCCATGTAAAAAAGTCTCTCTCATTTTACGTTTCCTGGCTTTTAAGATACTTTTGACAAACAACTTTTGATCAAACAGAAGTTTTCAAACTTTTAGGGGGTATTTTTAGACATATTTGTAAGGCTGGCTGAACAAGTAGACACAATCTTCAAACAACGAGATATAAAAAGAGTCTTTTTCAAAACAGAACTCTTTCGAGCTGTTGTCAAAAGAGTTTCTAGAAATTTGCAAAGACACACACAGCCATCATGATCTGTGACCTAAGATCTGCCCATCCAGTCGCTGAAGAAAAATGGAGCTAGAACTAGGGGAGTTTTCGGAATAACAACATTACCATTGCAGCTATGAACGCTATGTATTACAGCAGCGCCAGGAGGTTCCAGCAAAGAGCAGGACCCTGCTTTATTACCTCTACAGAAAGGTATAAGGGCAGTCCTGGCTGAAATAAATTCACTCTAATTACACGGTAAAAGATGTCGCACTGAGAGATCCACTATTGTCAGCCCTGGCAGTAAGATGCCTCTCACTTAACTTGATGCATCCGAAAGAGAGGCTTCTAATTTATAGTTAGAATCTAAATTACTTGGCTAGGCTCCCTTTGTAGGCAAGAGAGAGAGCAAGAAGCACTTTCTACAGGTGCCAGCTCTGGCTATTGACTGTAGAAGAAAAGTGTTTAATCTGCACAATTAAGTAGCTGAGATTAGGGGAAATTTCAGGTCTCGGTTTCCTCCTYATTACACAGAAGCATCAAACAGCATCAAGATGTCTTATCCGTTATGGGAATACCTTGATTTTGGAAGAAGCTCCAGAAGTCTGAAGAATTAGGAAAGGTCCCTTATGATATTTCAGTTGTAAGGTTACAGGACTAATGGATCTGGACTGGCGAGCCTTGCTTCCTGAACAGTCTCATATGACAGCTTGTGCTCAAATAGCTAGTTCAAATACGTGGGTGATTGTGTCAATTTTATTGCTATAGTCTAAAATGCAAGGAAATTTACACTTTAATGGTGTTTTCATTTCAGCAGGTCATTAATGAGAAGGGTTTCAAAGCCAGTCACACTCTTCTCATGGCAAAATATATACTCCAGAAAATTACTCTTAGGTACTGGCTGTAAAACCTCATACAGAAGTTTTGCCACGTAAAAATGAATACATAACAGCTTAAAACACTTTAATGACACATTTTACTTTGRGGTTGTATTTTATCCTTRAGACAGTAGATGCATGATGACACTCAAGAAATATATCTATTGCCTGCAAAGATGTTGCAAAATGTGATTTTGATAGTTCCTAATGTATTAGATGTTCCAAGTGTAACATTGGCTACACTCAATCAGACAAGAGGAAAAYTGCTGCTGACTTTCCTTCCATTTTRCTATTATTGATTCTTGAAAGTTCATTCAAAGGTTAGAAATGCTATAAATATWACTTTAACAGGAAGAAACACATATATAGGTGGGGATGCAAATGCTTCAGGTCATGTAAGTTGGGAGGAAAGGGAGATGTCCTGACAATTTCAAACAGACTGGATAACCAAAAAGTATTTCTCAGATGATTTAGACTGAGTGACTCGCATGCTTCTGAAGTCTAATATATCACTGCAACCTGGATTCCTGGCTGCAGGCTGAAAACATGCTACAACAAGAAATATAAAAGTATCAAGCAAGTAAAATTAAAATAATTTAAACCAGAAAATGATTCTATTAACACACTCACCAAAACCACAACAGTGATTCAGAGCAATTTTCCTGAGGGGAAGTTACCATTCCTGTCTAAAAGCAACAAAAAAATGCTTCACTCATCCTGGGGCAACACTAATTTCCCTGGAATGGCATTTTGCATATTACTGTGTTTAACAACTAGGGAAGTGTATCCCGATTCAGAAAGCTACTCTGATACAGTTTTAAAAATAAACTATTTCACTAATAAGACTCAGTATCCTGTATTTTAAAGTGCCTTTAAAAGTCAGTTGCAGGTTTATAACATGGTGTGGGGAACATCAGCTTTCATTCTAAAAGAATATGCAAAAAGTAATCAGTGAAGCTTATTCCCATATAAGTGACAACCGATGATAATTTACTTTGGCACAGAATTGCTCTTTGGGAAAGACTGCACCCAGTTGCTTACTGCAGTATGCTTAGCTATCTGTTTATTGGTTATACCCACCCCGGTGGAAATCTGAATACATGAGGTCTTAAGGTTATGTCCACACCAAATGTTAAGCCCAGGATTTGAAGCTAGAGCTCTGTCTTTACCCTGGCTGATGTTTACCTTGCTTAAACCCAGCCCATGGAACAGGRCAGCTCTGATCTTTTCTTTCAGGACACAAAGGTGAATTTATTTTTTGATTGCTACTCTTCTACAGTCCATTGCATCTACACCGAGGTTAATTTTCATCAGGACATCCTTATGGCAGACTGTCCCCTGTATCGTTCTTGAAGATAAGTGGTCATTTAGTGGCTATCACATCCAGATGTGAGGGCCCCCAGCTGGCTTACCAGAAAGCCCAAAGACAGCTCTGACCTTCTTGACTGGGCAGACACTGAGGGAAGAGAAAAATTCCAGGTGCCAGCTAGTCATGCCAGCCTAAGCTGTGCTCGACTAATATGCAATATGTGTACAGCTCTCTAGTAACTCACATTTCTGCCCTTATAATATTTTTCTTCCTTTTGCTTGTTACTTGAAGTTTCTACACAGATCTGGGTAGAGAGGCTATTAGGGTTACTGATTTTTTTTTATTTGCTTGAGTTCTATGGTAGAATAAAAACATCAGCCGATTCTGTCGGTAGTTGTGCATATTCCTGTTCACATTTTCCTAATGATGGTCAGCTCTTACAGGCTCTCTCTATGTGCGCACTTAGCACAGATGTGAATATGTGTTTAGCACACTGAAGCCCTGGTTCAGACCTCAAGGGSCCGTTGTAAAACAAATAAATATTACGATTCACAACTGTCATACTGATATGCCTCTGTGCCATTCAAAATAATGTCATTTCAGACCCCGAGGGTATTAATATAAAAGCTTGGTTGTATTCCAGCCTGGCTTGCAAGCACAGATAGCATTTCCAGGTCACTTAAGAAACACAAACTCTCCTTTTTGGCAAGGGACTCAGGGCAGGAAACTACATCTTTTAATGGTGGAGACAAAAGGGAACTGCATAAGCAAAATCCTTCCAATGGCTTTTTCCAGTTGTAAAGGTAATGGGAGGGGATGACAGAAACTGTAGGGTTCCCCTATGGACCATGCCCCTCCTGAAGAAAGTAAACACTTGGTGAGGGTAAAAGTTTCAGAGCTTAGAGGCACCGTTACACTGGGTAGTACCCCAAATTCCTATTTATACAAAACCCACCTTTCTTGGCTGACTGTCGACAGCATGATTTCTGCAATGCCGTGCTGTCACTAGTTGCTCCTGTAACTAGTGAAGGATGTGTGGCTGAAAATGAGTAAGTCTCAGAAGCTAGGAAAGCTCAGCATGGAATTGAGTCAGAAAAAGGGGGATGCATCAGTGTTGCTGGGGYTCCTTCCCACCAGGGGCAACGGACGCACCTTGAGGAAAGGAGACGAGTGGCTGAGCGTAGGTGGGATGTGACCCCTCTGGACCACTGCGTTATTCTAAAGCATTAGTTTTCACYCTCCTCATCTAATAACATCCCCTTTAAATGTCATAGGCCTAATTGCAATTTTTATAACAGTTGATGGATAATGTGATACCTGAGGCTTGAAATAGCACTCCAGTAGTCCTCACCAAACTGGCACTGCTGAAAACTGAGCGAGGCTAGCTCCTTCCCTACGCTCAGATGGAGACAACATCTCCCCTGCACATGCCTCTGCTGTGAGACAGTCACAGTGGCCTGTGCTAACACAGGGGCGATTTGCTGTACTCATGCTGGCAGGACACAGCAGCAGCTGGTGGACCCATGAGTGATCCTCCTCTGGTCAGGTGCAGCTGTTCTGCAGATCCTGATTCTGGGAGTACACCTCTGATAAGTTGGACTATATAATTTAAAACTCATTTCCCTCTTACTGTAGCTACTGAGATGAAATGCAGGAAAAAAAAAAACAGCCATTCATTACATTGAAAAATATTTMTTTAAATACAGAGGAGTACTAAAATTTCCTGGTTCTTTGGGAGATCAAGTGGTTACTGAAACTTTAGAATCATCTGAGCTTTCTCAGAGGCAACACAAGTGAGGACTAACTGTTAGTAAGGATTCATGGGGGTATTATTGTGTGTTTTCACATTCCTGAATTACTTTCATGCTTTGGAAGCAGCTGCGAAATCCATCTGCCCTGCATGTGCGCCAGTGCTTGCTAGTCACATATCTGACTGGGTGAGTGCAGGGAAGTGATAAGGAACAAATTATTCCCTTAGCGTGATGAACTGAAATAAAAGGTTCAAAAGTGGCCAGTGATTTTGGCAGTCTCCATTTTTTCAATTGAAATCTATCTTACTATGAAATGATTAATTGTACAAAACAGTAGGAGACATAAAGACAATATTGGAGTTTTATTTGTTTATAACAAAATCAGTATTTCCTTTAAAGAAGTCATCAAGTAAGTTATTTGAGTAAGTTTTGACTTCTGTGTTATAGGAACTGAAAATTGCATGTCACTGCAGATTTAGCAATTTGTTTTCAAATCTGTCAAAATAGTAATTTTCTGTCTTCCTAGGAATAGTCTGGCTAATGAACAAAGTGTTTCTGCCATTSAAAACACTGATATGATGAAATAGAACCAAGACCTTTTCCTTGTTTTCGGAAATTATTCATCTGCAAGTTCCAAAAAATGTATCTGTAAGATATATTTCACATAGTTTTGCTGAAATCTTCTACAGTTTCATTTAAGTCTCCAGAACTTCTGTTTTGAAGGGTAAGAGGGACATAAAATACAGAATTTCATTTATTCCTTCTRGTTATCTTGTATTTTTTTTAATGGGGATGTTTGTAGAGGTACAAAAAGGCAAGATGAGAAAAATAAACCCTGCCTTTCCCAGTTTTACTCTGAACTTTACCAGTTTCACAAGAATTCTTCAGAGCCACATAAATGAGAGGCTCCCAATATCCAGACATTATGTCCCCAAATGATCCTATCTTTATTAATACTGTATTCACCCTAGAGGTCCCTATTTAATTACACAGAGAGACAGACTTTTCCAGAAAGCAGTTCAAATTCAAGTAAGCCAGGCCAGATGTGGTAACTCAGCGGAGGAACGGCATAATCWTTTCAGAAATATATATTTCAGCTCAAGCAACTTTCTAAAACCTTTCCTTTTAGGGTATGCTTCACTGCTGTAAAAAATTAGACCTCTCAAGGTGTCACTTCTGTTATCGAAGTACTGGTTGTCTGTGTTACAAYTGGCATGAACTGAACCAGTTCTTAGGAAATAGGGGCTTAACCAGTTAAGCTCTTTCTCTACTATGTCTGAATTTAGAAAGAAAAAGCCTCAACTGTGGAGAATTTGCAAACTGAAAAGACAAACTGCTTCAACTTTTTTCTGGGCAGAACTRTGAATGACCACCAGAAAGACATTACAAAAATGTTAAAAGCTCACAACTCCGTAAGAAGTCYAAAGGATCTCTTGGGCTCTGTGCAGCTAGTAAGAGGTTTTTCTTGGTTTATTTTCCAGAGTTCTTTCTTTTTTTTTGAAATTTATGGTGGTGTAGCCTAGAGTRGTTCAGCATGAGCAGTGATGGGAGACTATTTTGTCCTTTTGTGRACAGTGGTTATGGTTCATCAGTATGGCTATGTAGAAGAGCCCATTCCTCAAAGGTAGGCACTGTGAYTGTTAAGCTTAGTGGCTATATGGGCTACGAACATTAGGTTGTGGCTAAGCATTAGAGAAGGAGCTCAGCTATTAGGGTAAGACTACCAAATGAACACTGCTTGAAGCTATCAGGAAAAGGGATGAGCTGGAGGGAAGCACAGAGAATGAGGTCATCAGTAAGACATGCTGACCTAAGCTGTCACTTCAGAAAAATGTCTCAATTAATTTTAATTATTAAAATAAAATCAGGATGCACAAGCAACTTCCTTGCAGCACTGCAGATTTTAATCTTGATTTATCAAAGACTCCAGAGCAATTTCTACTGAAGAAAGGCATACTGGAATTTGCTCTTGGATTGCACTCTTAAACACTGAAAACTACACTGCAGTGTGGGGCCGAGACTGGTGGGCAAAACACTTCCTGCCATTCATTTACTTTGGCCTCAGATATTAAAACTATTGTTCTTCAATCGTCAGTTAAGTAAAGATCAAGAAAGGATTTATTTCCATTTCTTAATACTAAAGGTAGAAAATATATTATGTAAGCTGGAATAGACAATTTCACTGTAAATAAGCATACATATCTATCTATCTATCTATATATATAAGGCAATATGCTGCAAGGGTCCTATAATATTTATTTTTCAGTTCCCTAAAATGTGTTCTTTTAAAGAGCATAGSAGTTGCTAAATAGACATGAGCATACATAGCTATGGCACACACACTGCTTAGAATATAGAACAGACACTTTATATGAAAACTACACAGCAAAGTTTGCTTRTGATTTAGAAGAAAAACTCCACTTTTTTTCTCAGCTGATTACACTATCTAAAACTCTTAATTGAATTTTATTAATTAATTCTGCTTGCATTTCCAGTTCTTCTAATGTCATCTGCCTTTGGTAGGAGGAAAATCCTCGTTCTACATCAACATCTAAAGAAAACTTAAGATTCAAAATTGCACAGGAAAAATGGAAAAAAAAATGAAAGAAACTCCCCCCTTCTTTCCATCTTTAAGAAAGCAAAAGTTAAGCTAACAGTTTTCTTAATTCTTGCAGGGTTTGTTCATATAACTTACCTTATAAACTTGGCCAAGGTTAAACTAAACAACATACATCTTGAACACTTAGCATTAATCAGATGATTTTATGCTGATGTTGTGCATGTGTTTATGTACATTTATGTTTATGTAAAAAAATAAGAGTATGGGATATACCCTGCCAGTTTCTTTAGTATGGAATATTTGCATATATTCCAAGTATCTAGGTAAAAGCTTGAAGGAAGAACTGCAGACAAGTAATGTTCCTCTACAGTTTATTCTAGCACGGAACATAAATCACCCAGGTAAACAGGGAAGCATGGAAGGAGGCGTATAACTGAGACACAGAAAGTGAAGGCACACTCCCTGTCGCATAGGTTCTCCATGCAGTAGTTTTCTACTGCCTGGTCAGGGGAGTACGCTGTTTGCTCACCTAGAAAAAATCTCAGCTGCACTTGTTTGCTTTTCATGCCTGTAAGTAATTTCTGCTTGCTAATTTTTTTTTTAAGGGAATACTTTTTGTTTTAGATCTAAAGCAGAGAGTACTTCCCTCATTTTAGGAGGGAAGGAATAGAGGGGAAGAAATAATTACCTATATCCAAAATAACTACTTATGTGCAATACCAGAGAGCATGGACATGAATGCAGAATCAAACAGAAAGCAGTTTAGCAAAGGGAAATAAAAGTGTTATGTAATAGTTCATGTGAAATATATCTTAGCAGAAAGAACAAGACTGTTTTGTCTTCTTCATTAGGAGATACAGTATGTTACTTGAGTATCTAACATTTTTAGCACAAACTTTATTTATAGAGAATAGAGTACTATGCTCTTCTTCACTTTGTACACATTAAGTATAGTTTAACACTATAAAAATGTGACTAATTAACATCTTAAAGTTTCATTTTACTACTGCATTTCTGCCAACTTGTATTTCTTATATTGCATCAATTTTTCTGTTGAGTTAATATCTAGACATTTTAAACTGTATATGAAAAGTAAAATAATTGATGGATTGTTAAAATCAGTATAAATTTTATTAAAGTATTTGAAATAATTAATTCTTAAATTAATTCTTAAAATTAATAATACCACAGGTAGTGGTAGAACATCTGAAGGTGCTGAAAGTGGGGTTTGGCTCCTGTTGATCCATGACTTCTTCTTACCACATTACATACAGAAGCAGTACATACACACTTAAAAATCATATCAACATTAAAATCCTTTGAATATGTCTGTGTCAGGGAAGAGACTACACTTGTAATTCCTTTGCATTGTTTCATATATTGTACTAAATTGTGAATATTCTAAAATATTATTAATAATACTTAGCACTGTAAAGAATAAAAGAAAAAATCTTTAATTTCAAATTGAAATATAGCAGCATAAAATAGTTGGCAATTATCTTCCATTAYAGAATGTAGAAACTGCCACTAATTAAAATCATAAACAAAGCAAAATATCAAACATACAGAAAAGTACAAAATACGAAAACAGTCACAGTGGGTGGTCTTGCTCAGTAGCAAATACATACTTTTTCTGCCCTATTGTCTGCCTTAAGTTGCGTTTCCCTTATCTTATATGGTTCAGCACTTAACACTGATTTGAGCTTCACAGAATCTCCCCTCAGAAACGCACCCTTGTGCATGTTCATATATTGTCAGTGAATCCCAATGAGGGTTTTGCAATCTTATTGCATTAACGAGGATCATTAGACTSTTTTAGTATATACTGTACTTTATTCTATACTATTTCTGTCAGTTCTAGGAAAAAAAAGGATTCATTTAAAAATCTGTTTTTGTGCTGTGAATGTATGCCATGATAAATGCACACTTCAGGTTCCATCACACATCGCCTCCATCAGCCTCTTATGTGAATGCACTAAAAGAAATTACTTTGAAGTTATGGGTAGGTGTGCTGGCGAGTAATTAGGTGTCACTATGCCAAGCTACTCCTAAACTGGAGGAAGAGGAGAAAGTAAAGTACTGAACCTCTCCAGATGGTGGGTGTGCTGGAGCTGAGGGATGGCTGGAGAGCCAGACAAGAAAATAAGTAACCAGAATTTGATGTTGTTCAGGCCATGCATGCTGAGATGACAGACAGTGGGAAAATTTCTCTGGGGAGCAGAGAAATTAAACAAAATTTTTATCTTCTTTTCCCTGCTCTAAGCCTCTTTTGACACTAAGTAGCTCCTCTCTATGCAGGGTGTGCATACAAACTTCTCTATCAAGAAATATGATCTGCAGCAGAAAGGATGAAGAAGGGAGGGAAAAGGGAAGGCCTCGATGGTAAATACAGTCTTGAGGTCTAAGGATAGTTTCGTGGCTATGTGGACAAAAATTGGTGGATGAATTCAAAGGAGGGGCAAAGTACGTGACAAGGTTCAGACAACTGGCAGAGATTTCAGACATGCTCTTTAAGGCCTTCTAGGCCAGATGTGCATCTGGGATGCCAGGGAATGGAAACCGGAAAGAATAAGAAACTTTGTTCCCAAAATCTGTATTAAATCTTTTGAGATATTGTATAACCTCATATTTAATAAACTGAATGAAAAACATTAGGAAATTAATGTTCTAAGAAAAAAGTTTTTTGTGTCAAACTATTGCTGTAAATCTCAGAACAATGTAAATAGGCTGGAACTGGGAAGGAAGAATGGAAACAATTCCTTTCTGGAAAAGTAGGTTTAGTTAGTCTTTGCTGAGAAGACCGATATCAAAGGTTTGTAGCAACGATTTTTTTTTTTTGAAGAAGAAGTAAAAGGGAAACCATTCCCATGACACTTCCTATAATATACTTTTCCAGTACCTTATTGGTGCACTTTACGTGGTTTGCAAAACCACTTATGACTACCTATGTGAAAATGCGATTTACTTCGTTTCTCTGAATCAAGAATATTGTGCAAGACCTCCATATGCAAGAATTCCACCGATAAAATCTCTTACCGCTATTATTCCAGAAACAATAACCACCTTGGAACGTTCAGCCTTAGCCTGGCAGAATCACAGAGACACCTGGCATCTGCGGACAGTGATAATATATAAATTCTTCTCACAACAGATAAGAATCAGTTTACTAATGAGAAGTCCTGGGGTCACTAACTCTACTTAGCAAAGCACGCGACATACGTATTTAAGTTTAAGACATCTGGAATCCTAATCGAACAATAAAGAAGGGGTGAAAAACAAAGAGAGAGAGGAAGAATATAGCACACCACCTTTACTTCTCCCAAATTTTCAGTCTGTAAGAAATCATTCCCTTCTGAACATCAGCTGCAGAGGACTTGTTATTGTTCTAAACGATCACTCCTGTTCTATGATCACTCATCAGCTAAGAAATGTCAAAGTTGTGTGTTCACTGGCCACTGATTCTTGCAGAACCAGCTAGTTCTCTACCCACCTAAGATTTCCCTCAAGCACAATAAATCCACACCTGCTATTTGTTACAGCTCTCCTATGCCACTTAATGAATTGCAGATTCTTCTGAGTGCCTCATGAGTATTAAGCAAGCCTCAGCATTTAGAAATTGGGAAACTGAGGCAGAGATTCAGTGGCTTATCAAAGTGAGCCAGATCTCAGCCCAGGTTTTCACCATGGTTCCTAGCTGTATTCTCAGCTCATCCCTAGAGCTTCCTMACCAGATCCTTCCGCTACTTTCAGTAGCAGATCTGATCCCTGCAGTATAAAAAGCAGTATGTGCTTTCTGTGAAAAACAAACTAACCTTAATAAAAGCTTGACATTTTGGAAGAACACACAAGAGAACTCTAAAGCTTTTTTAATTAAAACCAGCACATACAGATTCATGGAAACTATGCGGAAAGGAAGCTTTCTACAGTGGCTGCCAGCCCTGAATCTGCCAGGAATGTACCATACACAACTCTCTATTTTTRCTCTACTATAAACTATCTCAGTTTCCAAATAAATAAAAAATTGAATCACAARGTAACTCTTTACTGTAACTTTGTCTAATCAGCTATTTATTTTTGAATCTTACAATTACACAGTCAAGGAAAATAAATTAAAAACTCCCAARCTTTTATGAAATCTATGTGACACCRAAGAAAGTTTTTCCTCCCAAAGTCATACTGTTATTACTTCTTCCCCCCGCCATGATGTAGGTAATCTTTCTTTCTTTCTTCCAGAAATACCTTGTGGAATTTGACAGTTGTTTAAGGACTATAATGCAAAGTTTAAACTAAAGGTCCACCAACCCAATTCACACAGGATGCACTGAGTCTCAGTGCGGTGGTAAATTTTGTGAACTTGTTATGAATTGTCCCACAGGCAGCCAGTCCTCGGCTTCTGTAGACACAGGAATAGACCTGCGCAGAGCACAGCTTTCCAGTCAACCAGTAGCCCGGTTCAATCTGGTTGCTTAAATACTGGTGTCTAGCAGCATTTGGGATGCCCTATGGTGCCAGTCGAGAGGGCATGGGTCTCCCCTAGAGCCTCTGCCATTTCCACAGGCCGTGGGTAGCTGGCTTCCCTGGGGCTCTCAGTTAGCACAGTTAGAGAACTAAATTGTGCAGCACAGCTTGGGATCAGCTCCAGAGGCAGAATCATCACGTAAAGGGCCTCTGACAGCGCACACAGTCACACGGATGGCAATGCAAAGTCAATGCAGTCAATGTATTCAGCAGAGTAGGAGCGAAGACACTTCCATTTGGGCAGCTGTGCAGTTCTCCACTGACTTTATTGGCCAGCTCTTCATTGACTAGAATAGGGGTCAACTGACTAATAGCTAAAAATGATAGCTACAGTGGTTTCTACACACAGTGGTTTCTATATCCATTTCTAGTATTTATTTATTTATTTCCAAAACAGAGCTTTGTGATTTATGATGTATGGCATCATCCTTCTAATGTTGTTACTAGTCGGTTTTTGCCTAAGGGAGAGATCAGCAACCGAATGGCCAAAATTAGCATCTGAACACTGTCCACCTTTATGATATAGATATAGCAAGAAGAGAAGCTATATTTTGAAACTAGGATGACTACGGCATAACCTCCTACTTGTAAGCAGCAGTCTGGTAATGATCTGCATTAATAAGCTCCTTCTGTGGGGCCCCTTTTTTATTCCATAGACAAAATAAGATGTATTTATTTAAACATCTTATATTAAAAAATACACGGTACAGATCAAAATGAAATACACATTCACTTAATGTCAAAATAGCTGCTGGCTTGCACATGCTTTGTTTCCCTACTCTTCCTTTCAGTTCTATGAGATCTTCAGTCCTATAGTTTAGCTTTTAATTCCCTTCCTACTCTTGGTTGGTAGGTGTGCTGAGAAATAAAAATGAAGGTGAAAATAAATATCTCATCTAACTAGGGGAAATATTAAAAAAAAAAAAAAAAAAAAAAAAAAAGTTTGGTCTATTCCAGAATTGCTATGCTTGATATTGAACTACCTATATAAATAATTGCTACACTTCCTTCAGGTATTATGTTATCCTGGCCTGGGCTGTATTGCATCAGATGTCAAGGAACCATAAACTACTTGGTCATTAACAAATCTTAATGCTTTCTTCAGTAATAAAATAGAGTGACCTTATGTTTCCCTCAGACATAGTATCGTAGTCAATCCTTTCAAATTTTGAGTATTTCTATGGAAGGGTAAATATGAGAAGGTGTTTCTTTGGGAATGATCTGACTGACGATGCACAGAAAGTCAGTGCTGCAAGTCCTGCTTATACGTGTAAGATCTGCCTTTGCTTTTGCCTTCCACAGGGTATTGGGTCTTCACATTCAATGAGATAACTCACATAAATCCCAAGTCTTTTTCRGCATCACATGTTGTTAACTATACACATGTGTTGGAGAATTTCTTTATTCCAGAGAAGTCTGTTTGCTAAACATAGTTTTGTCGGGGAACATGAGCTGGTCAGTTTTTAGGTGTTTTGGTTTTGGTTTTAAAAATAAAGACTAGTGCATAGAACACAATTTGATTGTTGGAGAGGACAGGGTTGCCAGCCCTGTAGTAGCCCATATTGCTGGAAAAACATGCTATGCTTTTGGACTATTTGGGCTTCCTAAGTGTGCAAGCTATCCTGCCTGACCTCTCTGATGAGTCACGTACAATCCAGATCAGACTGTATCATGGTTCCATTCTCTGCTAATATCCTGGAGAATGGAGACATTTAAAAAAAATATATATATAGCAACATTGAGAASTGATCTGTGACTGAGGGTTTGCTACATATCCTGACTTTCAAGGAGCACACTGTGAATATGTTTAAATAGAATTACCTACAGCTACTATATTTAACTCTATTTACAGCTTATACAGCTCCTGTATTTGTTGTTGTAATAATCGTTATTTTCAAACAGTGATGCTTCTTCTTCAGCAACCACATTTAAAACATCATCATGAGTTACAGATTGTGCAGCCTATGTCACAGAACAGGTCTTTGACAGAAGCTTCTTCTAAGCACACACAGTGGGAAGATGAAAATAACTCACCAAATTAAGAGGGTTTTTACCATGATTCTCTATGAAGAAAGTTTTTTTCCACTAAGATTAAATGTATGTATGACTTGATAACCTATAATCAATTAAAAAAAATCATTGGTACAAAACTGTCTTCCAAAACAAACATTACCCTATGTGATTCCTTTCAAATTAATTTGGTTTGAATAATTCCAGAGTAGAACATGTCAAATTAGTAGGTCTGATTGCTTAAACCTATAAAGAGTGTATCATTGAACCCTAAATTAAAACCAATAGAATTAATTGTAATGTTGTCATCTTCATTTTCCCATTATGGATCTTTGGAATGAGCTAAAACGATTCTCACAGTCAAGWGTCTCCTGGAGTCCTTTGGCAAATACAGTTTACAGATCTTCACTGCCTCAGGATTAGGATACTGGAGATCTTATCTAAATATGTAGATCTGCCAGARGTATGATTATGGGCAAGTCATTCAATCCGTCTGTCCTCCAGCTCGCTGGCTCTAAGAAGAAAAGACAATACTTTTGTTTTTCTCTTATTTGTTCCTCTGATCTGCCTGTGGACTTCTTGAAGACAAAGAACTAACTCTTATCATAGAATCATAGTTTGCACAATACCTTAAACAACTGGGCTTTGATTTTTATCTGTGCCTTGAGTATAACATAATAAAATCAATAAATAGGATTTTACAGCTATGTTAGTTGGTTACTGCAGCTCCTTTTGAAAATGAAAATACACTTTCTGTAGACAAAGAAATCCATTTTTGGAGCACTTGGCAATTATGCTAAGCATATTTTTCAGTTTTAACAAAAAGAATATTGTTTATATCTAGCTTTTGAAAACAGCAGCTTTAGTTTTCTTTGAAACAGCTTTCTGTAACATTCTTATCAGTTTAATGCCAAACACAGTATTTAATATCAAAGGTAATCAGCTGAAGCAACCCCTGCTGTCTTTATGCAGAAATATTTTGCAGTTTTTCACTGTTTTGATTWTTGGATGAATAACTTCTTATTCTTTTTATCCTTGAAGGTACTTTGAACACTATGCAAACATGTAAAGAACTTGGCTTGACACATTTTCTTTATTTTTTTTCTTTTAAAGAAGGTTAAGCATTGGAGAATGAATTCATAGTTCAGTGCTCATCTTGATACTCAGAAACAAACATATGTCCTATTTCAAAGACTTTATTTTTTACTTTTTAATAAACAAGGAGCTGTTCAGGATCAGTGGTGGAAATAATGGAGCCTAGCTTCCTATGAAGTTGAGTCTTGCAATTGGATTCACTGAATATCTAATAAGATGCAAAGTCTGATGGATGCYTTTCCTGTGGTTGTATCCTTTATAACCAGACTCTCCTGTGTGGATCCTCTGGTATCTCATAAGGGGTAAGTTTATGCTGCAGCCTTTACGCTGCAGTGACTGACAGACTCCTTTTTTCCTCCATAGCCTGCAGAATCTGTCATATTTCTGACAATACTAGGCTGCACACAAATTTGGTTGAAATTGGCTTAGGTTAGAGGTTAGCAGTAAGGGATGGCGAGAAATTCCTACTCATACATACCACGTGCATAAATCTCATTATTCGGGGAAAACAGACGATATGTTGAAGAATTAGCCCATGTCCTGCCAGCTCTTTTGGCTAATATGGTTGAGGCACTAGCCAAATGAGCTAAAGAAGCAGCATCCAATTCAATTTCCAAAGGCTGACTCAGGTTGATGACCAGGTATCTCCTGTCTAAGAGAGAAGATCAGCCGAAATCCCAGAGCTTGGCACATGCCTGCCACCAGGTTTACAGTAGGCAATTGCCTTAGTGGTGCCAGCACTGTGTCCTCCTGACCAAARCAGAAAGAGAATTTGCCTGCTCAAAGCTTTACCTTCTCATTTGCTGAGTTCCATGTTTCGCCCATTAAAAAAGTGACATATGGGCATGTGTAAAATGTCCAAATGAGAGYATTCATCTGTGAGAATATATAGAAATGATGCAATGAGAAACTGGCCTTCCAGCACTTTTGAAGCAACTACCAGTGAAACTCATTCCAAGAAAAACCCTCCATTCCTTTCCTCTAGAGAAAGAAATGGCCCCTCTGCTCAGATTGCCAAAAAGGATGTGCTGTAACGGAAAGCTTGGCATGCTTTGGTTGGCTACCACACAGTCTAACTATTATGGCTAGTGGCAACATACAGAAATTAGACCAGTCTAACTATATTGCGGTAGAAGTTTACAATCAGTGCAGAGTGGCCCCTTGCATCAGTTTACAGCACGATTATAACGATACACTTTCACTTATTACTTTCACAGTAATCTCCTCAAGAGTTTTTATCCACCTCTCCTCCTTCTGGTTCCCCAATGTCTAATTTGGTATCTCTGCAGTGRAGCAAAAATGTTCAGAACATAGTTATTTTGTTTTTGTAAGGTAATGACCATCATAGGGTAGCCAAGGGCTAGGAAAACCACATAAACACATGAAGCTTTACACCAAGGAACAAGGATTTTTTTTGCTATCATCTGTTAAAAAGATATTGTGTCTGTCTGTGACTTTGGCAACCCATTCTGCAAAAGGATGCAAGTATGTGCTGGCCCAACTTACTTTTGCTTTTTGCATTTCTTTTTGATACCTTCACATAGGCCACCGTGCTGAATATGTAAAAAACAAAATCCAGGCTGATACTATCATCTAAGTCTATGTTTAGTGGATGTGAAATAAACTGTTGGAAGAGAAGTCCTTAACTACAGCCTCCCGACTTACCTACTCTATGGCTTAATTATAAACATGTCGACCACACAGTAGGAAATGATCAGCTCCCTATTTTCAAACAGTTCCCAAACTGTTGATTTCAAGAATTCTAAGATAGGGAGTTTCTAGCAAACTTAAAAAAGATTAATTGGCAAAGCCCTTTGATCAGTAGTTAACATACACTGATTCTTTTAATGTTTGTCTGAAGCATATAAATAATACAGGGAAACCAGAAGTCCTTGAGACAGCTGTTTACACTGTCAGAAAAACTTTGCTGCRTGGCTGATATCTGTGCAAATACTGTAATTTGAGTGGAATAGTTTTAGGCTAAGATCATGGATGRGATAGGAGGATGGGAGGTGAAGGCCAAGGAGCCTGATGCTGTGGATTTTGGAAACACCCTCCTAACTTCTTGGGTGTTTGATAAATATCTGTATGAGATAACCTCTGTTTTATGAGATTTAATTCATCTGTATATGTCACTCTCAGCCCTACCGGCCTACCCAAGGCTGATTTTCAGAACGTGGTATCTGGCATTAACCATGCTGCTAAAAGGGCGTCAACTGGAGGAGACACCTTCATATGGCACTTCCATAGTCTTTTGGGGTTTCGTAATAAACATTGAAAACAGTCGGGATCTATTACTAGATACTAGGATCTCTCTGTATAAAGCCTTTCATCACCCAAAGCAATGATTTGCTCAAAAAAAAATCCTTTTTTTCCCCAAAACGATGAATGAAATGAGAATCCCTATTAGAGATAAGAGTAGTAAACTATTTCTTTTGGTAACTTGGGCACAGAACTAGATACTTTATGCCTTAAAACAATGAGCCTTCTGCTGTCAGCTAGATACAGACTCTGTTCCTGACATTAGAGAATTAGGAGACCCTGAACCTTAACATATTATGAGGTATAAAAAGACCTCACTTTGAAAACTAGARTACAGAGTTATAACTTTCCCTTTTCTAAATAGCCAGAAAATATATGAAAAATAGTGATAATACACTGTACAGAATTGCTAAACAAGTTTTCATGATTTCATGGATTGCTTTCAAACTACTGTGGGCGGGATGTTGTAACAATATAAAGACCMTATTTTAGAAGACCTTTATAAAACATTTACGGACTTTGCTGCTGGATAAGGCAGTCTGCAGCCAGGATAACCTTTGCATGCCTTTATATCATGAGGTATCAGTAAATATGCATTATTATGTTGCCTTGCGTTATAGACTATTTCTAGACGAGGTAAAAAGAGAAAAGGCATTTTCTCCAGAAAAACGGCAGCCAGTACAACTGCTTTAAATAAAAGTGCTGTGCAAGTGGTAGCTTACATTGCAAAGTAGTTACTGCATTAAATAAAAGAATTACACAAGACACTGCAGGAGCAGATTACACAGGTCTCTTCTGCGGGTGGTGTTGCTATGCTTTATATCTTCCAAAAAGCGGGAAAACAGGCCTTTCCTGGACTTCCCCTCCGGATGGCTTGCTGAGCCCAGAGATCCTTCCTGCAGGGGCAGTGCCGCATCCCGTGCTGCTGATTGACAGCAAGCTGGGAAGCACCAAGCCAGGCAGCACACCGTTAGACTCCCTTTAMGCTATTTCTGCTTGTAGATCTATTTCCAAAATCATCCTTAAGACAATGGTAGAAATGCAAAAGAAGAGACTTGAAATTCAGAAAACCCCCTCACAGGGCGAAATCACRCTCCTTGGTATGTCTACACACCATGCTGTGCTCTTACTCTGCCTCCTCCCGTATTTTTCACTCTTCCCATAACCTAGCCACTCCAACACCCTCTCTATTCATCTGTGTCCCATGCAGGGCACATGTCTTGTGCCCTGCTGCATTTCTGTGAGGGGAATTTGCTCTCCTCTTACCTCCACAGCTCTTGTGGAGGAAGTAATGGGCATCCAAGCTTCAGTGCTCTGGAATAAGGATGCTCTAGGGACCTGTGTTGAACCACTGAAGGAAAGGTCCTGTTTAATCCCAGCAAAGAGTCGAGGCTGAAGGATTTCACTACTGACAAAATCTTGGAAAATATGACAAAGTCCATTAAGTGTTTGCAGACTGAAGACCATAATCCATCTATTTGGTAAGTATTCGCAGGTGCTGAAAAAGACCAGATCCTTACTGGGAAAGTGATCTCTGTGCCAAATATCAAGTCTCTGCATGAGCTAACAGTTGTGCTGTTGTATTTGTGATGAACTAAGGATTAACCCTAAAAGTAATTTTAAATTTACATGTGAAACTATATTTAAATCTTAAGATCTAAAGGTCTAAAGCAAGACAAGATYGGTAAAGAGAGATGACTGGAACAAATAATAGTAATAAACAAGTTTTCATGACTTTTAACCTCTCAGGCTGATGTAAAAAAAAGGAAAAGAGGTTTGTTGTCAAGGAAGTCTTCAATACAGAGGTAGTAACTGAGATTCCTATAATATAGGAAACATAGCAACTTAGCTGCTTATATTGTAGACTCAATTCAAAGTGTTTTGATTGAAAGTTTCATCACTGTTTTCTAGAAATGGCTTTTATGCTTTTCAAGTAAGTGAATACTACAAAAGTATGTAAATGACTATATCACAGTGCTTATAGCAGTGCAATGCACAATATCATGTTTCAAAACTTTTATGTTTTTTTATAGAAATTTCAGTTTTACTTAAGGCATTTAAAATACTTACTGGATAAAATTTTGTTATCCTTCTGCCTGTAAATACCAAAGTCTTAATTAGTACAAGTCCAAATGCAAAAAGAATGACATTAAAACAAATTAAAAGACTTCTACATCTAATATCCAGGAAAGTAAAGTCACTTTCTTTCAGATCTCATTCTATGGGCCTAAAAGTCCTTCAAATGTAAATGCATAAAAATAACTATATAGGATCAGCCCTGATCTCCACCCAGTTCTGAATCCCATCTTTGGCAACAATCAAGCCCAAATGTCTCACAAGAACACTTAAATGGCAGACATAGGATCATCTCCTTCTTATGAAGTCTTGAAGCCCTATTAATTGAAGACTTTCTTAAGCCATTTTATATCCTCTTCCTCTTTCTTTTTCTTTTCTAATTGGCCTTTCCAGTTTATAGCATTTTCCTATATTTTTAGAAGACTAGAAAAGAATAATTGAAGGAGGAAAAAAAAGCTGAAGTGAGCTGTTAAAAATGGCAGCTACCARAAAACCATAAAAAATTGCAGGATTGAAAGTGAGATTCCTATATTGGAGGGTTCATCATGTAGGAAAGGCATCATGAGCTCGACAGAAAATCAAGTGCAGGAATAAGACAGACAGCGAGGAAGTGCAACTGAAAGCGGGCTTTGAAAACTGAGAATCTCTAGAGTAGAAGGCAAGGAAGTCTGCTTGTCTAGGTGTTTGATAAAGGCACGTGCTCTCACAGAAACATCACATCCACTGTCACCCCAAATAAAGGATCTTCTTGTCCTTTGCAAACATATGCACATATATATGAAGACGTATCAGCACATTCACCCTTAAATATGCATGGTGCATTCACACACTGAACACTTTGGAGAAATACAATTTCAGCTTATCAGAACACCAGGCCAAAATAGATAGTTCCTCAACTGAAAAGAAAAGATAGAAGTCTTACTTAGGAGCAAGTGAGAATTGCCTGAACATACAGACTTACAGAAGGCTTTCAGGGAAGTTAGAGTTATCTTCAGTATTTTTATTTTAACCTCACARTCTGAAGAACGTATCTGACAGTGACCAGAACTGGTAGTCAGGCGAGTAATCTGACCTACATTAGTAGTGATGTGATAAAGGGAATGCTCTGTTGTCAAATGTTACAAAAATCTTGGTAAACCACAGATTATCAGATGAGTCAGAAATTCATTTGCTACTCTATATTTCTTCATGTCCTATATGGACGACATATATTTTAAGCTGACTGTAGCTGCTGAAAGATAGAAAACCCCACATTCTCAACATACCGGTTATACAAACATTTTGGACACGATCCTTAGCCAGAATAGTTCAAGATATTGTTAGTACTTTCAAGAACAATTTAAGAAATTTTCTTGTTTAAAAGTAAATGTAATCTTGTGAATAATAAGCACATGGGATACATTATGGGATATTTGTATTATGGGAGTGAAGTTGTTTTCATATAACACTGTTCTCATAAAATATGTGTTTTGCTATATAAGCTACCACAACTATATAAAAAACTGTTTTGCCAGGTGTAAACACAGGTAGCTGTTCTAAAACCCAGAAAGAGATGTATACACTATTTCTCCATTTAGCATTATGATACTTTGAAAGACTATTGTGCCAACAAAACAAATTCCTATGTTTTTTAGCGCCTCAGTTTAATAAAAAACAATCACATGAATTTTGTGAGACTTCAAACAATGTTTTGATTTTTTTGAATAACGCATGTCTCGAAACTCAAATGAAGTAGTGATGCATTTTTAATTGCACAATTCAAATCCTTTTTTCATGATTCTAAATGGATTCGTTCTCAAACTGCTTGTCTACTGAAGAAACATTTCTGCAGARCAGTTATATGATATCACAGCTCTGCAGACAATGACTTCTTTGTCACGTTGTCCGGTTTCTTGTCCTCCTTCAAATGTTTACTGAACACAGTGGTCTTTTTGAAATTATTCATGGAAAATAAGTTATCCTTCTCTTTAGTAAACTTCAAAGCCTTTCCTTTAGAACATTTTCAGCAAAAAATCCTGTTATACATAAATAAAATTTAGCTCCAGTACACAATGTAACACTTGTGATATTTGAAGTTAAGAACCTACTCCGTATTTTGTGCCTGAAGTCCATTTATAACACAATTACATTGAAAAAGAAGGCAAAACCTACTAGATGTATTATTAGGACTTTTTYTAATTCAGCCCTACTGATGGACAGAAGAATGTGGCTGAAACTCAGCCCTGGATAAATTGATAGGATTCAAAAGAATTACTGCAGTTATCAAGGGGAACAGTTTTTCAGTGGTATATCTGCTTTTTTATAGAAAAATTCATTCGCATGAAAATAGCAACAGGCAAGTGTCCTGTCAAAAAAGTCTAGAAATGTCAGAATTGTTCTGACCAGATCAAACTTCTCACGTCTTCGGGTTCAACTTCAGAATCAACTTTGAGGCTTCCTAATAATGTAGAAAGTTGTCAAAAAATTTAGAACACAAAACGTGTACAGAGTCAATCCCATGATCTGTAATAAAAAAGCAGATAGGATTCGGAGAGGCCTGCCTAATTTTCAGAGGGTAACTAAGGAATCTCGCCAGCAAATTGATGGCACTGTCAACGGCCCTTGGCACGTGGGGACTGCTTTTTGTTCATGCTTCTGGCTGTAGACCCAGTGCCTGGAGGTCCTACAACTTCCAGTTCAAATCGGGACTTAGAGACTATATTTAGACGGGGGAGAACTCTTCCCTGTGCTGTGCCGCAGAGTCAACATCTCATAGGACTAACCATTGAGTGAAAGAGTTAATGAATAGTTAATTTACTATTGAATGAACAGACCTCTGGCCTGCCTGCCCATGCTTCCTTTGCACTGAAAACAAGGGTGATCTGGGTGCGTGCCTTCCCTCTGTATTCCTCAGCATGGACATATCGCATCAGGATAGGCAAAGATCACTTCACCCAGTCACTGCAGACACCAGGGAATACAATTCCTTTCTGAAACAGTACATGGTGGCATTTCTAATACATATATTTCAAGGCGGTTTTCCATTTTGCAGAAATTTTCTTAAGGTTCTGTTTCAAATCAGAACCTCTTGAAGTTCTGAAAATAGCCACTGAGTTTCAGACCCTTCTCTCTCTCTGAGAGCACTGGRCATATTTTATCAAGGAAACAAAATTTCATTATTTTTACTTTGAAAAAGGAAAAAAAAATGCATGAACACCAGAGTAAATACTTTCTCGAAGCACTAGTAGATTCAAGAGTAAATATTTGTTACAGTATTTATAAAAATAAGCTCCAGTAACTGAAATAAAGCTTGTTCCATGAAAAAAAATGTTCTGTAAAATGAATCTTTGACACAGTAAAAGATACTTCATAAAATTATTATTTTGGACACTTTCTCATATAGTTGTTTCTATTTTGGTGCTAAAACTTCACATATTCTTAAACTAGCTATTCACTACTTCAAGACATGTCTCTAGAAACCTGTCCTGTATGTATAATTATTTACCCTGAATGTTCTGGTTAGCCTTATAGAAGATATTTTATTGCCAATTGCACATAAWTTTTTTTTTAAAAAAAATCATTCACAGTTTTGTAGTTTGAGCAAATTAWTTATTTGCTAATTGCTCTAGTTATGTTTGCATCTCTCATCTGTTTAGGCAGTAAGGTCTCCAGAACAGAGACTACTCTTTATTCTGCATTAATAAAGTATTCACAAAATCAGTGACCAACTCTCACTTCAGTGTCTTTGCAATGCCAAAATATAAAAGGAATAAAAACCAGTAAGTGAGTAAGAAGACTCCAGGAAATGCTGTTCCTGTTTGAATGTATAAGAAAGAAACAGCTTTATGAATATCGGTACTTATGAAATATTTTCCTGTGATTCTCAGCCATGATGACTTTCAAGTATCTAATAGTAAGATTAAGCTAATGGTACATGACAGTCCTCATTGGAGACAGTAATTTGAAGTCTTTCCTCTCTGTTCTGCCCTTGTTTGCAGAAAAAAGACTTGTAGAAATTTCTTGGAGCTTTTTGGCCTTCTATTTTATTCATTGAAATTGAGCAAAATGTTCAAAAGTTGCTAGTTGGTTTACTGAGAGACATAACAGGATTTCCTTAGGAAGTGAGGCTAATTAGATTGTTTAAAAATATCCCAGTGAATTATATTTTATTTTCAACTTTCATTATATACACACACACACATATATATATATATATATATATATATATATATACACCTAACTAAAATGCTTACAGAACTGAGGTTGTATCACCTTCTATGTTTTTTTCTTTTCTTTTTTTTTTTCCATTTTATATAAGTAGCTTCAATTTTCCTTCAAAGTGATTTCCCTCAAATTGTCAACTTGGAATTTCATATTTGAACTAATCCTTTAAAAATTACATTTAAGACTCTTCATATTTATTTTGCTTATATAAATACTTAAAACATTAAAATACAATTTAAATATGTGTTTCCACTGCTCATTTTAGTTTCGCTATAAAAGTTTCACAGGCACAATTTCTTTTAGACTGAAACAGCTGACTTTTCTGCCATGAAATGCTAAAATACAATTCAATATAYGCTGACTTACACTATTTGGGATATAAAATTAATTTTCAAGATAGAAYTTAATCCTAAGGATATTTAACAAAATATGGAAAAATTATCCAGCTCCATATATATTTCTATCATTATTTGTGTTTTAACAAACACTGCTTTTGTAAACCTCTTTTGTTACTGTCKTAATTACCTAATGGACAACATTGCCAAATATTTCAGATTGTTTTAATTAAATTAAGTGAGTACAGAGGCACTTCCTTTCAGCCTACACTGTCATTATTTAGCCAAAGTACATACATTTAATATTGCCAGATTTCCATCATAAATCATTTCTTCCAGCCTTGCAATAATTCTTTGAATTTCCTTCAAAATTTTAAAATATTTCTTTTATGTTTTTTCCCAGAATTAAATTCAGCTTTCTGTGGATGACCTTGTTAGCACAATAAAGATTTTTACTTTTTCCTTAATGATGCAATATCTAAGCCCTAAATAATATAATTTTTACTTATTGTCACAGCTCTCTCTTTCATCAGCCTCAATATTGCAATTCGTATTTTCTCAGGGTTCTGCAGTCTTAAGAAATTTCTTAGTAACATCCCTGGAAACTTAGTAGAATCCTTTATTTTTTCCACTGCTAGATTATCAAAATTTTTTAACCTAGCTAGTAGTCTGGTTTGCTCTCCTCTCGCTTTTTATTCTATTTTKTATTTATTTTTTTTATAGAGACGAGCAGATAAGAAGGGGATTGTGACTGCAACTTACCAAGAGCTCGGAAAGGTCTTTGGTTTGGAGTATGGGAGAAGAAACCAGGTTTCAAAGCATTTGTGATCACTATGTCAAAAAGCTCTTCAAAATCATGCCTAGGAAGCAAAGGAAATTAAATTAGCTATGGTAATTAATTAGCTGCTCTGCCCCTAAATACTCCTTAAGCCTTAAGATCACACAAATAACAAAGTGAAAACACCTTTTAATGACATTTTTTTTGTCACTTTTCTTCCTGATACTTTTGTTCAATGTCACTAGTGCCACTCTTTTACTGAGGTTGTATAGAATGAAAAGACATTTAGACTGACAACCCACAATACCGTACCCTTGAGAATCACTCATTTTTTGTAAAAAAGATTGTCTTTTGACCAGAGAGCTTTTCGATCTCAGAATAATGTATAAGATGTGACACATTTTAGTCTCAGAAGACAGAGTATGAATAGATAGATGGGGAAGTACCTGGAATGGAAAACAAACTGAGCAGTGAAAACACACTGCTGTGGCTTATTCTGAAGGTGAATTCTTCTCAAATTTCTGTGCTCAAGTTGATAAGAAATGTCTAAATCAGGGATTTTCCTTTACAGAGTAGGAATACAGGAGCTCAAGTAATTTTCCCACACAGGTACAAAGGCACAAAAATTTCTTAGACATTTCTTCTTCTAAATTTGGGTTAGGGGCTCCATATACCCAGGAATGTCTTTATTACACCATTGAAGTCTTTATTTATTTGCAATAGAGTGAATTCTGGTTTTCTAACCACTCATTTCTGATTGTGGGAGGGAATTGCAAAGATGCAATTTTTAAATCATAATTCAATTATCTGTAGCGGAAATGGCACCAGGACTGAGACTTTCTCATCTCTCTTCTGTAGGCCTCTGAACTAATGAGACTGTAACAACCACGGCTAATTCTTGCAGGACCCAGTGTACCGGATCCAAGATAATACAGTCCTGCCACCTCAGTCTAGCACTTTCCTCCACACAGCGTGATCTCTGGTATGGCCCCACCTTCCACCCCTTGAACAAGCCAGTTTTAAAAATAAATGTGTTTAAATTTCATTTTTCTAATGTAATTTTAACACTATCTATTTTTCCCCACTTGCCACCTTATATAAACTTCTACCTTTTTAATACAACTAATAGCAGATACTACAATGGCATGTTTTAAAAAAAATTCCTCTGATTCCTCTGTCTGGAAGATTCTGTTGGTTAGAAAGATTTTTTCTTCACTTAAAGGACAGAATAGTGGTAGAATTATTAATATAAAATGAAATAAACTTCAAGTGGGATCAAAATAATTGTCCTATACAGGACATACTTATCAGATGGCAAACAATTTACCTCAAGGGTTCCCATGACCTTATGTTAAATACAAGGAAACTCTTGAGATCAGAGTCACTGACTGTGTAATAAAAAAATAGCTTCTTTTTCTTATATTCTATTGTTATCAAAGTCACTTTTCACCCAAGAGTAAATATTTGCATAGAGAAATCACCTCTCTAAGGTATTTTCTTAGTAAATGCCCATAGATTCATCCTCAAGTTGAGCAAACAGACATGCTTCTTCTACGCTTGGATGACAGGTATCAATAGAGGTAAGTTTTCATGTTAATGTACTGTGCATATTGTACTGAAACAATGTTTCCGCAAGTAAGTTAAGCCTGAACTTTCAAAATAAAGCCAACACCTTAGTGGCACAACAAAGACTCGTGGAAACAACGATCAATGCTTTGTGTACAAAAGCCCCAAAACGAATGAATGCAGTCTTTCAGAAAGATTTGTTTAATGGGAACAAGAACTTTTTGTTGATTTGTTTTAGAAGAAACAGTGTTTTGCRTGAAAAGAGATGTTACCTACAGCCCTTTTTGAATCGGGCTAAATTTCTTGTACAATGCTACTCATTTTATGAGATCATATATGTGATGTTACATTACTGTGCAACATTATGCATAACAAMATCGGTTCCAGTTACTGCTTGCTTGGCATTGTGGCTTGTGGTTTCAGTAAAGGGCTGACACAGAGAGTAGACCTCACATAACTTYAGCCATCTAAAAGCTGCACGCTGAATCACAGTTAGTGATCTACACCGCACATGTAGCCAGTGGAGAAACACGCACACTGCCAGAGGGCAATGCATCCCTCTTATTTCAGCCACTATTTCATGCTGTAGAATGAACTGCCAGGGATGATGCCAAGCTTTTCTCTCCACGGACAAAATGATTATCTTAGAAAAATTGCTAGCTTTTAAATAGCTAACATTCATCAGTGTCATGAGTGAAATGACACTCAACTTTAGTGACTATATGATCCTAAGCTTGTCTTTAGGTGTGCTCCTGCCAAAACTCACCCATACCATTAACCTGACACATTTTTTTCACTGCAGGTAAGCCTGAATAGTCACACCATCATAATGTTACCTGTGTGAATGAACTCACACCTGCTTTAATAGGTTTACAAGCCTTTATACACTGATCCCAGCAATGTGTGTGTGGTCTGGCTCAGAAATGGTTCTCATTTTAGTTCAAAATAGGATTTTCTCTTACACTTCTTCTCTCCTTACAAAAATGGCTTTCAATTAAAGACAGTTTGGTTAGATGAAAGCAACTGTGATGCAAACTGTGAAGCAACTGATGAAAGTACTTTGCTCTTTAAGGAGAAAATGATATGTTTAGGTATACATTTCCCAATATTGATTTTATGTAGTTCTAGTAATTTGTATCCAAAGAGGAAATTTTTCAATAAAGTGCAAAAAAGTTAATAGTTCCAAGACAATGATATGAAGGGGATAAATTTCACACACATCTCTACTCTTCATCTTTATCCTTGGTTTTGTTGAATGTAACACCTGTAATACTCTGCACAATTCTGAACTTCTAAACATCATATTGATTGACTGGAAGGAAGTTGGGAAAGAAATATAATAAAGAAGTACATAGGAGTGATTCATAAGGATTGATACCAAGAGTAAAATTCAGTTAGCCCAGACAAACTAAAGTTAAGTGAACAGATGATGGATGTCAACCTAGACGATGTTTCAGAAGTGCAAAAACCAGTAAGTGAATGTAGAATCATATTAAGTTATGCAGGAGCTGTGGAACAAACAAGAGCCATAAAAAGTTTAGAATTGTTTTCGTGAAGAAAACTACTTCAGTAATGGCTAGCGGACAGTGCAGCACTCAGTCCTCAAGATGTCTTGGAAGCCACACTGCATGAGTCACTGAAAAATATGATTGAAATAAACACTGTAGAATGTCCTACATTACTGAGGAAAGAGACAAAACTATCCACACTCTGCTACCTTTATTACCGACTTTCAGCGTGATTGCTACAGATGCCTCTAACTGTTCGAACTTTATCCACAAAAGAAACCCAAAATCACTCTACAAGAATTTTATAGTTTTATTCTCAATTTTCATTCATATATAGCTGTACAGATCTACGAATAAAAACACAATTCACAAACATCATATTGGGACACTCATCAGGAGAACTGCCTTTTGAAAGGAGGTAGATTTCCATCTTAAATAAGTAAGTGTAAAGCAATGCGAACTGGCACAGCTGATGCTCTGATTCTGGCTAGCCCACAGAGTACAAAAGGGAGGTGATAGTGGCTGGATTGTTTTTAGGGGGTAGTTCCATTTTTCACATAGTTTTCACATAGTTTTCTTATTGTGTTACTGTATTCACTCTGCTGTTCCATTTCAAATTCACAGACAGCCAAAGTTGGCTCATACTGTGCTACTTTGTTTCTTTGATTAATTTAATGAATAAAGTCAGTCTCACCATGTTATCCACCTGGTTATTTGCATCACTGATTACTTCATCTCTAGGGGTGTCAGTAATAGGTCTGCTGCATTTCACTGAATTTGACTTGACCTGTCATGTTCTTAAAATCAGAGCTGAAAAATAGCCGCTGTCATGAGCCGCTGCAAGTCTCAACCAATTACTAAGTGCAATGAACTACGGGCTTCATCTTTTCTGCTGTGATCTGTAAACGCACGTTTCTCATGCATAACCGTCTCTTAGAAGCCATGCTTTAGGAAGGGGTATTTATGAGCGTTTCCATAGAGATTTACTGCAAGGAAATGAAATACTGCTACTTAACACTCATGACTGAAGAAGCACATGGAGGAAGTGATTTGAACAGGATAGTGTAGCAAAAACGTATAATAAAGTTGGAATTCAGGTGACGTTGTGGCTGTTGGCATGAAATAAGTGAGCTGTAGTGCTCAGGCTCCCAGTGGACTACTTTGCCTTGAGTACCCTGCTGCCCTCTAACCAGAGAGAGGCTCACCAGAAACCTCAGATCCAAAGAGATTAGCACACATAAGGAAGAAGAAATCAACCTCCCTACAGTTCTCAAGTTGCTCGAGTCACTGGCAGACATAATTTGAAGTGGACATTGCACTTACCCAAGGATATGTTCACACAGGAGCCTGCAATAGTCACTGTGAGAACTGGTAATCAGTAGCAGAATCTTCCCAGCACTCTTCAGCTGTTTTAGCCACTTCTTTACAGACTCGGGACATCTTTGTAAATATTTGTCTGGGTCATTTTTCACCTCTGGGAAATACGTCCCACAGTTTTCTAAAAAATTAAAACGTTATTATGTATTATCCAGTCCTACTCACAAACCACTTAATTCACACAACAAATATCCTTTTATGTGTAAATTTTTAAAGAAGGTGYGGTTTAAAAATTTCAGTGGGTAACTTTATATAAAGAAAAACAAAGAAAAAAGGATAAACTATAGCAGGAATAGGTTTTAAAATATATTTCTCTTTTATTATGCAATTTTCACTGTTATTTTATTTGATGTTCTTTCACTTATAAAAGTGAGTGATACATAAATTACAGGTTATAGTCTTAAACAGTAAATACTGACTYCCTGTTAACTTTATTCAATTTTTGGATACTTAGTTTGTGGTTTTAAAGCAAATTTAGTATTCAGAAAATGTTAGGACCTGAAATTCCCAAGAACCTCTATTCAGTTTCTTCTGACACTTTAGGTTAGTGCTAACAGATCTATAAGATTATTTTAAATATTTTTGCAATTTCCACAACTGGCATTTTATCCGTGAAAGGTTGATAAAACAGCATGACAGAGTTTCAAAGGTAGGCAGAATACTAGGAATAGATGCAAAGCAAAAGATTTCAAATTGCAACACCAATAATGCCTTTTTTGTTGAATACAGCAGCGACAGAACTCTGCAAATACACTTGGAATATAACCTTTTAAAAAGTGTATAATAACACTCAGTTGACAGGAGAAGTTAACAATTTATTAATGTCACCAATAAGTAAAGACTTGCCTTGACATAACCCAAAGCTGCTTTGCCAAGATGACAAAAGAACATTAAGTTTACCTTTTTTTAATCATTCCTATGGCTTAAGAGTACATATTTCCTCTATGTTTTAACACGCTATAACTGAAAAAGTCAAGCTAGTTAAAGGTCTAATAAGAAATAAATTAATTGCAGAGACAGAAATGATACTGAATATTTGACTCTCAGTTTTAATATGTTATAGTATAATGAACATTAACAGAATATTATTTTTCTTCCAGTATTTGTTCTATATGCAACTGTCTGTGGTCAACTTTGCTGAATGATTTAATAAATCCCAGACATTACTTAGCCTTCTGGTATGTGAGTAACGCTATTCTCTACTTTAAAAAAATAAGATTTAAACCACTTGAGCTTTAACTATGTAATGAAAGAGAGAACATGTATGTTTGAAACAGTAGTATCAAAGTAAGATTGAAAAAATGCCGGGTGTTAACCATAACACTGTTTCATAACAGTTACACATTCAAACATCTACAGATGGAAAGAAAAAAATCCCCTCTCCCAAGTTTCTAATTTGCTGATATCATGGTAACTAGACAGGAGACAAAATATTCTGCTCTGTGACATGATGGAGATTCCTTTTCAAAAGCTACAAAGTGGACTATTATATATGAGGAAAACCTCTCAAACAAAACCTCTCAGCTTATAGCTAGGTAACTATTCCAGTTCTTCATACATARTATTTAGATCAGGAAGTGTTACTGCCTTTAGCAGGGGAATAAGAGCATGTTCCTACAGCCAGCGTCACAGGGTGCCACAACATTTGTCTTGAGACTTAGCCAAAACCAATGATTTTTTGATTAAACAAAGCACATTTACCAAAGAATTTTTCCTGTAGTGTTTCTTTCCCCCTTTTTCTTTTGTATGAACATTGTTTGGGATGAGTAATATGATTTTTAGTAGCAGAAGATAAAGTATTTTTTCAGGATTATCACTGGTAATTATATTTCATAGGAAACGCTATGACAGTTTTTCTTCTTTCTTTCCTTGGATATCACACATCATCGCACAAGAACAAACGGGTATGTACGCAAAGCACTGGTTCCCCACCAGTTTTCACAGGTTCAAACAATTGCAAGAGAGATGGCAAGGTTCTGTATATACTGTAGTTTATCACTTTTTTGTACCCTACGGTTGAAAGATCTGTTTCATATGAACTTTACTGTTGGACACCTTATGTTTTTCTTTCCTTTTCCCACCCGTCTTCAGTGGATCATTCTTTGATGTGCAACCTATTTAAGGACTACAAGTAAATTTAACCAATATGGTCTTCTTTTTCCATATTCCGTGAACTATCCGCTGTGTCACAAATCTATTATACATCAGTATCTTTCATTTGCTTCTGAAATAAAAAGGTCAACAACTCTGGATTCAGCATATGRATTGAAAAAGAGACTCATTTTAGATTTCTATCCAGACCCTTAAGCCCAAACGTTAATTGCAGAAAGGCAATGAATCAGCCCTYGACACTGGGATCTGAACAGCCTCTGGGCTGTTTGCCCTATCAGTCATAGATACTTTGGAAGAACCCTCGTTAAAGCATGCTGTACTGTAATTAGGCTGGCATGGTACAGGAAAGGAGAGTTTAAACTTAATTCTTTACATACTATTGCTTCTGGTGAAGGAAGTCTGGTCAAATATATTATATGCACACACCTGTCAAGGARTTTAGTCACTAAAACTTGTAAGATTTTACTACAATTCAAATAAAATAAAAGCTGAAAAATTTGTTTGTTATTCCAGGACAAGAGCCAGTTTCAGGGACAGAGAGCCAGAGGAACCTTGTATGCAAAAAAGTTGTGAGAGTTTTAACATGTTAAGGGAAATATCATCATGTTATGCTTTCACAGTGAAATGGAATGATTTGGAAGTGAGAAATGAAAGCATTTGTTCSCAGAGTATATGTTAGTGCTGCATTTTGTTTTTATAAAGTAGGAAAACTGTAAAAATAAGAACAGTATTTTGAGCAAAGAGTCTGTGAAGAATGAGGAAGAATGAATTTTACTGGATCAAACAAAGGAAAAGAGAATGTGARTTAATGCTAATGACAGTGATGATCTGCAATCGTCATATTGCTCTGTTCTTGAAAAGCAGTTGAAGTAAATCTTCAAATAAGTGACAGTCTAGAGAAATAACCAATGCCTCTATCCTGCAGTAATTTCCTGATAACTCTTATGGACCCTCTCAGTTTCAAAATACTCCTAAAAATATTTTTTAAAATAAGCATCCACTAGAGAAGCTCTGGTGGTCYTCAAAATCACTGTATCAAAATGGGGAATTTATGGTGACTGCCAGTCTACAACTGACAGTTCACTACCTGCATACATCCTAAAATAAAATCTRTTTTTATCTTTGTGTTTTATGAACATCACTAAAAATATTGCCACACTGATATTCACATGTATTGCTATTGGCATGTATTAATGAATACTCACAAATAAATGAAAACAGAACAAAATAAAATAAACCTCCCTCTCCAACTTTCACCTCAAATGTCTCCATCACTTTTGGATAGCTGTATGCAYGCCAAAACCTATACTAGTAACCTCTGGTTCTTCAATGGTGTGAACATTGTCTCAAAATGTTATGTATGAAAAYGTTATATAACCAAAATGAAAACAAAACGTAAAAATAAACAATATAATAATCAACATTTTTATGACCTGTAATTGTTAGARAAAGTTTAATTCAATAATGAGGAGCAGGAAAACAAAAGCTTTTTTATGTACAACTCTGTGAYCTATTACATACGTGTATGGAGCAAATCTAGTTTTTCAATTTCTATTGAAATTGAAATTTCTATTGCTATTTCTATTTAACTTCCAGTTTATCTGAATTCTCTGAAATATAGTATATGCTAATAGATTGGTAATTAGCCTGTATAGGGAATTGTAATCATCCTCCAGGTATGCTTTAAAATATACTGATTRCCTTTGCAGTCCATTATGTACCCTTCCAGAAAATATATTTATTTTTTAATCAGAAGACGGAAATATAAACAATTAAAATGAATTGTCCAGAACCGCCACATGTTAAAACACTGCCAGAAATGTCTTGGGAGCATCTTGTGAGATCTATTTAATGCTGCTATTAGTACTATTATAACTTTCTTTAATGGCTAGTTTGTTTTTGTGTGTGTTTGTTTAATCTGCCATGGTCAGTTCATCAAGATGTTATTTACATCTTCATCCTTTATATCTTATTTACTTATAATAGAGCTGTGATAGTGTGATAAGGATTATGTATAGCTAGGAATAGGTATCCCTCAGGCAATAATCAAGGAACAAGTCAGAATGAATCCAGCTGTTGTGGGCAGGGGAAAGAGCAGAAGGAGAAGATCTGAGAAACCAAGGCCGTGATCTCATGCTGCAGATGRGTGACCAGGAGGTGTGGGACATACTGTTCATGCAAACTAGAGAATATATGCCATGGATATTTCAATTATACAGGAAGAGAAGTCCAATATGGAGATGTTCTTAAATATGTTGAGCTATTTTCAGGCAGGTATCTGTCTAAATTATCTGTCTCTGTAATGCTGGTATGTTTTTATTTCCAAATCACTATGCATTCAAAAGAATGGTACTGCATAATCAGTAGTAATAAATATGCTCCCAAACTCCACTGATCAAACGTAGGAAGCGGCTGTACAACGGTTGCCATTACTGCTAGGATTCTTCCAGCACAGACAACAATCCCATCTTTAATCCAACCTCCCTTCTCTAATCCAATCACAAAATTATTCTCTAATAATCAAGTATCCATTACGCTCTAATAACTAAGTATACATAACTAACCACACATAGTTTGGTGTTCCAGTATAACACTTCCATTCAGGGAAGAAAAATAACTATYGATTCCTCTTGCGGTCACTTTGGCAGGGTCAGCTTACAGCCCGCTAGCTCCAGTTCCCCTTGGGCTCATTGGCTGTAAATCTGGACTGCAGGGACACTGCACCTTTCACCTCTTAGCTATTATTTGGATTTTAAAAAAGATAAATGTATGTTTCTGGCAAGCTATGACTCCAGAACTAGAATACAGAAACATACTGTATGTTTCAATATTGTCACTAATTCTTAAGGGGCAGCTACTTGGTTGAATTAAAAGAAATTTATCAAATATTTATAGGATTAAGCAGAGAGGTATGAGGCTAAAAGAATCACTAGAGATAGCCAAGGAAAAATAAACTTTCAGCTGCCAATTTGTAGYTTGTATTTAGTGGCTTTAATAACTAACCATGTCTTACAATGAAAGTACTATTTGGGAGTGTGATGTTTCTTCTCTCTCTTAAACCCAGAGGCAATCTGGTAACTTAACTATCAAAATCCCTAGCCAGATTCTCTGTAATTCTGAAGTGACTAAGAAGAATACCTCTTTCCTCATATAYGCCTAAATGCAAGACTGTAGGTGCCAATTGTTTATTTGACAAAGAGAGTAAGAGTTGAAAAAAGTCTGACTTTAAATGATGACGCTGATAGCTGTATTCTTTATATATTATTTTCAACCGTAGTCTCACAGCATTTCAGGTTTTTAGCATGAACAGAAAGAAACTTGACATTGACCATTGTTACTGGCTTCTCCTCTAACTAAGCATATCCAACAATTAACGTAAGTKTTCAACAAAAACACAAGAGAAATATTCTGTTTCTAGAAGAATTTGCAAAAGAATGTACATTTTATCTAATGAAAGCAACTGGAAGAGAAAGAGGGTGATGGTTAAAATCAYGTTAGGCAAATCCTCTTCTACTTTCTTTCATTTAAGCTAAAATGGGTATTCCAGGAAGAACAGAAGAGGAGAAATAGRGGGAAGGAAATGGCAGCATAAAGATAATAAAGAGAAGATAAGAAAGCAGAGTGAAGTGTGAAGTAGGGATGACTAGGCAAAATATGGTTACATTCTAGAGGCATGGGTTCAGACAGATATCATGAAYGGGGAACAGCAGGAAGAGATAAATYCTGTCTTTCTTTCCTCTAGGAGACAAAGATGTTTGAAAACAGAACAAAAGGATGAGAGTGCAAGAAGATAAGAAGATATGAAGGTCATGAAGACAGGAACATCATAAGAGCAAAAAAAAGAGCAGYGACAGAGAGAAAAATACTGTGCATTTTTATGTTCCCAGCAATTTTCTGAATTCCTTACCTTGGACTGTGCAGTTTCTTAACAGATCAATGAGTTAAGAATCCTGTCCCAGCTGAGATRGGAAGAGCACTAGCTATTTTCACCTCACAGTTAACCAGGAGGAGATATGAAAATAGGCTACTGGGTCTGGAGAAAATGGAGATGTTAGTAAACCAAATCGTTCTTTCTCACCTGAGAAAAAGTGAGAAGGAACTTTTCTAGGAGGACAGAAGGGGGGGAAAAAAAGGAGTATGGGTGCGTTGGCAAGTAGAGACCGGGAATTAAAAACTCCCTAGGTAAGTTGTTCCCCATCCTGAGACTGAGCATGGCAGGATGATGAACTTATGCACRTATGGTTGTTGAAGGAAAGGATTAGCTTGTGTACCTCGCTATGCACATGGCTGCCTAGAAAAACTTTCTCTTGCAGGTAAAACTAGAATAGGAAGAGGATAATAAAGTGAAAGGAAATGACAGAAAATAGAAGAGAGGAGCTAGGAAATATGATGAAAGATAGACTAGTGTTAAGAAGAATAAGATGTATTCTATTAATAAATTACATCTGTAGATAATGAAAAACATGTATTAATATGTCATATTAAACTGAACAAAAATATTTCCTCTGCTGTTCTCAGAAAACAAGGATTTTTATGACTACAAAGTAAGCTCTTTGTACGTGACACTTCAGTTTTGAACAAATTACGTATTTCCCAATGGGAGTACAGGATCCTTTAATCCTCCTGTTGCCTCTTTTACCTCTGTATCTATTAAAGCGGATGTTTACAGCTTATGTAATGTTAATCTTTCCAATATTTTTAGCAACATYCATCTCTGGTCAGGCACAAATACATCTTATTTTCTAAAATAGTAAACTATTTTCCAGTGGTGACAACTTGGCATTCACTTTGATTAATTTCAAGAGAGTGACTATAAGGTAAGAATCCAGGTGGGCTAGGGAAAAATGACTGCTTAGTTAACAGTGACTGCAAGACTATCTAAATATTTAATAGACTAGAACAAAACACTTCAAAAGAACATACACAGAATATCATCTCTTAAACCATTTCATGTTTCACTTCCTCTTCTGCTCATTTTCTGCTTGCGACCTATGAAAAACTTACTACAAGAATTCAAATGCTTGGTAGCTAAAGACAGGTCTCAAACYATAAGACACTTCAAACAGTTCCTAGGTTGTCTGGAATCTGAACAACTAGAAATTCTTCTAAAGAAGCCAATAGCAGCTGCTTTTACTTCTTGTCYGGCGATTAGGCAAGAATGACAATGTTCCCTCCCACCCTCACATTTCTAAGGTAAGACTCCAGTGGCAAAGACTGACAAAAACAGCATATAACCTTTAGCTACATTTTAGTGGAAGTCGCAGTTTCCAAGTGGTATCAGATTAGATACTATTGTTGCTCTGTCATCTTTTAGCTGAAAACTCCCATTATCTGCAGTTCACAGGAGACCAAAGAGCACCTATGATAGACAGCACACAGTCTCAAGGCTGCAGGCTTCAGGACTGGTTGTAATCAGTCAGCTTCAAGGCTGATTTTTTTTTTTTTTTTTTTAAGACATAAATTGTTAGCTGCTTTTTCCCATAATCGACACTCCCTGGCACTCTTTCTCTATCTCAAAGAAGATCTCAGCCCTATTTCTCCTGCCTCTTATCTTCATACTCTTGCTTTCTAATCCTGTCTCATCTCCCAAGTAATCTTCAGCACCCAGCTGAGCATCATGAGTTGCTAKGATCTGGGCCATGCCAGAAGAAAGGGCAGCTCTGAGCTCGCTGCAGTGGGCAGGCCCAGTTGCCACCATAGATGCCTCAGAGAGCCAGTAAGCAGTGACCTGACTGAAGAACTGCCAAGGCTCCTAGCAGTGCAGTGACACAATTAGATTTTTTTCTTTTTTTTCTTTTTTTTTTTTTAATCTAGAGTTATGCTTGCTTCTAGTTGGGGTCTACAGATACTGAAAGAGAAAGCTGGGCTATTTTCCTATATGGGCAGGTTGTACTACTAGAGTACTTTGCCAGTCTATAGCTACCGCTCCTAATGCCAGATTTAGCTACTTCCCATAGTATTGGGTAAAAATAAAAATCCCAAATTGAAATAGCTCAAAGGAGCTCAAGGGAAACTGTTTGCAGCTCTGAAAGCAACAGCTATTTTGAGACACTTGCTACAGTAAGAATGGAATCATAGCTCTCCAAAATATTTTTATTGAAAGCAATAGTGCCATCAACCCTTATATCTGTGTGTATACATATACACCCAAACACACATATGTATGTGTACATATATGTATACATACATGTTATTAAGAAAATACGTACTTTTTCTTAACGGAAGGAATAATCCTTGGGCCTCCCAAGGACCTTCACACTAACAAAAACAAGCGGTTACAGCCTCTGGATCTACAAATGCAAGCTGTCCAGAGGTTCACAGATGGACCAAGTGCTGTATGTAAACTCAGGTTTTGCGCTACTTAAAATACTTAAATATATGCCATATTCAAACTTCAGCAACAACATGATGGGCATCAGGAAACTGCAATCCACAAGCATCACAAGCATGTCACAGAGGGAAGAAATAAGAAGACAAAAAAGAGGCATTTGCAACCTTATGAGAAAAGTAAATATGAGACACCACAGAAGAGTCTAACAATAGGGGAGATTAGCAGCACGTTGCTCACCTTTCCTTTCTGGGATTAACCTGTAAATTGGAAAATTCAAGATATAAGTCTTGCATGCTTTTCATGATCTGTCTAATTTATAAGTATAGTTTAATAATATTAACGTCTACAAGGAGACTTTTTCATTAAGAGTATCATTACATTTTGTTGAATATAATGAAAGTCTAACTCTTCTTGCCTGTGCTCTCACACTAGATATCCTGTCAATACAGCTCTCCTTGCAAACTACACACATACATTTTGTGGGTCTGACTCATAGTGCTTCATAAAAACAGTTCCTGGATGAGACTTTGAATGTATATTTCCAGTTCCCACATATTAAAGAAATATTAACGGTCACCAAGAAGGACTACTAGAATGAAACTTGTTGAGCGTAAATTATGAGAAGAGAGTCACGTTRTATTTAGACACCGCTGTGAGATGAGATATAAGGACAATCATCCATCTCCAACAAGCCAGCACAATTGTAGGAAACAAAAACTACATATATGCAGATTTGGTTGCCACATAAATAGTTCAGCCATACGCTACTGCAAAGAGGGAGACGATGTGCAGTTAGTGCCATCTAGTGAGCAGAGGACAACGTTCACCAGAAAGCCCCGAAGAAGGGTAGCCCTAGCAAAGTTTTTCACCTGTTATCCATACAGCCCTTGAGACCACAAAAGACAGGCTATGAGAAGAAGGACTGCTGTCAGGGGTCCCTACATTTCCTAGGGAGGGACCTACACATTTACTGGGAAACAGTGCAGGATCCCTATTATCAAGAATGATCAAAACATGGATGACAGCAGAACAAATTCCTGCTATTTCCTGGGCTGTTCACTTTTTCTGTGGTTTGCTGCAACAGCTGTATTTATCAACATCTGTGAGGCTAATAGATCTTGTGAAATCTACTGGAAATCTTAAGTAAAACTTTTAAGCCAGAACAGAACCAAAACTACCACTTCCACAGAAATTMCTCCAAACAGTACCTGTTAAGTTGTGCTGATTTGTCCAATAAGCATTACTGTTGAACCAAACTAAACAAGCCATTTATGTTAGAGATTTATGTCCTTAACTCTTCCATCCTATCCAGCTGGGAGTTTGTGTCCCATTCTCACTCACAGATCAGGAACGGCACAGATTAACWGGAAGGAGCTGGTAGAATAGGCATGATCAGAAGTCTGGATGTGCAGGGGAAAAGACTTAATGATAGAACAGCTTAAAGATAAAACTGAGAAAGAAATAATAACACTCTTCAAAAATGTAAAAAGTTTCTACTTGGAAAAAAAAAGGAGGAATATTCTGTAAGCCCAAGGTTAAAAGAGGCAAGAAGCTGCAAGCTTACGTTTCTACAAGCAAGACATGCTTGTAGATGATATGACAAGTTTCTAATCATAAGAGCATCGATGCACTGGAAAAGCTGCCTAGGAGCCTGTATAATTTCCCTAAATAAAGGTCTATAAAAAGAGGTTGAACAATTATCTGTTAGGAACAGCACAYGTAACTCATCTCTCTGGCACTGGTGGCACTAATGCAAGATATCACCTGTACTTCTTTAAATACTATGATTACGCATTACAGATGAATATGCACTGCCAACTCCATCTATTGCTTTAACGATGATCCCAGTGTTCATCTAGCCACCTTAGTTATGGACCACAACGCCTGTGAYGACTGCTGGGACAAAACTGTCTTGTGGGCAGGTAAGAGAAATGACAGCAGCAAGGACAGCCATGACTTCTTGATATTAATAACATGGTTTTCTAAAAATTAAACGATATACAAACTGAAGTTAACCTTGGCAACTTTATCAAAGCAAAAGAGAAAGACACAAACTGTTGACTTCATGCTGCCTTTCATTACAGATTATCCCCTCTTGAAYGAGCTAACCTGCCAGTGTAGGGCTGTGAGAGGAATATGCAATTTCAAATGTTCTCATGAGTATAAAGATTTGCTTATTTGTTTTTATTCTTATTTATTCTTTATTCTTATTATAGCTTGAGAACAGAGGAAAAAAAGCTGACTTTCTAGAAATTTGACAAGATGTTTGTCTCTATTACAAAATGATAAAACCCACAAAACTAATTTACTTTGTGCAAAGCCTATGAATTGAATTTACCACTTTTATAAGGAGAATTTATCTGAAGAATTTTATCTGAATATCTGAAGAAGAAATTATCTGAATTTATATCAAAAGCAGTGTTGGGGAGGTCATCAATAGTCAGTCTGTCCATAAGAAATGTGTAGTTCAGAGATCAGGGAAGTCTATATTTAAAAGTTATGAGGAAAAACCTTCCAAAGGCTCAGTCTGTGATTTAGCATTATTTCCTCTCATGTTTTGAATCTTCATCTGTTTTAGCATTATCCAAACAAGGACAAATAGCTGAAAAGTAAACTTGTAAATATCATTTAAAGTAAAATAGATCCCAAGTGAACAGTGGCTAGCCCAAATTAATTCCAGAAGTAAGCATGAGGAAGTAAAAGGGTTTCCAAAGCAGGATAGTATGAGAAACAATTTGKTTTAGTTCCTAATTTCATAAAGCTTCCAGATTTTTTCCTGTTCTGCATGAAAGAGAAGCCTTTTAAAAAATGAAAAAGAAAAATAACACATGCATGCACATAGCCTGGTAGCAATGGTGCTTGCTCACTGCGCGCAGTCCCTGGAGCAAAGCAGGCAGCAGTAACATATCTGCCTTTCCAGAACAGCGTTTCAGYCCACTGAATCCTGCTGCAGAGGGGATTTTGGTTTCACGTTTTAATCTCATTTATTTGAGCTACTTCACTGTACATTGCAATGACTGAAACTTTACAATTCCCCTCTGCATGCGAGTGTCTCAGTCATCAAATACGGAATTACTCTCTGGGTCTCTATTTCAAGCTCAAGAAATAGATGAGAAATCTCAGCGAGTTTCCAGKTACAGCCTAAGTGTGGCAGAAAAGGGGTGACGTGAGCACAGGCCCCTTGCAGCCCCGATGCAGGTCTGAGCAAGCATACCTGCTAGGCTCAGTGTCTCCTTTTTTTCTCATTCTGATCAGAAATTAATTGACTGTTAGTGGACCATCATATACTCTCAAAGACAGTGCCACTGCCATTCTCTTATAAGMAGCATCTCATGCCTTTTTTTCCAGGTTTTGCTTGAAAGAGTTGCAGAGATACTAACACTGGTAATTAAAGTTGTTAGTAATTTAGCTTACRGGCTTGAAGAAACTTAGCACAACTACATTTACAGTGAGGACACTGGAATCCAAACTTTCTTGAACACACATTTGAAGACATGTGCGTGCTCTGGCTGAAAAAAGAGACCTCTTGTGGCAAGTGGAATGTAACATGCTCTAGACAGATCATACATATTTTGACTATTTTGTCATTTCAGGTTTTCTATAGGTCCTAACAAGAGAGAACTGTTGGGTTTCTGAGACCATTTTTGTATGGACATCTGCAGCTACTGGCAGGAAACTGTATATTTAAAATAATTTATATATTTGATAATAAATATTTAAATTACTACAGAATATCTCTTACAGCATAACTGAAAGACTGCTGATGTTTTTTTTTCTGTTGATGCAAATTTTACAGGGTCAAGTCTATCACATATCTTAAAGTCATATAATGTCTTTTCATCTGGTATAGTATGTGAAAAAAAAATGTTTCTTTATTCCTCTGTAACTAAATTTGATCGTGGCTTATCAGCAATAAAACCGTGCAATAATTTTACTGTYGAAAATGATTCTCTCTCTCTTTGCTAGCTGACAGTCAAAAACTGCTTACATCTGAAAAAAACTATTACAGAGGATGTGGCTTAAATCATGCCGTTTTTAAAGATATCTATATAAATATCTATAGACAGCTATAGATATCTAAATATCTGGCATCCTCAGGCAGCAGCCAGAAGTGATGCCGACACTATGGCTCCCCAAACTGCGGGGACGACAGGAGAGGCCAAAGGATGCAGCCGAGCCCCCAGCCCCGGTGCGGCAGTGGGCGGCTGGGAACCCTCGCCGCTTGTTCCAGCTGTGGCTGCTCCGCGCCACATCTGGCCACGCTCACTCCGGGCATCTCCTGGCTGCTGGGCTGCAGGGGCTGCCGAGCAGYGGGTTTCCTTCGACTTCCAAGTGAGAAAGTACTGCTGTTCAAATCCCATTTACATGGAGCTTAGCCAAACAGGACGGAATATCTGTGGAAGTGAAAGACCATGGGGACAATTTGTATTTATCAGCACAGGCCATTAAAAATGTTTGCAGAGGCAGCTTCCAAAGAGCAACAGAACTCTTCCCTGAATATTTATGAAGAAACCAGATGACAGGCAAACAGCTCTCTTGTTTTCCAGATTGCAGGGCTGGTTTATTAAGTTTCAAGAAAACAGACATCTAAGGAGTCCTATTACGCCTTTGGGCTTTAAACTACCATTCATGCTGATGGCAACGACATATGCACCACACAGTTTGCATATGGCTCTATACATTCTGCAGTAATTGGACCTAGCATTTTAATCCTTGTTCCTTTATTTCCGGACTGACATCTGAACATTAATGTTAGATTCCTATGTTAACATTATTTGTTCTGGGTTTTCTGTTATTACCTCCTTTCTATTAGAATGTATGAACTGAGTATGGAAAATGTATCTATAATAACTGCTGGTCTCCAACTATTTATAGTGGTACAAAGCACAAAACAGAGGGCTCCATTTTTATCATTATAACACATCAGGACAAATCTTAAATTATATCAGCAATAGTAGCTACATTACAATTGCTATTTAAAAGGAATTTTGCTGCTGTATAAGTATTGAAGATAAAAAATAATTAGAAGTAGAAATAAGATTTTCTTTTTTAAATAGAATTGACCAGGCATCACACATCAGTTAAATACTAAAGATACACCTCTGTCTAATAATACTATACCAGCTATATTTACATGCATACATTTCAAGAACTTGCCCATATCTGTATTCATTGGTAAAGGMTGGTATAAAACAAAACAACTGTGTGCACGTTACATATGTGAGTGCGAGATGTATCTGTACTTAGAGTAAAGTACATTTTTAAGGAAAAAAAATGCTATTTCTATCACTATAATAACAAGTTTGTGTACTAGTAGATAGAATAAATCTGTACTTACAGAAATAGGAAATCTTCAGCTTTTCAGATAAATAAATAATTTAAAATCTTTAGAGAAATGACTGTCATTTCTAATGCGTTTATACATTACATGTAAAATTTCTGATAAAGTATTGTTACCACTAATGGAGAAAAGAATTCAGACAATAGYAACATAAAAACTGACCTAAGCCATACCTGGACACAAAAAAATCTTTATTTGTAAAAAGAGATATTTTCATAAATGAGTTCAGCTGCAGAAAATTCCAGGCTTCTACAGCAATAAAGAGTTAATGCAATGGAAGATTTTGAAGCATACTTGTGCAAGAGCATATAAAATCCCTTCAAGAACATCCTGCTTGGAGATGGACAGCTTAATACAGACATAGTCAGACAAGWAGACAAGATAAGCATTTTGGAATGACATAAATATGTTAGAAAATCATAAATAGAAAAATGTGTGGTGCTTCAGAAGCATAAGTTGCTCAATTGCCACAGCTGCATGCACAAGTTGTGATGAAACTGGTTGATAAGATGTAATTTGTGATGTTATTGCCTGTAGAAATGTATCTTTTGGAAATATGGGCACATAATCGYACATTCTCTTGCAATGAAAAAGTATAAAAATGATGTGTAAATTGTCTTTGGMTTTTTATTTTTACCTTTACATTTTTTCCATGGTTACATGTCCAAAGTTGCTACGACAGTAAAAGCTGATGCTGATCTACCTGTACATGATTATTCAAATCACAATGCTGTAGGAGCTGGCAATACTCCTTTGAAAACATCAGTCTTCTGGTTCAGAAGGTAAAGCAGCAGACTGGAAGATGTGCTGAATTTAGTTCTAGTGAGGRGTATGCGAGTGTAATCCTATGCTGGCTCAAGGACCACAGCCCGACCAAATGCCTGGGAGCCCAGCAAGCTCCTGAGTGCTCCGACCTGTTACCAAYTGCTTCAACAATAAAGAGGGACTGACTCTTGGGACCGACCTAAGAAGCTTGAAGGAAGACTGGGTATATTCAAAAGTCAGTATGAAGTTAWTGTCGAAGAACAGAAATAAGACAGCACAAGGAAAATGTTCTTATTAAAAAATCTTTGCCAAGGAATCAGCATCTTGCACAGGAAAACCACACTATCTCTCTTTTGTTAAAGCATAGTAGAATGCTAATGTCAGAAAAAATTGCTTTACAAGAACGAAGAAATTCTATTTAACTCCATGTCATAGCTTTTTCATAAATCTTTTTAGCTAAAGAAGGAAAATGTGAAATGTTAAAGCCAGCTGATTAGTAAGTTAAGAAAAAGTGTCTTGTCTTAAAGTCAGTTTTCTCCAGAGGTCCTAGTGTGCCTCACACAAATGTGAGTGTGCAGCTACAAACAGATGCTGAAAGAAAATCATTACTACAAACTACTACTCACGAATATTGAAAAGGAAGCCTTTGAGGAACAGCAGCAGCAAGCAAGAGAATACAGGCATATGATAAGGAGCAGATTTTAATACTGATACAGTCTGAAAGAAAAGAGCTGGCAGATGGAACCTCAAAAGAGAAGCTATTCTCATTCTTCTATAAGTTTTGTATGAAATGAAAAAACCCAGAAGCAGTGTTTAACCTAAAACCAGAGATAATAACTATGATGCCCTCAACAAAATAAGCAAACTGGAGCAACAAATAGTTTGCAAGGGATAAACAACACACATATTTCAACTAAATGGAAGACTATAATGCAAGGTTTGTGGACCAAACTCTCCAAACAAAGCAGCAATTAATCTCTGCCTGGCGATCAGCACCTTCTACAGGGAAATATAGCCTCACTAGTTTAATCACACAGCATTTAATTTTTTTTTTAAAGATTGTGCTGTTACTTTTGTCATGGGCTTAATATGCTGGCAAGACTATCCAGAAGGGGAATCTCCCCCAGAATATTTTATGCAAGTAGTGTGAGGGCACTAATCCAGGACAACCTATATTAAACACTGTCTGCTGGCCACTTTGACACCTGYAATCATTCAAGTGTGTTTGCAGAAAAACTTATGCCACTGACTGCAAGAATCTATTCAGAAACCATAGATAGAATTGCAAAGCAAGGCTGGGCCCAACTGGTACAAAAACAGCAAGTGAAAGACAGTGCAGATTGGAAACCCTGTGACACCACAAATTCAACTACTAGAAACTCTCCATCCTCCTTGACCCAAAACTTATTTCAAAATCTGAGGAAATTCTGGCCTGAATGTAACTAATGTGATTTGCTCTGAAAACTCATAATTTTTGGCCTACTGTTTATGTCAGCATCCTGGGATAAGCCACRGAATACACCCTATTTAATGCCACCATTTTTTATTCCCGTCACTCATTGCATATAAAAAATAAGGTCTCTCATAAACCAAAGACGCAGGTGCTTTTGCCAGTAGTATGTCTTCTGTAGTAACATAATTTAATATAAAGTGTACTTGGTACTTTCTTGAACATAGCTGACTCAGTACTACTAGAAGATATCTTACAGATTGACAGGAGCAAGCCCTCTTAAGGATTTGTTCATATCCCCTTGATAAAATTTCCACTGACTCAAAATGGATAAGTATCTTACTTCAAGAATTTTATCCTGCTAGACATTGTGAGAGATAGAGTGTCAGTTACTGAAATTTTATACTGTCAAAAGAGACAAGCTAATTTTCCTTCTACTCCTGCCCCCTCCTTCTAATTTCTAAGGGTGTGTTTAGATAATTRCAAGTGATCAAATAAGCATATCTAAGAAGTACCATCTGTCAGCAAAGGCATTGTAACTGCACACCTGCCTCTTTTTCTCCCTTTTTCAGGCTAACATTTTATTTCACTCTGGAGACAGGTTAAAAATGCACATAATCAGTCACTCCATCTCACCCGACAGGCAGTAACTTTTTAAGATATTCTAACTCAGCCATCTGCAAGCGCAAGAGCGTGCCCCCTGTAAAATGCTAATCTAGCAACACCTTTTGCAGTGCTCATCTGGGAAGTTTAAACACTTTCTTTCCAGCTTCTTTAAATCTCCTTTACATAAGCCAAACAAAATGGATATGGAAATGATTGCAGGAGTCCAAGGCTTGGAAAAGTACTCTGGCTTATTAAGTGCAGAGAACTAAAACAAATAGGTTACAGCATTCCCCCACAGTGCAATAAGAAAGTTGTTGGAGTGACCTGCAGTGTGAGACACTCCAGAAGCATTTCAGTTGGTATATACAAAGTTTGTCAACACAACAGGTGTCTTACATGTTACCCAGTCCCCGYTATTAGACTTATGAGTCTAAATTGTAACATAGCAGAATTCCAGCATTCCAACCTCAAAGCTGCAAAATTGGCTTAATAAAAGTTTTCTACCATGTTAAGGTAGAGATTTTTTTTTTCAAAATAATGCTGTAGTATGAAATATGAAGTTCTTTGGGAGTAGGTAAGAAGCAAAGGAGCATAACATGTCTTATACTAGTAAGGTGAAAAGCAGTATATTTTTACAGAAACTGTTTGTAATCTGACAATCATAATATACTTGAATAATCATACAAAGCCAAAGAGAAAATTCAATTTGCTAGCTCAACAATAGTGCTTTTAATAAGGACTTCTTTCCTGATCTCCAGAGAGCAATTAAGGTATATAAAATCTACTAAAACCACTACTGGAGATATATTTCAGAAAATTCTGAAACACATTCTGAGGGAACTTCTAATATTTTTGTCAGTATTTTTGATCTGCCTTTTCCAGGSAGATCAAAAATCTGTGAAACCTCCTGCTTTTGCAAGTATTTTACACCACCTACATTGTTATCTGTAGTACCTGCTCATGATGGTCTGGTCTTGATCCTCTCTGGAGTAAAAGGGATTCGTAATACCAATTTTACTGGGAGCAGTATTAAACCATTGGTTGGATTACCTTATGTTAGATGTATTCAGAAAGTTTTCTCTCTCCAAAATTTTGTCTTCTTAAATATAATTCCAGTAAATRCTGATGATAATTTCTATTCCTGAAATCTGTTTTCTAGAAGTATTTTGGGAATAACTGAAATTAGGAGAACATGCTTACATGTCATTATTTATTCTGGCTTGACAGATATAGATAGCTTTGCATTAGAGGAAAACAAGATATATTTCTACACTAGGTTTCCAAAATGACACTAAAATATATATATTTTTTAATTCTGTAAGCAGAAGACTTGGAAAACGCCTAATATATGGAAGAGTTATTTATACGAAAAATGTGATTGCCTTTTAGAAAGATTCAGAGCAATATGGGAATGCATATGTAGTACTCATCCTATTCACAYCAATGACATTTGAGTGTCTCTACGTCTTAACTGAACAAGGTGACAATATCTCTTCATCTTTCAAATAAAAGCTTGCTTCTCTACTGTGAAGTAATTAAATTATAGGTCTGCATTCAGGTTGCTTTCCATGAGTAACCTTCCTTTTTGCCAAGCACGGCTGAAACAGCAGAGGGAGCAAGTTTCACAGAGGAAGAAAGCTTTTATTGAAAAATCTGCAGGCTACTAATAGCATGTTATCCTCTTTAGTATGATGCAAAGAATTTAGAGTCAGATTACCTGGAAAAGGTTTATACTCGAGTAAAGCAAAGATCTTCAGTTTGTGGGGAAATGTATTAACAAGGAGCCATGAAACAGCAAAAAAAGTTAGAATGGGCTTCAGTCCAAACACGTGCAGGTTTTTACACAGAGATTTTTTTTTCTGTTATAGACCATGGGAAGGAAAAACAATAGCCTTGCAATCTTCATCTAAAAGARATTATTTTGGTACAGGCAGGCTTTTAAAAATCATCTCACACCTCCCCTAAAAGAAGAAAAAGGAAGCCACAGGAATGATCCAGGCAAAGTCAAATCAATCTACACAATGAASTGAATTAATTCTATTTAGGCACTAAAACTAGATCAGCCTCAAAAGAAAAAAAAAGATCAGTTGTCTCTCTGACGATTCACATTTGAAAAAGCCTGATCAGAATGAGAAGTGACTTTACCACTAAAGCTCTAGCCAGGAACTGAAGCAGTCCGGCTACTTTTAAAGACTAACCAAGTAACTATGCATGCCTGGTTCTTTATGGTTCTTTAATACTGTTTAAGATTTCGGAGTGATAAACCTATTTCATTACATTGGGCCCAGATTTCTCCAGAAGGCATTGCCACCCATAACATGCTGATGTCCTCTTCCAAGGGATTATCAACATGACTGCTGTCCCGTTGCCAGTGGTGACCTACCTCAGAGTGATCCAAAGATCTCTAAAGTCAAGGTCAGTCTTTCCACTACCATTAGGGCAATTTTTTCTTATGGAGAATTTTTCAATTTTCTGAACTGTTCACACCATTGGTGGTCATCCATTTTTGTTTAAATTCTCATCATTTTCATTTTAATTTGATCTTTTCCCCTGAAATTTATTACAGATTCTAAACCACAAGGTCTCTTCCCCAAACCATAATCACCGACTTCTGAAAATAATGTGTTAGGATTTGATCAATTTTCACTAAAAATAACTTATAAGCACTAAGTAACAAGGTTTTTACATAATACTAATTTTTACATAATACTAATTTTTACATAATACTAATAATCTTACTTTTCTGTGACTAGGTGGCCAAAACTTCCTTCTTACAGTACCCAGAGGGGTAAAATGAATGTATCTGCGCCTACACACTTGCTTTCTAATTCACTTGCTTAATTAATTGTGTCATATAGATGCCTGAAAATTAAAACTTGATAATATTTTCTATGATCTCTCATGTCTTTTAGTATTATTTCCCTTAGAATTCCTGACATACTGTGAAATTCTTTTGGAAGTGCCCACATAGTTCATATAAAGAAATGCTCCCTTGGCAGCAGACAGCAGGGAAAYATGGCACATTCATCGTGGTATACTGAGAATACGGCAATGGAAGATGGATGACGTTTATCAGGAACCAACTTGCTTTTTAGCAAATAACCCGCACCTTTGAAGGCAATCTGCTACTGGSTTCAATACTAAAAGACTAACTCCATGAGAAGGGCAACTGTTCAAAAAGATTTTGGGCATACTGTATTCCCGACCATTGCCCTTCTTGACAACTTAAGAGTGTTTAATTTAGTATGTGAGAGTAGAGTCATTCCACCTGACTAAATCAGGTTTATTATCTAAAACATAATACTTTTTTTTTTTTTTTTTTTTTTTTTTAGTACCTACATCTCATTGGGGTTAATTAAGATTTAGGAGAGGCTAAAAAGTTTATGTTTTTTGCTGTTGTTTGTTTCTATATTGAAAGGATATTGTGTACTCATTTCCTAGCAAGTCTATCTTTAGTCAATTAATTAAAGATGTCATACATTATCATTTGGAGTACTCCAGCTTGCTAGAGAAAACAGAAATAATAGAACTCCCATATGGCCCCCAAAATCTCCTCCTTTGCAGATGTTATCATTTAAGAAAATGCAGCAGAGATCCACAAGAACATAGCCCGGCATCCATTTCACTGGAGTTTCTTTCTGTTTTGGGAGAGGGGAGGACTTTTTYCACCGGAGTAGAAATAACTACTTAGCTGTAACTATCTATCCAAACTAATACATTTACGATATAAGGAACAAAACTGTCTTTCTAGAAGAACGTATGTGAGCTGGGGAACAAACACAGCCTTGTGTCTGGGCAGTATAGAAGATGAAAACATACACGAAGAAAGTCACACTCAGTCAAGCTTGCCAAGAAAACCTGCCTTCTGCGACAAAGATCTTTAGAAGCCAATCCTCAGGTGTGTGCAGTACGATTTTTAATGTTATCCAAAATCATAAATACACACCTCACAGCAGCATCATTTCTCTGCTCAGGTTACCTAACTGCTGAGTTGCTACACTGCCCACGAGTCTGYTTAAAAGTTAGGGAAGTCCTGATATGAGATTTTATGGAACAGAGCGCTAACACAAGTCATGGTTTCTTGGACTCCTTCCACAAACTACATCTTTCCACCTCCTTCCTTGCTATGGTAGCAATCATCTGCTGTGAGGATGGCTCTAGCTCAGATCTGTTATTCAGTGAACCCGTTCTCAGCGCCCTATTCCAAAAAAAGGTCATTCATACCATGACAGCAGCTTCTGGGTGGGCTGGTCTTGCAATAGGCTCTTCCTAATGCATAAAATTCTCTTTATTTTTCTTGGAGAAATGATATCTAGTTCACAAATAGTATAAATTGTGCTAAATATCACAAAATTTGTATACAAGTCTGTGGACAAACAGTGGACAGGTCAGTATATTAAAGTGAAAGAAGGATAAGCTTGATTTCATAAACTCCACACAGTGTTGTTCCACCTCGTGGTAGGTAAGGAGGTCGCTGTAATTAGGGAATTCGTACTTCACCTGACCTCACTGGATAATTAGATGTCAGATCACTTCACCTGCCCTTTCGAAACTCTAGAAACAGACTGTCTGGCACCTACACATGCTATCAAGATCCAGCAGTGCCGTCACTGGCTCCTTACTTGAAACAGCTCTTTCCAACAGTTTCACATACCACATAGGTCTAGCAGTTCAGCTGTCAAACTCCCAGAGACCACTAAATTTTTGGCAGTCCCACAGGTCTAAGATCTTTCCTGTTTGGTTTTGTTCAAAGCTCTTTACAGCAAATAGCTGGTGCAAAGACACTGGAGACTTAAAGGGTTTCAGCAGTGGTGCTCTCCCCAGGTTTGTTTCTCTCGCTCTCTGTTCAGTCGGCTGGCCGTTATCCTTCAGCAGTCGGGAAGTTAGTTTCCCTCTGAAATACACATTAATGCCATATATTGGCTTTCACACCGGAAAGAAGATGCATGCCATATCCCCAGTGAATGGACATATTTCAATTTCTTTCCAAATTTACCAGCAAGACAGTTCAAGTCACCTTCTAAAGACTAATGTAAGTTATCAGAGTGATATTTGTGTGTGAAATTACTGATCTGGCTTCCTGACATATATTTTGATACTTATAATTCTCTARACTAGCATATGATTGTCTATCATTTTTTGGTTTTATTTTTGTCAGAAAATATAAATATTTAGCAGATACGTGTCTGTTTTAATGCAAAATGATAAAAAAAATTCAGYCCATTTAAAACGTGCCAGATGATAGCTTGAGTTCCTTTCCTCCTCCTATTTGTTTCTAAGGCTTCTAAATTGCGTTTAAAAACGTTAGTCTYTTTACCTTAAAGTGTAACAGCAGGAATAAAACAGCTGGCAGAGCATACAAAGGGATATAAAGACCACCATTTCAGAGTCAGATCCCACATCATCAATACTCTTTCTTTTGTTTTTAACCTGTCAAAAGGTAGCACGCTGAAATTAAAAGAGTTTTTATACATTTGACTATAAAAATTCACTCTACATTTATATCTAGCTAGCTAAATCTCTGGGAATATTTCCTTCTTTTTTTATATATGTAAAGAAACTGAGCTATTTTCAAGTTACACAAATGCAAAAAGAAAAATGTACCTTAAAGATATCTGTTTGATATAAAAATATATGTAAATGACACACACACACACACACACACACATATATATATATATATATATCTTTTTTTTTTGGATGGGAGTATTCATATTTTCTAACGTTTCCAGCCAGTTTTACTAATTTATTAACAATGAGACCTAGGCTAATCAAGGTGGTGGTTTAGAACAAGAGTTTCATAGGCGCTAACTCTGTAGAGAAAACATTACAGTAAAACTATTAGAATGTGAAATGCTAATGTTTTACTGACTAGTTATTGCTTCTGTTCAGGCTAAATAATTAGCAAACTGAAGACTACTGAATGAATATATAAAAGTATTTTTAAAAAAGACTTTTTAAGTCTTTTTTAAAAGAAATGCTGAAAGACTTCACTAGCAAAACTTACCCAAGGAGAGCAGAAAAAAAATCCAGTTTATGAGGTCAAGAGTAAGTTGTTGGTGATCAAACAGACCGTTCATTATTAGAATGTGGGAACTAGTAAGATTTTTTCTTGAATGGTTTTCTTTTCCAGAACTGGGAAGCATTGGTTTCCTTCCCTGCCCTGCTAATGCCGAAGATGCAATGACTACTTCAAGCTGGTCAGAGGAAAGGAAGCAAGAAGAATGTGTGATGTCTTCCACAGAGCTTCTTTTCCCTGGATAATTTAAATGTGGCATGAAAGCAAGCCCTGTCCAGGTCAGATTTAATAGGAAGGAGGATGCTAGCCAGGGATTGTGGTTACCCTTAAGACTTCATTTAAATATCTTGGGAGCACAAATATAAAATTCCATTAACAGCTTGCTTTGTTTTAGCTTTCAAAGCCAAAGCCCTAGTGTGCTTTGTGATGTAGAGGAACAGCCAGGATATTGAGAATATTATTTTTTGTTAATGGAATCTACACCAGCAAAACTTTGGAATATAGTTTGAGACATAAATAAGAGCTAAGTACATCTACTTCTCTTCATTCTTTTTGTCTTTTTTTGGCTTTACCTAGATACCTAGATATATAAATGAATAAATCAAGTACCAAGAGGGTGTCTTTCTACATTTTTTAAATGTCCCCACAATGTCATCCCTTCATTCCTGCCTGAAACTAGAAAAATTTTCATWTCCCCCCCTCACTCTTAAAAAATAGCACAGTTGCAACCTAAGCATCTACCTTTATGTCCTTAATACCTTCACCATGTTGTCTCTCTTTCTTTCATTACTATCTTTTCTTTCTTCTCCACAGAACAGCCAGTAAATTCACAAGAGTGTAATAAGACAAGGCCTACATTTCAGACATTTATGTCAGATGTTTGCTCCAGCAGTCACCCACTTCTGCACTGGGTCAGGTGTGGGCATGATCACATTACTCTCAAGTTTCCCAGAGCATGCTATGAACTCTTTATGTTGGCTTTATGACCTTTTGCTGGTTTTATGCCAAACGCAGATCAAACATCTGATCCTCTGTAAAGTTTGAGTGGCAGAGACCTTGAAAAAAGCCTGCTGGGACAAAGTTAACSTGCCAGTATTTGTGGAAAGCAATCTTATCAGAAAAGTGAATTGACACTATGTCAGCGCTTTATGTCATGTGGTGTTCTGGATCAGGCATTGAGAGTGTTAAGCCAGCATCACTTTATTACTGAATCTAAGAGCACACACATGTTCAGGCTGGACATTTAAAAGATAAGATCTTCATATTTAGACACTAAAGATGTTTCTAAACACACTCTGTTACCATTGTCCACATTTACACCACTTTTAGAACAGCGACAAGGATCTGTACTTCTGAAAACACTGTTTCTGTGCAAGTTTTGCTTTGTTTGAGCGTCTATACCCATTAACACACTGTGTTTTCCCTTGCTACAGGAACCTTTGCAGATGCAAGTAGAATGCCTAGCAAAGTCCTGGAAACTACAGGCGATCACAGTGAAGAGCAGACCTAGGAACTTTCGTCTGTCCCTCAGTTCTTCSAACATAGGCTCCCACTGCCTTCATCACTGTGTTATGAAAAAGAGTCGGAAAGCTCCCCTAGGTAGTTACTGGCAACACCAATGGGTCATTCTGCAACCAGTCTCAAAGAAGAGCTCTTCAAGGAGAGGCGCACACTATTCCTGTTACATGACACTATAGGTGTGGTTTCCCAAATAGTGAGAATGTGAAGTTCCTCTCTGGGATATGGAAATTTCCCAGCGCTGTGAGAAGGGGATCATGAATGGCTGCTTTGGTAACAGCTTAGCCTAGTATAAGAAGAGTCATCAGGGGTGGGAATCACCCCACCTAACTTCAGAGGTCTACAATCTCTAAATCTGTGCAGGATGGCAAGGCTTCTTTTATAGTCAGTTGGGAAAAATGGGTGTATCTAGTGCGCTGTTCCTGCCACCCCAGTGTACACAGATGTCTAAAATAGATGATGTGAGTCACACACTACAAATGCTTGTTTCTTTCCTCCGGTTAAAAAAGGAATTTAGACAACAAATGCCTAATTATACACGTCAAATGTTCAGCCACACGAAACCTAGTCTGTCTGAACAGATGAGATTCGTTAAGCTGGGCTAATTAATAAGCATGTACATCTCTAAAACAGAAGATAGCAAACAACAATTAGACACGAATGAACAGGATTAATGAATACCAAATGACTACAGGAATGTGCTCTCTTAATAGGAATGATCGTCTTTTCCATCCTTTTTTTCCTCTCTTTTGTTGAAGATGAATTTTGACTATTCACATAAGCCCCCCTGAATCTGGATTGTCTTTTGCAAATACACACAATCTGGGGAAAAYAGGAAGCCTTAAACTTGGAAATCTACATAGTATTTGACAGGTTGTCAGCTGACTCATACAAGCAGTGGCCAGGACAGAGAGCAGAAAGAAACCTTTTAATTAATCTTTATGCTAACATATCTTATTAGCATCCACTTCTCCCTTAAACCTTTGCAAATATGCTCTTTATTGCAAATTCTGCAATTAATTATTTGTATCTGATTTTAAGTTAGGGTCATCTCAATGAAAAAAAAAATTAGGGTTACTAGCTGATCCCACTCCTACTACCTATCACCATTCCTGCCGGTATCACCTAGGAGCTACCAGATGTGTGTAGCTGAGGGGCAAGAGCAAGTGTCTCCACCTCATTCCAGGTTCAGGTTTAAGAAGTTGGTACCATGAGGCTTTTTGTAAAAGGGTCTTCCATTGATGTCCACTTGTCACAAAAAGTCTTTTGCATAAAAGTGTAGAGTATTCCTGATGGGCCGCATGATAGCCTCCCTTCATGTTTGCAAAGCATTAGCCTCTGTATTTTATTAGCAATTTTCCAAAACCTCATTGACTAAACATTTGAATAAACCAGCTAAATAATCCTCTCTCTCTCCACTTAACACACAGTCGTCCTTCCCTCCCTTAAATCTCAGCAAAGTGTCATTGCTTGAGAGGCGCTTTGATTTCATAAGAAAATACACAGTTATATTCTTTGTAACTCCATTGCCTGGTCATTGAATTAGGCCTGCTAGGATCAGAGCCCAATTAATTCTAAGAAAAAATGAAGCAGCAAACAAAACATTTGTCATCCAAAGTGGCCATTATCAGTTGATTTTTTTTATTTTCTTGTAAACCTAATGGGTCTCCAAATTGGCCTCTCAAAGCACTTCTAAATCTAGACAGCAAAGGTCCCTATAGTTTAAGCAAATAACTGAATCAACTACGTGGGACACTCTACAGGCAACTGCTTTTGTTTTTCCATCTCTTTCCGGAGATTTTATATCACAATAATTCTGTAATTGTTATTGAGCTATGTAATGCCATGGCAGTATTTTCTCACATTTCTTTAACTGAAATCTCTTATTTTTTTTATGACTCAGAATGCTGTGCTTATACATCAATCAAAATGTGCTGTAGAAGATTATCTAAACAATAAACTGACCAATGAAAACAAGCTTTGATTAACCAGAAAGTCCCTAAAATGTGCACAATTAATATAAGCTTAATTTTACTAATTAACAGGTGTAGCTATTTCTTTTAGTTATTAACCTCTAAAAGTAACTATTCAGGATAGAAGACATACTTCCAAGTACTTTTTCAAGAGTACCCTTGAAATGTATTTCACAGTATTAGTCCTCTAGGAAGAAGATAGCTAAAGAGACCAACATGTGCATGGTGAACACTCGAGTTTCTTTATATCAAATGTTCACATATTAATTGGAACTTGAATCTCAAAGAGGGTGCAAACTTTTTATATAATGTTCAGTTCCAAATATATAAATAATGATATCTTAAAAAGCAGGAAGCCTAAAAGGAATCAGAAAAGAAAGAACAGCCAAAATGGCAAAAATGGCAAAATGAATTACTCTTTGAAAAACAACAAAAAACAAAAAAACCCCAAACATATGCCAAAAAGTTAATTAAAAAAAATTCTAGATAAGAAGTAGAAATATCATTCATTCAAATTAAAGGATAATCAATATATGATCCCCAAACCAAATGAAYGTCTTCAGAGAAGGCAGTGACGTTGAACACAGTAATAAGAACATGCACATAATCACAATCTACTCRTAAGTCAGTTTTCATGTCAGACCTCTTAAAAATGGACATATGATAATAGATCCAGTAGAAGGATATTTAGTGATTCTATTACTTTGGCAGAGCTACAAGATATGCTCAGATAATTACAAAATTTGTGCCCACACCAAAGGATAAAAAGTGACCCCAAACTCTTTATCCTTTCACACCTCAGGCTCCATGTTAAGTTTAGGATAAAATTTGAAGGAAAGAATAATCAATGCATGGCGGTAAGTGGACAATAGAATAAAATGTAACATGGCTTTGGTAAAGGAGGTCATGTCAGACTAACCTGATTTTTTCTTTGATAGGATACCTGATTTTCCAGACAAAAGAACTGCACAGGGAGATTAGATTTTATCTGAATTTCAGGAGAACATTTGATAAAGTGTCACAATGGAAATTATTAGGTAAACTGGAAAAAAGGAAGATTAGAAAAAAGAATATGAAAGTGCTGACTAAAATGACTATTGCAGAGGAAATGCCAATGAACTGTACCGAAAGGGGAGCCTCCAGCAGAAAAAAGATTACTATAATGTTTTTTCTCATGGATTAATCTTGGCATTCATCTTGTTTACTATTTTACCTTGTGATTTCACCCCTAAAATAGGAATGCATGCAAGAAGTTAGAAAATGAAAGGCTCTGCCAGTGTAACGGAGGAAGAACATCAAATCAAATTAAAAAAGGAGCAATAGCAATGAGACGAAATGTAAGAGTACAAATACTGGGTCCTGCAGTTAAGATGGGATTCATCTCACTCAATTCATTTAAAAAACCGAGCCTCTTCACAGTTCTCAAAGCTCTTTCTACAGTCAATAAAAGGATGTGAGCAAGTTCACTGGTAAATTCATGCTATTTAATTATTCACTAATTATTTATACATAATATAYACACACACACACAAAATAATTAATTATTCATTTATTAAATTATTTATTTAGCTATTTATGCTAAATTTATTTCACTCTTTCCCTACTCATTCATAAAGGATATYTGGTGGACTAGCTGAGACAGGTGCCCAACTTTTAACTTCTAAACTGGTGAGAAAATCCTCCACAAAGATGGTTACAAATTTTCACAATAAAAGCACATCAGCTAAAAATCACAAAGGAGGAAAACACACATTATTGTGTATTACCCAACTCTGAAAATTTGAAGTATTTTCTTATGTTATATTACACAAGGTAAATTCCATTGAAATGGCAGAGTTATATGATGCAGGGCCTGTAAAGAAGAGGCTGCACTCAGTGAGCCAGGAAGACCTTCCTAGTTCCTTTGAAAGAGGACTCAAGAACTTAAATTCCTAATTGTAATTTGGAAACGGACTGAAATGCCTTGGAAAATCTTTATTTTAAACTTAATAAAAAGAAAAAAATGCTTTATCCTAAGCACTTCAAATATTTTTCCAGTGTACGTTAGTGTATTTATACAGATTTTCAGACGGAAATAGCAGATTTGTTAATTCTGATGACAGTCTGAATTCAGAGCTACTGCTTTTTCCTTATGGAGCATGTTAATCAAATCAAACATTTGATATTTTTTTCAGAGAGAAACAGAGAAAGAGTGATTCAAGCAACTGTCCAATTTAAATAGATGACTCTTCATTTGAAATATGATCAAATACATTACTTCTTTATATTTTTGGCATATATATAAATTGTTGAATACATTAAATCACCAGTAATGTGATGAATATCATAATTAAAATAAATATTGGAATATATACTTCTATTTGTTTCAGTAACCATCCTCTTTTAATTAAATATGAAATGGAGGCTTTTAAATCCATCGTGAGATAAATCCACTTAATTTCTGATGTCCTTACCTAAACCTGAAAGAGAGTTTCGAAAGTTATAGCTAAAATTTAAATTTACAAAGCCCAACTATAGCTACTAGGTGGTTATGTCGCATGTCCAGTTTAAATCAGCTCAGTATAAACAAAGGTTAACAACTATGAATAATCAGATTGTATTTCTTCCCTATGGACTTAAAAGTTTTCAAAGTCACCAAGTAGTTTTTGTTACTTAATTTTCAGAAAAAGAAGTATGAAATGGTTTTCCAATTCCTTAAACAGTTCTATAAGTCTCAGCCTTAAGGCATGCATTCTATTTTCAAAATGAGTATAAAAATTTATTTTTATTTCTTGTGACTATGCTTACTTTCTGAGGGACTGGCATCAACAAACTGTAAGTAGAATTTCTAAGATTATGTATACACACATCTTAGAATGAGTTATTTTAGTGATATTGTTCCACAAACTTTTTCTATTTGGTTAAACAGCCCCTCCCCAACAGGTCCCCCAACTCTCCTGAAAACTTAAACTCCAGTCCTTTCTTTATTAGGGTTCTAGCTTGCACTGTGCTTAGACACACTAATTCTGTGTTGTCAATGACATATGGCCCATAATCCATATATCACTGATGTTGCCCATAAGCTCTAAATGCAGTCTGAAATATTGACTTCATGCAAGAAAGCTTTTTGCACATTCAGAACACTCTCGTCATGTATCCGTCGCATCTTTGTTTTAATCCTTCTCCCTACATATGGCAGAATTTTGCCTGTGTAGACAAAATAACTGCAACTCTTTGCATTTCCATGCTTTCCCACCTCCCTGGGACCATTTTCTACAGTTATTGCTAGCCTAGGTGAAAGAGTAGTACTGCAATACTGGTCATTCCAAATAAACACCACCCTGCTGGAATTCATTTGATGCCTCCTGGATGAATAAGGTAAGTTTTGCAAACCATTTGACCACATTTGATTTTTTTTGCAGTAGTTTTCACAGCAGCAGCACCAGACAGTCTGTTGGAAGTAGAGCAACAAGGAAGAGAAGGAAAAAAGGAGTAGGATGACCATATGGATCCTTGATCTGTTTTATGGAATATCAGCACTTTAAACTTGATGCACTTGTATGGAAACCATGGTGAGCAATGTACTTTCAGACTTAGAAACTTCTAATAAATTTTCTCATCATTAAAGATAAGCTAATACTTCAGTTTCAACAAAATTGAACCATTCAATCATTTCATCAAGAGTTCTATTATATGTTGCATTGTAAAACAGATGCTCCGGTGATCCTATGGGTTAGTGTTGCATGAACTGACTCTGAATTTTATCTGAAGCTTTCTCCATGGAAGCTTGTGTGGTATCTCTCCTAGATGGATTTTTTAAGAGTTTTTTGAACTTGCATAAAGGGCAGTAACCAGATCTCTTACCTTCGTAGGTTTATCAATTCTAATAAAGCTTCTTAGGAATTCAATTACATTCGAGCTTGTTAAAATAATCAGAAATTGCCCAAAGGGCTTCAAGTTATCCTGTGACATACTACAAGTTATCATTTCATGTTCATATTCAGTGCTTATCTTCCTAGGAAGTCAAGCTAAACATTTAACAGAAGCATCTGGGATTGCTTTGCCAGCATGCAAAGAAAAGGTGCCCAAGAAAAAGGATCAATATAATAGTGAAATTGTGACTAAATGGCCAAATTCTATAGAAAGATGACATCTGCATACATTGATACAGAACAGCATATACCTCAAAGCAGGGCATAATAGCTGGCAGAAGACTCCCTCAAAAACAGTATATGAGACAAGTGCATTTATAAAGAGCAATACATATTAATTTAATGAACTGTAATCGCTCTTTCCACATTACACATTCTCTTGCCAGCCATAAATACTAAATATTATTTCACACATATACACATGTAATGACTGACTCCACTGTGAACTTGCTCTCGCACTTCACATGAAGCTCATACTTCCTCGGTGTCATTCTTTTATGTGGAAAACATCAGGATATTATATTGGGGCAATCTTTCCCAAAACAGACATAAGGATCTATTTAGACAGTTAATCCTCACTGTTGAGTCTCTATTTGTAACTTGATATATTAGCTTCATACATTTAGTAAATGTATCTTAAATAGATAAAATATTTTAAAATAGAGCACATGTAAAACTTTGCCAGAGGTAATGTTGTATGGAAAAAAATGTAGCTGTAACACGCTCAGTTAATACCTCTTTATGGTTAATATTTGAAGTAAAACTATAAACTCCCTAGTACAGCAGAAAATCTATGTAAATTTTGATGTCTTCAGATTTTATATACATTCAGACTAGAACAGTTTCCATATTTATTTTTAATAGAAATATACCAAAAAATAAGCAAGTGACTATATATGAACGATGTATGTCACTACTACCGTTCATTTCTCTCTCTCTCTCTCTCTCTGTCTTTTCTACTTATTTTTGAAATACTTTGATACTATGTGGTGACTTAACAAAGGAAACAAGAGGAAGCCTTAGCTTTTTACTACGGAGAAATTCAGTTTCAAAGCTTCAAGTGCTTTTGTTCCCTCCTCTTCATCTATGGGTGTATTTCTATGGACATTCTCATTGACACTTCTAGGTTTCTTATGAATATTAATACATTTATTTTCTAAGCATGCTGAGAACTGCATATCAAAAGCTGTTTGATAAGAAGTTCCTGAACACTCAGGCTAGAAGTATTTGTTGTCATGGTTAGAAGATGAACAAAAGCTTGATCAGCAGAGACATAAAGATCTTTCTCCTAAGAGAAGTTTGCTCAYCCAGTTTTTGTAAATTTGCCTGTTTCTCTGATAAAGATTCATCAGACTTAAAAATCCCAGCTCAGTGTTTTCATTAACAAACTGCTACTTAGACTACAGTAGGAAACTCCACATTATATTCATGTGACTAAAGTCCAGAGATCATCTGCTTTGCATAATATCAAAGAAAGTCTGTGGCAGAGGTAGGAGCTGGGCCCTGCTTTTAATTTTAGGTAAGTGATGAAATTTCCGTTACTTCAAAGCCTGACAGCAGGCACGCCTTCCTGCTCCAATGCTCTAATGTCAGTCCCATTTTCTTCACACGGAGAATTTGTCACCTGGCATACAAAGTAGTTCTTGTTAATTACAAAGCTTTTCCGAAGAGTTTTAAATATGTTTTTACCAATTTTATTTTATTTTATCTTATTCTATTTTATTTTCCTCCAAGAGCAGAAGTAGCAGCTACGATCATGAAATAAACTTTCTGGCTCTTTAACAACATCAGGGCAAGCTACTAAGACATATTTGGCAGGAATTCATTAATGGACAGAAAGATTAATGGTGAAAAGTTTTCCATGTTAGTACTATAGTTTTCAATAAGGAAGATGTTTTAAGCAATGCAGACAGTTGGAAACACTGTGCATTATCACACGCCCTTAATAAATTTAGCAGTGTTTTTAATTCTGTCATTTCCCAGCTGAAAGTGCTGAAAAATAATGTTGACATGAAGCTAAGAGTGCATTTCTCTTATTTTTCTTAATTCAGATAAGCCCTGCTGCCTCAGTTTCCATTCCTTCATTCCTAAATGCAACATGTACCTCCCCCAGGTCTATTTATCTTTTCAGAACTAGTTTGCACTTTTATATGACATAAGCAGTAGATTTAGCCTGCAATAGCCTAAACTATTTTAAAAAGATCTAAGATTGTTTAAGGACTTGTGTAACTGTGGATTGTATAAAATACTTCAGTAAGGTAGAATTTCTTCTGCATTTATAGCTCGGTGTTTGCTTGAAGACAGATGGCTGTATGTGAAGAAAATAAGAACAAAGATAAGGGAGGGATCTGCCTGATGAATGAAAGGGATTATAGCCTTCAAGCATGCACGTGGAAGGGGAGTCAGTTAAGCATAAGAAAGTCAAGCTGAGGGCAAAATTGCAGCCAGATCTTACAAGAGGCCACAGGTTCTTCTACTGCTGAAGAAACACCTGTGGAAGCAGGACTACGTGCTTCCATAAGTGGAGACAAATGTGTAGAGCAAGCAGAATGGACTCAAATGCTAATCCAGAAAGGATTGTTGAAATATGAGCATTTGATCAAATAAGGCAGCTGGGAGCAAGGATACTAAGCTAAAAAGTATAGCTAATAGGAGAAAAGGTTAATGAGAATAAAACTAGAAGAATACTTAATTGATGGTGGACCTTAAAAGAGTTGGGTTGGTACAGAGGGCATGCCATGGGCTAAAGGTGCTATGACTTAGCCACTAAAGAAAGTGATTACTGTCAAATGATTTTGTTGTGTACAGCAACTAAGATCTCTCTTAATACTCTGAATGCCCTTCTGCCTGCAGGGTATTATAAAGATACCTGATTATCTTTAGATTTATTTAGCTGCTTGTATCAGTAACTGCATAGACTTGAGAAAGTACTCAAGAAACCAGGCAAACACAACGCAGTTAGCACAGCTGTTTAAGCTAGCCAGTGTAAAGTTTGTTTTGAGATGACTATACTGCATTCTAGTTGCTGCTGTTTATAGACAGCTTCTCTGATCCTACAGTTCTGAGTAAAATGAGATAAAAGAGTAAAATGAGAGCTACAGTGGCACTGAATAAAAGTTTTTTGAAAACTTAGATCTAGGTTCAATTTATGTCATGTCTCTACAGTGAAATGTATAAACTCTAAGCTAAAAAAAAAAAAAGGCAGCTGGGGTAAGAACCAGCACCGGTACAGACAGCATTTACACTGAAGCTAATTTCAGCTGAAGAAAGACTATATCCAGGATGGTAAGTCTTCCTTCTCAGTAGTCTGGCACTAACCTGTAGACAGGCATATACTAGAGTCAAATTGCACTGCCAAACTAAGTTAGCTTAACTAAAAGTGTTTCAAATGAAAAACAGCAAATACTTTTATTCAGAAGTCACATACTACAATATTAATGAGTAAATATGAATTGTATGTATATAAATCTAGTTCTATTTCTTTATCTTAATATCAATAATCTGAAATTTCATAGGAATCAAACCCTCAGATATGCCTGTGTTAAAACCAATCATCTTGACTTAAGTCACTCCGAAAAAAAAAAGATAGCAATAAAAGGCAAAAACTGACAAAAAAAGAAGTGAGCAGGAGACGAAGTAGGCTTTTCCACTTACGTATTTTGTGAACCATTGTCTGCATTCTTAACCTTTTATGTACTTCAACTATATTAACATGGGGACGATAAAAGCTCCTACACAAAAATGGGAAAGCCAGCATTCCCTCCTGGTTCAGACTAAATAGTGTCTAACTGAAATTGCCATTCTTAATCTATTACCTGGTTTTGTGCACCGTAGAGGGAGACTCCAACAGACTCCCTTACTAGATTGCCTATGCTGCAGGTCGTGTCAAGGCCTAGAAGCTAAGCAGATCTATCTCAGAAATGATTACCAGCTTATAGTTGCATCAATGAATGAATCAAACGCAGTTCTGATGTCAAAACAAAACATCGCTGGYGTAAGAGACACAGAGGAGTTGCACAATCTAAATCCCTGCTATGGAAGAAAGCAAACCAGTAAGGCTGTTGAAGCTAACACTGGAGGGTAACCCAGCTCCATTATAAATAGACTGAAGAATTACTGTTATCTCCAAGCTGTTCTCCAGACAGTCCCTATGGTTCGTAGATTATAGAGTCAGAATGGTTGGCCACTCCCTACCCAATATCAAAAGCTCTGCTTCTTGTTAGACTGCTTGTTTTCTTCACTCTGCATAACTTCTCTTCTGGGGGGAATTCAGGAAGGAACTAGGAGACCTTATTTTTAGCTTAAGTTGTGCATTTGGCTGATCACTGAAAGCATGCACTTAGTTTGGCTTTCAGTTTTTTTGCAGGATGGGCAAAAGCATTTGCCAACTTTTCTTCTTCACAGCATAATTTGGTCTCTAATAAAACTAATGCTACTCTTATAAAACCAACGCTAGAATTTAACGAAAAGTTGACTCTGACACGACAGCAGACATTTGGTTTCCACATTAATACTTCAAATTCAACAGTTTCTGGAAGCTTAGAACAATGTGCATTTACCTGACTATAATCAATGGTATAACAAAGAGCTTCTGTAGTCCTGCTGTTGTGGAAAAAGATGAGGAATAGAGTGTATGCATGAATATTGGCCATAAGAATTCAAATAGACTTTTACCATAGAGAAATAGGAACACCAGAGTCTTCTGGCACTAGCTCTGTGCCATCAGCAATACACCTACTGAAAAATGGAAACTTTCACTAAGACACTTTGATGATAATGAAAGCAAAATGCCCCTGTCTATCACATTGTATATATTATAAAGTTAAGACTTCCAATAACTTGAAATAGGAATAATTGATGTCAAATGAGTTAGTGAAAAGTGTTATCAGATGATAACTGTTTTCAATCAGTGCCAAATAGATGAATTCAAATAAGAAATGATGTATATTCTCAGATTTTAGTTCACCAGCAGTATCTTAAATCATACAATTTATAAAAGATTATTGTATATCACTTTTATCTTTTGCTTATTTTTTTTGTTTTTCAGTATTAAAAAAGGAAATCATAAATCACCTTTATACTACATCTTTCAAAATCCACATTCAAATATTTTTAAAAAGCAGAAGACAAAGATCAAATGATTTTCTAAATGAAAAATAGAGGTCATGCACTACAAGATACTGAATTTGTGAGGAATTTCTCCAGTTTTTGTTTTTATTTCCTTTTTTTTGATTCTCTTTTCATAATATTCATTCTCAGCCTGGGATTGAACAAATTCAAAGTGAAAACTGAAATACTATCATGGGTTCTCCTTTACAAGTAGAGTATTCAAAGCTTTCTTAAGCACATCTTAAGGTAAGTACAGAGTGATCTCTTCTAACCAGAGATGAAAACTAAATGATGAAAGTGAAATTGTATGTATTAATATTTCCCAAAATAATATGCTTTGGATGAAATACATTTATCACTGTAATTAACAGAGATGGAAAAGAAGCAAATATCAGATAAAACWGAAGAAACTCCCTGCAATTGCAATGCTTATCTCTATTTAAAACAAAAGTCTTCTAGAACAGTGGTACTCAAACACATTTTTTTTTTTTGAGAACTGTACCACAGCCATTATCTGCTTGTTTTCCTTGACAACCTTCATTTAATAGCTTTCTTTATACCTCCAGAAACAGTGCAAAAAAACCAAGCTAAGAGCTGGAGACCATTAAGCACAGAATGACATGTTTAAACACAGTAAGATCTTCAAGGATCGCTTCACTGTTTTCATCAGAATCACACACCTAACGGTCAAAGGAAGCTACAGCTCTACATCTATGCCTCAATTTCAGTTAAGCATCTAGCCTCAAGTTCTTCTTCCTTAGCAACTACAGCTCACTGAATTATGTTTACTTGTTTATTCACTGGCTTGTTTGTTCATTCTACTAGAGTAGAATCAGATACTATGTACTCATTTGTAGTTAGAAAAACACTTTAAATATATTCTTATTATCTAAGGTTGGAATACAGTCTCATGGGATCATGGGATTTAAAGACATTAAGAAAGAAAAATCAGTAATGTAATGTAATTAATTAATTACAGTAATCAGTAATTAATTATCAGTAATGATAATTTATTTGAAAAAAAAAAAGCACTAGAAAGGCAATTGAAGCATTCTAAAGTTATTTATGTACATAGTTTGGATTGTGCATTCCCATCTAGAAATATGAATTGCAGAAGTCAAGTTTGAATGTGATACAGAGGCGTGTATCAATGTCCTATTAAATTAAAATTAAAATTTTGAACACTAAGTTTATTTTCCAAAGCATGCCATCATGACTTGGACAATACACAGTACTTTGCAATGAGTCGCAGAGTCCAGCACCTCTACAATCTAATATAATCAAAATTAACATTCGTTAAGCTCATTGTAGGATTAGGAACTAAGTATTTAGAGTAAAAAAGCAGCATTAAATTAGAATTGAACAGTGACTCTGTGCATGTGTTCATTTTATGGCACTGATTTCACATAGATCAAGATGTCTAATGATATATTTAAATTAAAATAGTCAAGGAAGATGCATAGTTAACGGTTAAGTAGAGTGTGGATTGAGAAAAACAAGAAATACGTGATAACAGCTTTCATCTCAGTATCATTTGATCTAAGATAAATAAGTGCCTATTTAACTTTTATATGATATATCCGCTAAAATATAGTTTGCTGTATGCAGGACCTGCCACAATGAAGTCATCATGCCTCAGTGATTTTGGATGTCTATCCTATACCTGTAATAATATACTAGTATATAGTATATTAATACTAATTTAGTATTACAGATATAGTGTAGACATCCAAAATCACTGAAACAGGATGACTATATGACTACCTGTAATACTATATTAGTATTACAGGTAATGCAACGACAGCATGCCTGGCTTACGTTTAGAACAAGATTTTTAAATYCTTCTTTAAAAATAGCTGTCCTTTAGAGAGATTCTTGCTGTGAAAAAAAGCATGAAAAGAATGTTTCTACAGAAAAAGCAGATCAAGTTACCTACCAGTAGAGTTGCTTATTCCAGAATCCCAAACTGAGTGACAGCAAACTTTAATCATTCACTTGGGATTTTCCATGCTAGATGGTTATTCCATGATCAATTTCTTTACCTTTAATTTGTATTTTTAGAGAGTTTCAATAAAATTGTTTAAAAAGATGTTTTACTCACACATAATAATAATAAATAAAAAGAATTTAACAACTATATCGGTAAGAAACTCTGCCTTTTATGCTATAGTATACGTAACCTAAATTTATATTATAGAACACATTGTATCCTGGTGTTAAAATGTTCCTTTTTTTTTTTTTTTTTTTTTTTTTTTTTTTTTTTTTTTTTTTTTTTAATTTACTCTGTTTTTTAATGACGATGTACAGGTTACATTTCAGTGAAATCTAAAATATACACTTCTGAAATTTGCATTATGGATTAAGGCAGTTAAATTCTCCAAAGATTCCATCTTCACTATGCATTTTCAATTCCCGCATAGCATTTTTGCGCCAGCTGGATTACATAATTCATTATTCCTACGACAAAACTCAACACACTTTTCCAAGTCTCCTTTAGTATGAGCAGAACTCAGTCTGCAATTCCTTCCCCCAGCTGAGAAGCAGCATCGCACCACATCCAAAGCTGAGAGCAATGAGATTTTCAGTTCTCAGGGACTTTAATAATCTAGAGAAGAACAAAATAGTCTGCCTGGAAATGATAAATCCTAAAGAACACTTGGATGCAAATTTGCAAAGAAACAGACTTGGAGTGGGAARCTACAAACGGAGAGGGAAAGAAGGAAGAGTCTACTGCAAAAGAACTTATATTTTTCAAGATTCATACTTAACAGCATCAATATGAAGATGCTGATGAACCCCTTCCTCATCCCAGCCATGTTAACTGCCCATAGTGACACAGCCGCCATATCAAAGTCCAAGTACAAGTGCATGCAACTCAAAAAAAAAAAAAAAAAAAAATCAGAGCTAGCAAAGACTGAATTCAGATCCACGTGGAGAATAGAAACTACTTTGAGTGGGATAGCTGACCTACTATCAGTTCCTGCTCTTCTCAACACACCTGTTCTTCTCAACACTCCTGACTATAGATACCAGAGCCCTAAACTGAAAGTGATGCATTAAAGAAGGTCTCATACACTTGAGGGCAGATCCAATAAATCTAGAATGGAAAAAGACACTTTCACCCTAAGACCTTTCTTTTGAAAAATATCATAAAAATGAAATCATATATTCATTATGTGAAACAAACAGTTGAGACTGAAGTATCAGAAATATGTTACATTCCATATAATTCCTACCTGTGTGGTGCACAGAGCAGGCACTCTTTTTTGAACATTCACTTCAAAAATTTCATTTTATCCTCATAACACAATGTCAGGCTWGCTACCCTATTTCTAAATGCATTTCACACACTGGCATTTACTTTGTACATGAAGTGACTAATTTTTTTTCTTTTAACCGTCAGCATAACCACCCACAAGATATCTGAGAGTTTTACAAATATTCACTGATATTCGCCTGATCCCCACGAGATAATACTTTATCTCTCTCTCACAAGCATCCTGAGTTCACAGAAGCAGAGAGATCAGTGGCATATGCACTCACTACATCTGAATACATTTTTGCATTTTTCCTTGATTCTTTTTTCTTCTTTTTTTTTTGCTTTTGAACTTATTTATGAACAGAAATACCATTGAATTGTAATATGCTGTGCTCAGCCCTTCTATATGTGAAGACCTAAGTGTCTCAAGATGATCAAAGGTATAGTATGAAATCAATGATCACCAGCAAAGAGAATTTTTCCAATTTTTTCCAATTGCTCAGGTAACGTGGAACTGGATCCCGCACACCGAAGTCTACAGGAGCTTTGCCACTAACTTCAGCAACACCTGAAGCCTTTCTCAGCTTTGTGAAGGAACTGCAACCCAGAAACCAACCCCAGTACTCCAGTACCACTTTAACAGGCTTATGACAGTTCTTTTTCCCCTTAATTTCCCTGCCTCATTTACAGCTTATCCTACATCTTCAGCAAAATCAGGATGTGACAGCCATCATCTTATACACAAATGGATCCTGTAGGAATTTCCTCCCCCCAGCAAATAAGCAGGTATTTCCACCATGTGTGAAAACACATGGCRGAAGTGAAGTAAAATTGAGCAGGAATAGAATTCCAGCATTCCTCACTCTAAGTTTTGKGTTTGAAAGTTTAATATTTTAAACATTTTTTTCCTTCTCCATTGCACATTTACATACATTCCTTTCCTGAYGGGCGGAATTGATCTTTTATCTGGTAGGATGGGTGAAAACCTGGTACTTCTAAATCCAGGGAAGTTCTGCAGCTCAGCAAAAATCTTGTCCTTCTTGAAAACATTGCCGAAAATAACATAGAAATGAATGGAGTCACTACTTCCAGAGCAGCAACGCTGCAACCTGGGCATTCCCACTTAGACTCTTCCATGGCACCAAACTACAAATTTCAATCAAATGATTTTCAAAATGGAATAGGTGGAAAGGCAAAGCTTAGAGCCATAATTGACTTGCATTTTGGATAAAGTTAAAATCAACCCAGAAAAGTTTTAGAGTTCAGCTCTGGAGTAGACCAACACATATTAAATAGCAATAAACCAGGCAGATTATCAAAAATCAGACAGTTCTCAAAAAGTACATTCCAGGCAGCAGGACCAAAAACACTAAATAATTTACTCTCACCAGATTTTGGCTACATATGGAAAAGAATCAGAAATGAAAAGTATTTCTAATATCATTTAACTTAAAATTCAAGGCCATGGAGCAGGTTAAATTTTGAAATCCAAATTCTGAGGTATTCTGCTCTAAATTTTGAAACATGTTTTGAAACATCTATTAAAGTAAGGTGCAGGGAATAATATAGAGTTGTCTGTATAAATTAATAGAATTACATGATTTTTCTGATATTTCATTTTAAAATAACACAATATATAAATATTGTTATATAATACAATATATAAATAACTGTAACAGTGTGAAGCACTTTCAAGGTGCAGCTATAAGCCTTATATCACAGAAATGTCAAAATGAAGCAGTGACTGTTAAAGGACTAATTTACCTCTACCTATGGATATAATGATACTTAACACCCTGAACTTCTACTTAATACTTCTAATCTTGCTTCTATCTTCCAGGGCCAGGGCAGAGACTGAAAATCCTCYAAAAGCAAAGTTTTCTTCTTTTTATAACAAAGAACTGTTTATGATGAATACAAGTATCAGCATATAGGATATCTTATATCAAGAAGATAAAAAAGAGAAAAAAAAAAGTATGGATTTAATGAACCACATCATAGTCATTTTTGATGCAAGTCTGGTATAGGACTATCACAGGCATGAAGCAAGTGTTTAAGAGATGAAATATTCAAATCATCSAAATCTGAGGCTTGAATTAACAGATTCAGAAGTGGTAATTGAAAGGAGAAAGGAAGAAAAGATCTTGGTTTGAGATTATTCCTTTGGGTTACAGCCTAAACATTAATACTCTGGACCTACTTATAATTTCCTAATAGAAAAAAAACTTGCACAGATTTGTCTGACTGATACATGTGTAGGCAATCATAGTAGAAAAAYGGATAACAAGCATGAAGGCATTTGGGAAATTTCCAAGGAGGCTAACCACCCTTTCTGAAATCTGAATTTTGTTACCACAATATGAATACAGTTACAAACATGGGAAATGCTATAATTATGGGATTTTTTTTCTGCTAACAAACATTTTTTTTGATTACAAAACATAAAAGAATTTGTTTCTTCTCCCCAAGAATCCCATCTCATTACAGAGACATACCAAATAAATTTTATGTTCCTCTTCAATGCAGATAAGGAGTTAAATAACTAACTAACTTAGGGAGTTAAATAAATAAGAATCCCCAGTCCCCTTCCACCTCTTATATAGAACCATTTTCTGCTGGGAAACAAAAAATTATTCTCTTCCTGGCACTGAATCAGAAGGCAGACCCATCATTCAGTAGCCAGCATATGATTCAGCTTAGCTTTTCACAAAAGTTAAAAAGTCCCAAAGCCACCAAAAAAAAAGGGTTCTTGCATTAGAGGGCTGCCTCGTTTGAACTCTTCGGAAATGCCTGCTGAGCACTTCTGTGAAGCGTGCCGGCTGCAAGAGGAGCACCTCTGAGTTAAGCAAGCAGTGCCTTTCGGCGACAGCTGGCAAGCAGACACTCCCTCTACCGAGGGGCAGCTTTCATTCAACTACCAGGTAGGACAAGCATGAATTGCTCTAGCCGGACATTGAAAAGGACCTAAATCCATGATTAAAATACCTAACAGTTACACCCCTCCACCGTATTTCTTAAGGAGAAAGCAATCGTATATAGCGTTTCCTAAAAAGAAAAATGTCTGCTCATTATATAAAACAAGACGCTTCATAAATATGCTGATTTCTGCTTGTGTTTTATGATTATATGAGCAAGCATTGAATAAAAAGTAATAAACATTATTGCAAGTAGGAAAAAGACATTCCGTTCAAGTCTTGGAAAATGATACAAAATGTTAAAATAGCACTAAGTATTCCACTCATGTTAAATACAGTGTTTGAATTGCAAAATGATTTAGCTATGCCTTCAAATGCTTTTAATATTCCTTCACGTAATGTACACATTCAGAAAACCATTTTTGCTGTAATTCACTTATGTTTCCACGGGAAGACATTGTAAATAGGAGGGTTTGTCTCATTTATTGAGCCAACTGAAAGAAGTGCTACTCATCTCCCAAATTAATCATATATTAGATTTTAATAGCCTGATCCTTTACTAAATTGCTAACAATGATTATTTCCTGTATATTCAAAAGACTTCTGYTTAAGATATTCCAGAGCAGCCTTGTAACACTTGCAATAGCAGTTGCAAAACTACTTGAGGTTAACAAAAAGTTTGAGTTGCAGTAAAGTGCTTTAAAGTGTAGTTGAAAACAAAYACTTAACTCCCTTTAATCTGTTTTGATGGATACTCATTTTATTTAAATACTCCAGTAATTCTGCTGTTTGAAAAAGCGTAAAAACAAGGTTACAATAATGACTGTTTTCTTTTGGAAGCAACTTATCACTGRCAGCATTAAAATTGAAGCTCTATCTCAGCCTCTTTGCTGCATTGCAAATAGTCTTTATTGTATGTTTTTTTAATTTAAATATGTTTTGAACTGCTGCTAGCCATTCAAGTTTCTTTTTATGCTACCTTCCAAGATTTTCTCTGATTTTACTACTTTTAGACCAAAAGTGGCCAGAAAAGGGATAGGGGGAGAGGGAAGAGATACTTTTTGCGCTTCAGATATTTTTCACAGTCTAACCCAAAAAMCAGTACCTTTTAATGAATATATTTTACTCGAATCTAATCCTACTTTGAACTCTAGGCTCCTCAGCAGCCAATTGTATTGTTTGTCTTATTGACTTTAAACAGCTGTGAGGATTTGAAAACTAGCTCATGAATGGACAAAACAAGCTTTCCAGATGACCCTCATCATGGCAACTCTTACCAGCTYCACTTTATGCACAAAATTAGGTAAAGCTCTGACATTTTCAGAGGAATCATTCTGACAGAGTGAAAGATCTTCTAATCAGAGGGTTTGCACTCCAGGAGGACCCACGTTTGGCTTKGGAAGGCAACATTGACTACTTGCACACAACACCAAGAGCAGACTTAATTTGCATTTAGTATGTCAGATTTCAGTTCCCCTTATTGAAGAATTCTACTTCAAATGGAAATCAGCATGGTTCCCAYGCCTTATCTTACACATCATATCAGAAAGTGCAAGTAGGGGCTCAGCTTTGCTCACATACTTCCTTCATCCCCTGAAATAAAGCAATGCATGGTGATAACTTGGAAAACCTTATTAGTGTTCTTAATGAATACTTCACATCTAATCATCTCATGAATTATTATATTATTTTTATTGTTGTATTATTTTATATTCTTTTACGTTATATCTCCAGTGCATTTACTCAAAAAATATTTGAACCAGCTCTATTATATTTCTAAGATGTATCTAAGCTTAGGATGGTAACTCTAGCACATCAGGACACATTTAAATAAACACGCCCCATAACAAAAYGAGTCCTTAAAGATGCTTTTCAGTACAATTTAAAGAAAGCACAAAAAAGGTTACAGCTACAACTTTCAATTATACTCCACAGTCTTTCTGTATAAGGGGAGTGGTGAAGCAGAGAACCTTAAAGATAGAACAGCAATGCTATTTTTGGGTATTATCATTTCTTAAGGAAAATCAGAATCTTAAAGCTGTTTGACATTGCCTGTAAGAAAGCAGGTCCCTAAAGTTTGAAATATAGGGCTTTTTAATGGCATAAGAGGAGGCAGGGGAGAAGTATTTTGTTTGGGAGATGGCAATACCCTCTGGCAACTGAAGCGTGTCCTGACTCACAGTCCATTTTGCCTCACATCCTCCAAATGCTCAAGTCTTCCTGTCCCAGACCTGCTCTCACATAGCCCCTCATTTTAATTCATTTGTTCTAATCYCTCCCAGATCTAACCTTTCCTATCCCAGATTGCCAATGCTTTGCCTCCCCAAGTCCSCCTCTTCTAAACTCTTGTTATGCCACCCACTGCCTCTTCTACCCAAACTCTACCTTTTCTGCAGTCTGCCYCAAAGACCTCTTAATTTTCTCCTCTGTTTCTAATTCCTTTCCAGTTCTACTCGCCCACCAATTCTCTCCCACAGAAGCTTGTGCCACCCAAGTACYGCTCATTCCAAATTATTCCATCTGGAATAAAAAAAAGTCCCTACCACACCTGAAAGCTACTCACATCCAAACTTGCCTTCCTCTAGTTTAGCCTCGTGGCTCCTGCCGCTAGTCTTGCTGTACCTGCCTCTCATGTCCCAGTGTTTTCAGAGAGGATTARCTGTGCACGGGTTAGACGTGGGCCCATATAACTACCTGTGTTTCCTGCGACAGCATAACTCCCTGCTTCTTAAYGATTAGCACATTTCAGTGCTGGAGAGCCACAAGCTACTTGTTGGGACGGAAGACAACGTAACTATCTAAAATGTATCAAAACCTGATCAAATGTAATGGCTACATTTTCAACAAAGTTTCAATATTTTACGTGTTTCCATTTCTTATAACAAAACAAAGACACTGAGGACACTTCCAGAATATGATTAGCACTTTTCAAGTAAAGTACATGTTCAAATTACTCACTGACTCAGAGTTCAAGACTGAATCTTTGTGTGGATTTTTTTTTAAACCTAGTTACTAGTGTTTTATTCCAGGCACTTTTAATTAGGTTGGTAATATAAGCTCTGGAGTGGCTCAGCATCTCTTGAGCAGGTCTGTCCAAAAGGCAGATGCTACATACCAACACTGCTTTAGAGACTCCTGGAGAGTGAAGAGGAGGGTGCAGAAACAGTAGATTTGTTGAAGGCAGTCTTCACCTGTAAAGATCTGCATATGGAACATGAGACAAACCCCAGGTTCTCCACTTCGGTCACATACATCTGTAGCTGGGTGGCAGAATCTCTCTCCTGTTTCTCAGATGCTGGTCAGCATGATGCACCATCTTTGACCAGCTATACTTGGAAGTTTGGTGTCAGGGACTTAGGAGACACACTGCTTGTGTGCAAGAGCTAAGTAATATACTTCTTTATAAGCTCCCATTCCCCAGGAATCCCCTCCCAGAAACACCTCCCTCTCTGACCTTGGTCTGAAGGCCACCTCATCATAATTATGCCTTTTATGCAGRCTGTCCCAGCCATTAGGACAGAAGAATTTGCAAGACCTGCCTACTGAGCAGGGAGCTCATAGGAAAGCCCATCCTCACACACCCTACCAGCAGGAAGAATACTAAAAAMCAAAATAGGTAGCCAGAAACCATCTCAAAGAAAATGTCCTCCAAGATTATGCCTAAATTATATTGCCATCCAGCAACATTAAGATTAATTAAAAAACTAGTTTTCTTTTAAAACACATTTCAGAATACAAAACAGCCAAACCTTCTTTGAAACATAAGAACAGATTTTTTATTCACATAGAAAATGTAAACAGCCTATTCTAAGGGACAGAAGTCCCTTCCTTCATTTTAAAAGTATATGCTAGAAATTCCTTTTCAATACAGGATGGAGTCTTCCTAAAATCAAAGACTTAACACTCTGTCGTTGGTAAAACACTTTAGCATCACTTGCCATGTAAGTTGGTAAGTTTATGAGTAGCTAAGAGAAAGAAAAGCACACATTTTAGTAATGTCAACTTAAATTACTTTGTGGTATAAATCAAATGAGATTATCCCTAATATTATAAGATAGAAGAAGAGAGAAATGTAGCAGACAACMCATTTCTCCCAAACAAAATGCTGCTGATTGAGCTTTATTTTTCCTTAACAGACCCATCTTTTTTTAAGATTCAGCATATCTTAYGTCTATAGCCTAAAAGATGTCCAAACATTACAACTTCTGTTTAGCTTTCTGTTCAGCCATGACTTATTTACTGTGCACTATAAGTTATTTCAATCTATTACCAAGTATATAATCAGTATACTCAAGATATTCATTGAAACAGATTGACATACTAAAATTTACCTTGCATATATGCATCTGCATTGAAGAATGACCAAACTGGTATCATTGCACTGAACATTGTTAGGCTTCGAACACCTTTTCATGTAACAATTTTTCATTAAGGCACTTGCTATTTGCTGTCAATATATTTTCTGCAGGCTACAGAACATTTTTTAATGTTTTAGTACTTCCCCCTCTACCTCTAAGGTTAGTAAACTGAAGAGCGTTGTTGACTGTTATCCAGCCCTGAGGCCAACAGGCACAGTCTGGTCATATTCATACTAATAAACTACAGATAGATAGATAGATACACACACATATACATATACATATATATATATATATATATAAAAGAGGCTCCATCTAAATCACTTAGTGGGAACACTTCCAAGCCTGACTGATGCCTAAAGCGTGCTTACGGATTTTCTGGGAGCATAATAGCCACTTTGGGCCAAAAGAATGACAAGGAGAGCTGTAATAACTTACAATACAGACAACAAACTCCCAGGGGCTGGGCCTGGGCCCTGGCACAGTTTAGTTTACTAAATCAATCAATGACATTTTAAAAAGCTGCCAGCGAATTTTCAGATGACTTACAGTGTAAAGAAATCAGCAAGATCAAACTAACATAGCTGCTTCCCTGAAAGCAGTGAAACTCTCATTATACCTCATGAAAATACACTATATTCCCTGACCTGGCAAGGAAAACTTGTACTAGAGACATCCTGAACTTAAACTGTGTATAAGAAGTCAGAGGAAATCAGAAAATGCCGAGAACCTTATTCTTGGTCCCTCTGGCATCAGAATTACCTTTCAGCTTCTCTTCAAGCTCAGTGTTTTTCTGCAAACGTATGGGAGCTGGCAGACCACCAGTTTTCCTTCATTATGACCATTTTCCAGTGGACCTAGCTGATCTTTCATTTCTAAATCATTTATCAATGCCCTAYGTGTAATTCCTCACAAGCTAGTATTTTATTTACTACCTGTCACATCAGTAGTTCCAAGTGCTGAATTCTTTTTTTTTTTTGATACTTTCCAAGAAATAACATCAGAGCTATTTATTTTTGTATGAAGACATTTTCTGAGTCAAATTCAAGGCATAACTACATTTCATAATTCTGCCTCAGCATTATTAAATATTTGATAAATTTATTTTATTTTGCCAAATTTCAGTTAAATTAAGAAAATAACTGGTCGTTAATTATTTGAGGGAGAATAAAAGGTTCAGTTSCTTACTAAACCAATTTAGATAATTAATTTGGATTACTGCTTATCATTGACATTTCATCAACTTCTAATACTGTAGAAGTACTCATTCCTCTTATCTTCCTTATAGCTTAAAACCTACTCTTCTCYGAAATTTCATTTTTGTTTGAAATAGTCCACTCTCTGCTGTTCATTCATTGTACAATTCTAGGGAAAGATTGCATAGCTACCTTTTATAAATGCTATTCTTCTTGAATGATAAAACATCCTTTAATTGACTTTAATCGACTACWGTCAATACACCCAAGTTAAAATACWAAGAAAAAAAAAAGGTAAARGATAAAAGGTAATAACCTAAAAAAAATGGCAAAGCAAAAGTAATTTAATTTGAAAATGGGCAGCAGCAACTCATAGTTACAATTCCACAGACTGGGTTGCACAGCTGGACCACAGCAGCCATGACAGTGTCCTCCAGTCTCTGACACAGCAGAGAGGAAGGTAGTGTCTTGGGAGATGCATTTGGACAGGAGCACTGTGGGGGCCACACACAGAATAGACCAGCCACAATGATACCATCAACTCTTACTTTAAATTAAAGAAAAACGTAAAATAGTCAACAGAATTCTGAATTCASACACATTCATTCACATACATTTWAATTCTATGATGAATAAAACTTTGCATATTGTAGTAGTGACATACGTTGAATGTGAATGAAAAATAAACCTGTTTAAATTAACAACTTTTGAATATGAAGTCAAGGAACAACAATCRGCTAAATCATCCTAAGGTTATCTTTTAGCTCAGTGTTTATCTTTCTTTAACACTTAATTCTTGTTCTAAGTGGAAAATACGGAACAGAGAAACCACCACTAGTTACTGGTTCAGAGGAACATATTATCAAAAAAATCAAGATCATGTAATTCTATTCAGCAATTCACATAAAGAAAAAAAGTAAAAATATATTGAGGGAAATATCTACTGTTTAAACCAAGAATGTCTGTCTTCTGTAGAGACAAAATTTAGGCTGTTATTAAATGATCCATTAGGACAAAATCTGCTTATGTCTTGGGACACAATGAAGTAGCAGTTTTGGGGAGTAATGTTTCACAAGTTCCAGTCCGCACAGCTCCCTACCCCAACATCAAAAAAGATATGGATCCTTTGAATAATAAAGATGACTTTTTCTGATGTGGCAAATAAGTAGAGGGAAAAAGGCTGTACACTTTGTATCCTGTAAACAACAGAATAGGCCACGRAAAGCAAAACTGCATGCACAGTAGACAGAACCAAAATGAGTGTGACCYGACTCATCTGCATTTTAGATGATAGGTGAGGTTTTACAATGAAGTGTAGTACGCAGTGGTTACAGTCCTGTACACATACTATATATAGAAAAAGCCTGGTATCATCAGATCAAATAATTCTCCATGAGAGCCTCAAGAAGAAAGATCACAAAAAAATAAACTGATTTTTATGTCTGTTCCTGAGACATGCAATGCTAAGCCTCACACCCCTTAAAATGGACTGAAATATATTTAGACATTATCTTGAGTAGCATTATCAGTTTTTCCTTAGGATGACCCACCAGATGGGTGGCAATAAATAAATTATAATCCCCAATTAGGCCATACTGCAGATGGCAGCGTATGTGCAAATATAATGCATAGTAATTGGCAGATGCTAATCTGKATGAATAAGAGTGATAGTTCATGCTGTTTATACAACGAGCAGTAAGTAAGAATGATGACCTATTTTATGAAGTAGAGGAAGTCCACCCTGTCAAGGTTGTCTAAGCTAGTATCTACACTAGATAAGTAAGACTATCAAATCCTTACTAGCATATTAGCTACACTACTGCTATACAAGTATCAGCTTTCTTTCCTATATAGGAAAACACACAATACTTGTTCTAAAATTAATCAATTACCTTCTTTTTTTTTCAGTGGACAAATTCAGTGTGTCTCCRTTTTCAACTTCTGAGATACATGAAAAGTGTTCAGAGGAGAAAAASCTTTTCAGCACTTTGCACTTTTATTGGGAGAAAATAGTAAATCTTTCTCAATTTTCTGACCATTTTTAATTCAATTTTGTTGACATTTTAACTATACTGCAATATTTAATATCAGCTAATAGTATTAAATGTGTATTTAATATTTAATATCTAAATAGTATCTAATAGTATCTAAATAGTATCTGAAAGTATCTATATTTAGATATTTAATATCTAAATATTACCTTTAACACTTTATCAAACAAAAYCAAGACATATGAAAGTAAGAAATTAGATTAACATGAGGAAAGAAAAAGAAGACAACATGATAGGTGATCCTAGAAACAGGAGCRCTGTCGAAATCAAGTATTCAAAAACTGTGATTGAAATCCCAAGAAACATTAAATTAAAACCAAATTACACTGCCTTTTGATAGTTTCATCTTTCAAGCAAATTACTGCCTATATGCCTACCCTGTTCCTACTCTTCCCTGAGCACCTGCCTAGGACTGCTGCTGAAGGCAGCACACTGGTCTGCAGGGACTTTTTTTTGACAAAGTACGTCAGTCTTACATTTTCCTGACAGTTCTTTGTAGAATCATCTACACTCAACATACATTTTTAAATACGGATTAAACATGTTGTTTGTGCTTCGATACATGATGTTGACCTTCTCCTGTTTTTGGGGTATGCAAAGCTGCCAGGCTGTCAAAGTGCAGTTCCAACTTTCCATTCCACCTCCTTTGGGATTTACCCTCCTTTTCCTCTTGCAAACTTTCCTGCTCCCATATGCTTCCTTCTACTCCTCTTAGCCATTGCCAGTACCTAATTATTTTCTTTCTGTCACTTATAGGCTCTATTTTTTATGTTTATTGTATGACAAACATTTCTGTAAGGTGACTTCATACCATTTCATACCATTTYCCTTGGAATAGCACAGTCCATCTTTCTCAAAGACAGCAATGGAAAATGGTAAYAATTTTGCAATAGAGCAACTGTTATGAGCTTAAAGCAGGAATTAGAAATTAATGAGAATACTTAATAAAAAGTTGTGGGATTTAGAAAAATTAATTTACGTCCAGGGCCTTTCCAATTATATTTGAATTACAAGAGAAATATATTTTAAAAGTCATGCAGAATACATTAAAAAGTAAATGCTATCTAAAAAAAGTAATAGTGAGGGAATGTTGCCTACACTTTTTAGAGCTGTTTCTTCAAAATGTAACCTAGAGATCACAGTACTAAGAAATAGCGCGTATTTTTCTGCTGCAGACAAGTTTATATGAAATTCTGTGCGGCTGCTTTCAGACAAAGGGAAGCTGTGGGTCCATCCACASTCTATACAGATCTCCTACGGTCAGGAAGGCTTGTCTGACTAAGAAACAGCCCTCCTCGACACTAAGAGAGCTTGCCCCGCTCTGCGGTCCGCAGCGCAGGATCCTCTCGCAGCCTGGCCGTCTCCCCTGCCTTCGCAGGAGCCGGGTCCCAGAGCCAGAAGCACAGCAAGGGCGCTACGACGGTGAGCGCTGCCCACGCTGGACCGCGCGGCCACGCGCTGGCGGCCTCCGCTCTCCAGGCTCCTGCGAAGCAATAGATCACRGCACCACGCATCACTCAAAATAAACGTGAAGCCTCTAGGTATCTTCCCCTGGAAYTACACATAAGCAATTCCAGTGTTTGTGACACTTCGGGGAGGAAAAAAAAGACAAAGAAAATGATTGCTCAGTAATACAGAAGCATCTATCTTGCCTAAATTTAGGGGATACAACTCAGCTGTTATAAAACATGCGGTTGATAAGATGTTGTGCAACACATGTGAAATCATTTAAAGCAGCTGCTTAAAAATAAGAGACAGATGCTAAATTTGGAATAAAGTTCTTTTCCTCTTGGCATTTTACATATTAAGATTAACTTCTGTAAAAATGCTTCTTAGTGTTACAGTTTTCTTAGATTTATTTCARTCATTTGTTAGGCCAAAGATTATCTTGAAAGTAACTAAAGCAGTATTATATGTCAAAGAAAAAGAGCTAGAACACTTCTAAAATATGGAAAATAGCTTGCAAATACCACAAATGCTGAATGTATTATGAGTGTTTCCCTTGGCCTCTGATTTTTTTCTTATCGAAAGAAAATAATTTTATGAAAATAATTACACTGCCTCAATGTAAGCTGAGAGCCTTTTTATTTATTTTTTTTGTCATCATTATATCTCTTATACCCAAACAGCCTTACTCACAGAAATAGGGAGCACCAGCAAAAAAAAGGGCAAGAGTCTYGTCCTCCAATAACTGAGGGGTAAATTCTCTACATATAGTCTCTTCTGTCCCATGCAGATGACATTTTCTGTGCTAGTCCACACTTAAATTCTTATACTAAAACACATAAGAAATTACAAGTCAAGTTATCAAAGATTATATGGTAACCATAACGTTTMTATTTGTGAAAATTACTCAGACACATCTTTACTTTTAAACAGAAATGTAAGAATAGTTTTTGCCTTCAGGTATGTATCCATTGTTCTTTAAGAACACTTTTTTTCCCTTTAAGAGAGGTAATTCTAGTTTGGATGCAAGGGAAAAAAAAGCTAACTTGTTTGTGACAAGTAGCTCTTTTTTGTTCATTCCTSTTACTATAATGAGAAAATACAATGCAAAGAAACATGAGGAGTAATTTTTATGTTGAATATATAAAAAAAATGCTCCTGGGAAAAGTTGAATTGCTTGATAGGATGCCTGGTATGTGCTATGATGAGCAAAAAAATTATTTTAGACCCCACTATGTGCCTTTGTACAGCTCCTACTGTCCTACAGAAATAAGTAATTAACCAAAAAGTAGTTCAAAAGGTTATACAAATAAATTTTATTGCTATGACAAAATAGTTTAAAACAAAATTATGTACAAGTTATTCACATTCATAACCACATTGCTCTTTCAATTTTGGAAAATCACACAAGTCTGAATTAATCCCTTTTCATTAAAATATAATTTATGTCATCCATTACACATCAACCTCTGACAATGAAAAAAYGATGGAAGATGATAGACTTCTCATGTTTATAACAAAGATGTAAGTGCTCAGCAAACAACTCCAAAATGGTGCTATTTTAATCCAGTTCTATGAAGCCAAATGATGTAAAAGAGAGACATCTTGTTTCTCTTTTATCCTTAAGTACACACTTACATACAATGCAATAGATTACAAATGGAGTCATGAGCCAGAAACAATATTATATATATGAAATGAGAAAAATAAATGCAGATTTTTTTAAAGACTACAGTAATATATGTTGTGGACAACGAAAAACTGCAATGTGAACAAGGTTATGAAAATCGAAAAAGAAGACTTAAGAATGGTAGAAGATGCGTAAGAATGACAAGAATGTGGACTGTAAGGAAAAATAGAAAGATCAAATTGTGCCATTCAGTTTTAGATAAAGATACATGTTTTATCCCTTATATAAGGTATTTCACAGATAGCACATATTTCTGTATTTCAGCGTATGATTTTTAAAATCTAATTTAAAATTCCAAATGCAATGAAAAATTACCATGTAAAGCACAAAGCTTGATAAATTAAAAGCATGTATAGAGAGAGCTATTCACAGCTCAGYTGATCTGCCATAGCCTGTGGACTTAAGCCTTCAGTAAACAAAAGCAAAATAAGACAATGTAATGAAGCTGTATTCCAGCTTCAGAAAGAACAGTATCCTTCCATGCTAAACTCAGSCTATTATTATTAATTTAAACAGTTTTCTCCATCCTCTGTGGTAATACGAATTTTATTGTTTTTTTTTTCACCAAATGATAAGTAAATAAAATCTGTCTAAAGAAGAGGATAAGATCAAATTATTCTACTTAAAATAGGAGACAATATATTTCTTATAAATCTACAAAGTATATTCTTCTTACAGGCCAACAAAAAAATCAATATCCACCCACTAACAGTATCTTATCGTCTCAGTTAGGAAAAAAAATAATCTTTCTACACTATCATAGACARCCATTCCATATTTCAATACTTTGAGTTAAAATAAGTAAGTAGCACTGTTTTTCCCTACCCTCTTGAAAACATTTTAATAGACAGTTCAACTAACTTGGCAATGTCCACCTATCACACTACGCCTGCCTAAAATTTCTGCAGCCAAAGTAAGCACAYTGTGTTTCATGAGCGAAGGCCAGTTTGGAAGGAGAAATTTACAGGTGGACCATATATAGCTAAGTTCGAATGGTTACATTAGTAATGGGAAAATATCTGTAAATCTTCTGCCATCTTTTCCAGGTTGCCCTCCTTTCTATATATATATATGTCACAAATATATACATGTATACATACACAAACATGCATACATACAACATTTAATCTGCTTTTAGTAAGAGAAAATAAAGAACATTTGAAACATGTACTGAAACAGYCACAGACTTCCTGGCCTTTTGCAATAAAGTTCAGAAGAAAAAGGTTTTCAGAGAGAAAGACATTGCAAAGTTTTCCCAAAGAAATACTTTTGAATGAAAAACACTWTTTTTACATATACACAGGTTTTTAAACATTATTGATATTTCTTTCCTTGCCTGCGGTGGGGGGTGGGATGTAGACAGCAGAGGAAATGTAATTGTAACTGTTGAGAAATATAATGCCATTTTCCAATACCTCACTTCACCAGGCATATCATTTTATGTCCCTTGACATAACAACAACAATCACATTTTGCAAACAACTGCTTTTGCTGTTCTTTAAAGGCAATACACCTAATCTGTAACATCGCATTACAGTACATGAATGTCATTCATTTCCTTTATGCTATTCTGGAAACTTTAATTAGTCTATAACAACCTTAAAACTATACATAGATGCACTGGAAATGAATCATAAAAAAGGTTAGCTATCAGAAAAAATAGTCAATGCAGTGACTGAATTAAGTATTAAGTTGTAGCATGACTGAGTTGTAGAATGATTTGGACATCTGCTTTTTTTAAAAAAAATACAAAACAATGCCTACTTTGGGCATGACCCACTGAATTAGGTTAGGTTAGTATAAGACAGCCTGGTRTAGTCAAGTATCAAAACTGCGACTGTTCCTCAAAGAAGACACTTTTTTTTTTCCCTCCAATTTTTACTGAGATGTACCTATYGATCTAACTGCAACAGCTGGAAAAAAAAGCCCTGAGGCTGATTAGCTTGGAATTTGTTTATTCTCATCACCTTCATTTTGAGTCTCAAAATCTGTCTCTTACAATTATGTGAGCTGGTGCAATAGTGGATACTGCTTGTCCATGTAAGTTCTACTACTACTACTACCTTAAATCATCCCCACAATATTGCTTCTATCTGTACAGCACCAAACATTAAAAAAAAAAAAGGCTTCTTCTGTGCTTCTTGACCTTCTATATGGAGGGAAAAAATGCCTCATACAAACTAAAACGATAATTGAATCACGTCATGGGTTTGAGTGATTGTATGGGGCTGTTCACGTGCTGCAGATGCTACTTGTTCCACTGAATCAGTAACTAAAAGGTTGAGTCAACTTTTGAGCTAAAGAAGACTTTATGCTAACAYGCTCTAGGTGACCCTGCTGAGCAGAGAGGTTGGACTAGGTGATCTCCAGAGGTCCCTTCCAACCYTACTGATTCTATGATTCTATGAAGGCTCTTAGGCTATTATCTGAACTAGCCTTTTTAAGAAAAAAGGACTAATGCTACCTAATGTCTGTTACACAAGTATTTCACTGTTCGCATTGTCTAGTGTGTAGAGTAGGGCTTTTCGTATAACTACATTTCCAAAATAGTAACACCAATCAAATCATTTAAAATGAGGAAATACAGCAGCTCTAGAATTTTTCTTGCTGAGGATTTGTTGGTTTTTTTAACTTATAAAAGATAAGGAGGTTATGAGAAAGTCTCTGCTGATACAAGGGCAGCAGCAATTTTCCATACAAAAGGGGACCTTTAATTCACGAGGAGTCTTGTCCTCTTTTCAGTCTTTACTGTTTGTAAAAACTGCAGGAACTTGGATTTCTCAGAAACATTATTTCATATATAAGTTTAAATACAACAGATGTTCTTTCCAAAAAGGAAAATATCTTCTTTTCCAGTCAGTGTGGAAATATTTATCTTTTTCTCTCTTTAGAATCACTCAGTCACCAAGCGAAGTTCTAAGAACCCAGTGTAACAGAAGCCATAGGTGTCCCTTCTGGATTCACTGCTGTATAGCATACTACTTAATTATTTGTGACAAACATTAACATTTGCCACACACAGACTTYCACATTTCTCAGTTTAGAATTAAGAAGTTCTTCTGCTCAAAATCATTTAAGTATGCAGAATAGGATTTCCAGCCTCCTCACTCATCCAAATCCAAAGCTGCTTTCCACTAAGCATCCAAACTGCTGTGAGGRCAAGGTTCCTGCCAATTTTCAATGTTGTATTCTCTGGCATTTTGACGGAAATAGTTTGGTGCAAAAGAAAAAGTTCCCTTCCCTTTCCAACAATATTCTTTTTTTCCACTCTTTTCATATTCTATAGTGATACAACTATTCTTTTTTGATGTAATTTGATAATTTAATTTTAGGTCACCAGAACTGGCAGTTCTATACAATCTGTTGAACACAGCAAAATGTCTCCACAGGCAGGTGCAACAAGACCGCTTACACCCTGGACTGGCTGAATACAAAGCAGTTGCTGTCTGGAAGTAGGTTCGCTGCATTAGTATGCTTGTCCCCTTGCTAATAGGACGGCCATGTAGCTTCCAGTCAAAGCCTGCCTTACATCCAACCACCTTCTGCAGAACCAGARTATCTTGCCTGGTGCCAACTGTGTAGATGTGCCTAACGCACTTTGAGGACCAAATATCAGAAAGCAGAAGCTAGGTACAGACGGCTGGAGACATGAAATACCCTTAGGGAAACACTTCTGTAAAGACACAATTGCTGGAGAAGAAAGTAATAACCCAACAGGGAAGCACAACTAACCTAATGGAGTCAACTAGAAATTGCCACTGAAAGATATGATATAGTACATCTGGAGAGTCAATACTGACAGTAAGAGGAAAAGTATGACCTGCTACCTCAGTTACAAATAGTACCAGTGTCCCAAATTTACTTGTGTGTATTTTGCAAGTCACAGTAGGGGTTTTATATCCACTATTCTAGCTCAAAAAGGAGCTGTTTTGGTGGCTGTCAGAAGAACTTGCCAGATGCAAGTTCAGTCAAGCATTTGTAAATAGAAACACTGTGAAATACTTCATGTAGGTCAGGTAGGCTTTGGGYCTGCCAGTCTTGACAGCATTCCTTTGTTGACTCATATTTGCTACCACAGCTTTATTTTCACCTTAGCCTTTACCTTTTAAATTCATTTTTCCAGCTTGAAAGATACATTTCAGACTATTTTAGCAAGTTATTCTAATAGGAAACCTTTGAAAAGGGCAGGACTTTTGTCAATATGGACAAAGTCAGGATCCAACAGACTCTGCTTTCAGTGTCTGCAGGGGGTCAGTCTAGACATTTTCTCCACTGGACAGTACAGTCTGTCATTCTACTTCCTGTCAGTTGTAAAGGAGATGAGTTTTAGTGTATAGAGTCTGAAATAACCTTGAAAGTATTTGTTATTTCCCTTTTGGGAACAATGTTGTTCTGAAATATAATGAATAACTTAACTGAATTCCATACTTAAAAGTATTAATTAATAATTCTCAAAAGTTAATTACATTGTTTAAAACRTTTTACTCTGTTTTCAAATGTTAGACCAAATATATAATTAAGGAAGATGTCTTGCCAGGGAAAATATATTTTTCAGAACTGTTTTGCCTCYGTATGAAGATGTGGTTACCCATCAGAAATCATTTGCTTGTTTTAGGAAAAAAAAAAGAAAACATTTGAAAAAGTACAATTTTTGCTGCATCTGAGAGTAAAGTCTCAGGAATAGCACAAAGACTTTTCTTCTTTCCATAAGCAAAGACTCTTCCACTTTCTTTGCTTCTGCAGATAATTTTTTTTAATAGAATATTTACAGGGTACTGCTATAGCTTATGTGCTGTTGGTAGGTTCCTCAGAAAAGTTCTATCCTAGGCATATACACAGTTATTTAGAAGCATAATGGAAAACCTATTGTAACACATATTTCATGCATAAGCAGGTTCTTACGTGGTTTGAAGAAGAAAATGCAAGAACTTTCAGTTGACTGTTGAGGAGAGGAAGGATTTTTAAGTGGCAGAAAACAAGAGGGGAGGGMAATTTTCTGAGGGAAAAAAGAATTTAAGAAGAGATATTAGTTTAAGAAAGAGACAGGATGATGACTCAGAACTGAAAACAGGGTGGATGAAGGTAGCAGTTAAAGAGGGAAAGAAAGAAACAGGAGAAGTTGTGGCAGAGAAGATGGGCATGAGAAAAGCCAATGGAGGGTGGCATACGAGGACAGACTCAAAAAGAGTATTTTCATTATTTCATCCAAATTCTAAGCCATGTGATGCTTCATTTGGAAATTAATATAAAGTTTGAGAGTTTAGGTCTCAAGCTTTAAAGAAAGCTATTTTCAATTCAACAGTGAAGTACACGCATTTCTGAAGCTGTAAGCAAAAAATAAGGACATCATGCAACAAAGCAGCTAACAATTCCTAACAGTAATCAGTTTCTCTCACTTTTTCCCTAACTGACAGTCATGGGACAAAAGAGATGAAATACAGTTATTCCAAACTCAAAACATATTCAATGAGATCAACTTTTCAACAGATCATCTTTTCTAGTTAACTGTGTTTTTTTTTTTAAAAAAAAGGAAAAAAAAGGATATTCTGGTGAAAGGTGAAATTTGTGAAAGAGATTATACTCATTCCATTCTTTTAAATGTTTTTTTCCCCCCCATATGGGAGGTTATATACACTAGATCCTGCTGGAAAGCTTAACTTTCTTGTGAAGGAGAGGCTAYAGTATATGGAGTTTACCATCTAGTGAGGTTAGTGAGGCCTGTCAAGCTCTGAATCCCACTGGAGATCATTTCCAACAGCAGAGAAAGACACACACACCAGATCTGTACAGCCCTGCAGCTCTATTCATGGTGTATACAATGAATAGCTAGTCACAAACCCAAGCCAAGCAGCTGCGTCTGCCAGGTTAACGAACGCTGTGAGATCGAAGCTGGGTACTACATTACAAATAAGTGAGATGCAGGTTCCTGTGCATGAGACAGGGGACCATTACTACATTCCTGCATTCAGTGAGCAATACCTGACAAGTCTAACTACATTATATCAAATCTCTGGGACATAAGCGACAAAAGTCTGATTTTCCCTATTTTTTGGTTATAGTCRTTCTTTCGGATTAGTGATCCAAATAGTATTGTAAATACATTAAAAAATGTAATTTTAATGATGATATTGGTCCTTTTACTCCCTTTTGTCAATTTAAATAGCAAGCTGGATAATTAAATTCATAACGATGTAGATGATGCCCTACAGATGATGCATTCTGTGCTTATTCACTCTACACACAAGAAGGATTGTCAGGGAAGGTTGCTCAGTAACCAAGTTCCCATATGGAGCACCCTGACAGAAATGTGATTGTTACTTATRATTTTATATGGATGGTAGGGATAATGCAATAATGTGTCCAGGTTTCTGTGCTTTCCCAAAATACACCTGCTCTTGATGCCACCRATATTCGACTGCTACGCGGACCACTGGGAATATCCACTGTGCATTTCTTGTGTTCTTACCCACTACAGATGCTTCACTTTAGGCTCCTCCAACAAAAAAATAGTTACTTTCAAAAGACAAACAATTTCAACAATTGACCATCCATACAGACAAGGACCAAAAATGTGCTTCAAGATCGCTCCYTCCTCTGCACACTGCATGCTTATGGTTCCTACTATTACTTTTCTGTTCYTTGTTGGAAGAGATAGGAATGATGTCAAGAAAGCTTGGTAATGCAAGTCTCTGTAGAGATATATATATGGAAAAAAAATCTTAATTGTTCTTTGGTTCGTTATTGCATCCTACAGTGATGCAGAATGATTTTGAAACTGGTGATGACAGCATAGCCTTCTAAACTCTAAAGTGGCTGTTGATGATGTGTCTCTGATGCTTAGATTCTACCACATCGAATTAAAACCTTATGGATTTGCATAGTTCTGTATTCCTTYCATACTAAAACTGCACTGCGTGAYACTCTAATACAGAATTCAACTTCAAAAGGAAAGAAAGAGAACCCCTGCCAAACATGCAAAAGATGTGATGACAAACTGTCTAAAGGGAGCTCCTCTGTGTGGTATGAAGTAGGAACTCTCATGAGAATCAACAGCCCTTTGTGAGGAACCAGAGTTAAATCACATCTAAATATAGGCTCAGATGCCATATCCTTAAGGGATATGTTCTCATTTAAAATTTGAGCTTCGGGCAGAAACAGAAGCTACTGGGCAAGCTTCTTTAGCGAAGCTTGCATCATGACAATCAGAATGGATTATAGTAATGATCTCGTCTGGCCTTAACTGCTGAGAATATTTAAAATTTTTGTATTGCTCAAGGGAGAATAAGCTGGAGACACACATGTCAAGACACTAGAGATGTAACTGGAAACCTAGGAATGATTTTTCCCCAAGCAAGAAGGCTCTTCAGACCCACTGTGTTTAARTCCAGTTGAAGAAAACAAGTGACTGAGCAACTGCAAGAAGAAACTTGAAATGAGTGGCATATTGTAAAACATTTGTAGTTTTTCCATTCTGGAGGAAGTCCTGTCCATTCAAGGATATAAACAAAAGAAAAATACCCGAATTTCAAAGATGCCTGATTGAGCAGAGAGCATTCTTGGGCTGTCATCACAGCAGAACCATTTCATCGCAAGCCTGAGTCCCTCTGCAACTTCTTGGAGCTAAGAGCCAAAGAGCAGGTTTTCCKTTCTGTGTATATACAGGAAAAAAGAGTGAGAAATGTAAAACTTGATTTTTATCCAGTATGGCCTGTGCTCAAACTCAGATGACCTTCAGTTCTGCTGAATGGGCAAGATACTACTTAAGACCAGCCAGACTGAAAATTCTGTTCTCAGACAGCATGAGAGGAAATTATGGTAATAAATGGAACTAGAAATCATATTTTTTTCACTTAAATTGGATAATGAGTCTGTCTGAATCCCAGGATTGTTGTTTTTTGTTTTAGGTTGCATTTTTATAGGGACACTTTAGAAAGTGAGCCAATAGACAGCCCAAGTCTTCTGTGGTCTAATGCTAAAATATTGACTTTTGTGTATAGTATTTCAGAAGGGATGTTTAGATGGACTAGAATAGGACCTAACCTACATGCTAGTTAAATTATTCTATTTAAAGTTATAGMAACCCCATGTCAACAGGGTCAGACAATTTGCGGTAATAATGTTTTACATMAGGGCCGTTCCTTGCTATCAAAAGATAGAGGCTAGCCAATTTCAAAAAACTTTCCCTGATTAGGCCTGAAAGGACTCTCACTATACTCAGGCAGTTCAGCTCCTGCTTAATAATACATGAGAATCAAGAGCTGATACAAAGAGCAGCAACAAATTCTTTCATCCACTCCATGCTCAATGGCACAGACAGAACATAGTATAAAGGAGCAACAAATACATGGAGAAGTAGAYAGCAAAACTAGACATGTGGAAGAGGGAAAGAAATGTATAGAAAGAATCAATGGAAAAGACGGACACATTCATTTCTAAAATTTATTGCTTACATGTTTTTTTGCAAGAAATGTGTAGCRTTCACTTCTCGAATTAAATGATAACTTTCCTCTCCATCTACACCCACTTCCACTAGCCGATAAARTCTTCAGGAAAAGAAACCTAGCAGCTCTAAAGAGACTGAAACCACATTTTTGAAATTCRGTTGGAAATATGATACCCTGAAAAGAAAATGTTTTCTTTTTGGTTTTCTTACAGTTTGCCATTTTGYGCTTTGAAAATTTTGGAAAACTACATTCAAAAAATGACAGGAACACAGTAGAGGAATAGCAAARGAAAGGTATTCTTAAAATGCATTCTTTACTGATATTAGTTGTGTTCCACTAAGAAAAAAACAGCAGAGCAAAACAAAACAACCAAACAAACCCCTTTATTACTGTARAGTATATTAGAGTCTTCTATTGTTACAATGTGTCCCTTCATGCCCTCAAAACCAACAGATGAAGAATCAGCATGGATCGTARATGTAATAGCACATAACTTCAAATGCTTGCTAAATGATACTTCTGTATAACAGAATGGTCCTGAAATAAGGTGTTGCCCTTCACAGCAAGATAAAGTCTAAAATACAAATGAGAGGTTACACAAGTATTTTCTGACTCCCTGTGCCTTTAATTCTTTTCAGCATAGTGATTCAGCTTCAGTAAAAATGGTGAATAGTTGCCTTCAGTCTGGTTAGATATATAGAATGGGAATTAGGTAAATGTCCTGGGAAAGAAGAGAKGTACTTTAAGAATTTAGAAATGGCCAGGATGGGTTAGAATAAAGTATCTGTCTATTCTACTATTCTGTCTCCAACAACAGTCATACAGAGATGCTTAGGGAAGAGTCAGACAGCGAAGGAATATAATATTTTTAAGTCCGAAGAAAAATATTAAGGTTGCATCTTCAACTGCCTAAATATAAACTAATACAAATGGGGTCATCAGTATATGATTTCAAACTCATCCTCCTCTAGCAATGAAGATACATAAGACTGCCTTTTATGAAACTTTGAGAAATCACGGACAACATCCCTCCATGATTTAGTCTTTTGGATGCTGTTCTGCCTACATGGAGGGGATCCCACCCAGTGTCACYGGGTGCTAAGGGCCAGATGAAAAAGGAAATGCAGGCATTACAGAGCATTCAGCACCTAAGTACACTAAACGATGGACAATTTGAGACACTTAATGATGGATTTATGATTGCCAATATACTCAGTGCCAGAATGCCTCAGTCAGCCAGCTGGAGTGAGGAATGCATCTAATTGATCTGACGACTGCAATTAGTTGCCTCTATAAAACTGGCATCCAGAGCCTGAAACTACTTCCTATGCTGAGGATTGAGGCTACTTTGAGTGTAGCCTTAGATGGCTCACTACCTTAGCTGAGGAATTTTTTTGGATATTTCAAGCACCTATTAAGTCAAAATGTATGAAGCTTAACAAGGCACTCAGTACTGTTTTAAGGGTAAAATATTTCTCACTTGAGATGGAGATTTCTTTGCAATACCACATTTAGTACAAACTTTTTCTGTGTTAAATCTTCCAATAAGAACTATTTTAACATTTTGGTTTTGGCATCATGTGGTAGGAACTCTTGTGCTTAGAGAAGTCTATYAAATTAGGCTAACGCAGTGAGTTTATTTTAATSAGGATTATGGGGCTATGTCCTCTTTTCTTGCCTTATCATAACCTGACCCATTAACTGCTAGACTATGTTTTACATTTATTTCTCTTCTAGCCTATCTTTTATTACTGACCAGCTGCTATTCCTGTTCTTTCAGTGACTCACATTCTGTTGCYCTCTGTTAGGCCCCTTGACACTGGCTCCTTCATGCCTGGCTCCTTCATGCCTGGGAACTGGAAGCAAAACACATCAGTATTTCCTATATTATGTGTGCTATACGACAGTTCAGGACTTCCCAGATGAAAATCACACACAGTAAGTCTGAGATCCCCAGGAGAGGATCTATATTTTACTAACAAAATGATTACATAGCTTTCACATAAAATAAAAACATCCCAAAATATTCAGGTTTATGGCACATGAACACTGACTCCACACTACCCACACATCAAGTCCCAAGGTTTTTGAGAAGTTTGGATCTGGGGGCTATGTCTAAGCAAATTAGACACGATCTGGATCAAGCACTGATACAGGGTTGTCTATATTATTTACCAGTTTACTTACTGGTATTGAAACAGTTGTATATAAGCTGTCGGCATCTAGCRTTCCCAGAGTGAGAGCACTAAGAAAAGCTAGAGGACTATATAAACATGAAAATACTTCTTATCTGCCCAATCATGATATCCAGGAAGAAAGAAGGGCGAGGGGAAGGAAGATATGTCATAGTTACATTCTGATCACTTTGGGGGTTGAAGCCATAATGTGATCACTTATGCAGATCCTTAAAAWTTTGATCTTGCCTCTGTACTTAAATGTTCTAATGATCAACCATTTTCCCCCAAAAATCTGGCTAACAATTTTTTTTAATGCTCTGAAAGAGGTGTTGATATCCCTTACTGTATTTACTGAAATATATATAGCAGATTAATAATCCAATCACCTTCAAAATACAAAAAATTTAGAAAGCAATTTTAATTCCTAATACAATGTGAACTAAAATACAGAATAAAAACATATCCTACTAGTCTGGAGAAAAAAATGCCAAATCTTTGGAAAGCTGAATTTTAAAAACAGATCGTACCAGCTTTGTCACTGTTTTTCATACTTCAAAGGGGAAAATTACTGTTATTTTTTCAGAAAGTGCCAGGAGACAGAAGCATTGCAATACTGGCCTATAAGAAGTTCTCCAGATGCAAACCTCACAAATAACTGGGATGGAAAAGAAGAGAAATCACACTGGGAAGAGATGGCAAGCCTGAAGCTGGTGTATTTGCAAACTTAAACTTTCTCAAAGCACTAGTTCCTTGCTCCTGRGAACTGTTTGGCAAGAGGTTTTCAGAAGGCAAATATTAGTAAGGAGAGAGTAAGCAGAGATGGCAAATGTTCAAGCTTTAAATTATGGAATTAAAAAGGCCACATATGAAAGATGTGAACTCTTTACTTTTTTCTTCATATTAATTAATAGCAATTAATACAAAGCAGGTCCAATAGCATTTTTGTAGATTAAACAGCCTGTCTTTAATTAAAAAAAAAAATAGAGACTGAAAGTAGTTTTCCTCGAAAGAAAAAAAAGSTGCCCTGTTTAAAGACAGATACTGATATGCAGTATGCATCCCATAAGAATGGGTGTGCTTAAAACTGTAAAAATACCRAGAAAGTACTTTAACCATTCAAATAAATACCTGACATTATAACACAGTTTGCATCACCTATAATGAGAAATGTGGGGCTTCCTTATGATCTGTTTTGAGGTAATTAGAATTTTGCCAAATTTTCACCATTCCGATGCAATTTCCAATACCTCAGACTTAAGACTTTTTTGGAAAGGTTCCTTTAAAATGGTTTTTCCTTTTTTAATAAAAATATTAGGAAAATACTCTCTATCCTAGTCTGTACACTCATTTTGTAAAGCAGCTGTAGGACCTTCATTCTTTCAACAGATTTGGAATTTGACACGTATTATTGTAGTATAGGAAATATCCCTGTTGCCACCGCTATGAAATTCTACACAATTATTACAAAGTTAGGATTACACGTGCACAGTAGAGACTTTGGCAGTTAAAAGCTCCAGAAAGTCTATCTGTAACACATTCAGTCCCCGAGACTTCAAACCTACTCAGACTCTTAATGCACCATTCCCCAAAAGAAAGACTGCTTCCTTGGGAAGAGGCGCTAGCAGAGTGTAACGTTATCTGCTTTATCCTCCAAGCACAGGAATGGGAACTTAAGGGATGCTTCRTATGCAGCTTTCAGACACAATGGTAGAGCCGTTGACAAAAATGTAGAAGTGGACGAAAGTGCTGTGCTGAAGGGTTACAAGGAGTGCATAAAATCTGGCTGAGCCGCAAGCTTGACTGCCGAAACTCTGTGTTAAGTGCTATCCTTTTAAATTCATTTTCTGTTAAATGCGTATTTGGGCCATGTAAGTATTCAAAATATATGCACATAGACATTAAAAGCAAAAGGCACATGTACATCTAAACATCCTGACGTGTCCTATTGGTCATGCAGATACGGAATGAATGTCTCCAAGGGCAGCATATTAAGAACTCGGGAGAGAGACTTCATCAACTTGTGCTTCTTCAGCAGCTTTGAACTGCTGAAGAAAAGACAAAGTAGTCTTCCATCACAACAGATGATAGTGATTGTTGCACTATCTTACCAGAGATGTAGAGTTTAAAAAGATTAAGTTGTTAACTTGCTCCTTACCATTTCCCGTTCTTGAAGCTGTTGAAGTCAACCAAAATAGATCTTCAGAACTTTTTTCTCTCTGACCTTTTTTGACTTTTCATTCCCCCCAAACCAAGATCTTGAGTTCCCATTGAGCTCTATGTGTCAAATTCATAGATAATATCATTGCCACAACCTTTAACCAAATTCTCTAGAAACTACAGCTTACATTCTTAGAGACGATGAATCTTTACAGTGTTGATCTTCCTTTCCACTTCTAAAAAAATGATCCAGTATAAATATAAAAATTCCAAAGCAATTCTAGAAAGAATATGCTAGAAACATGTCCATCAACCCCATTAAGTTTGTAAAATAGATGTTCCTTTGCCTATGCAATTACTAAGTTTTTCTTTAGTTAGCATTTTTGGTTCCCAGAAATTGGAAAAGATATTATAACTATCCTATACTATTATTAAATAGTTCTTTAGGTCATCTTGAGATTATTTCACGTATCAAAGAAATTCAGCTCATGCTCCTGCCAGCCTGCTAGCCTCAATTTTCTAGCAATTGACACTAACTGTATGCCTGGCCTAAAYATAATATCCCTTAAAGCACTGGCAAAGTACTGGTATAAAAACAAATGAAAAAACTTTTCTAAATGCCATTAGTATCTTCAGAGATGAAGTACTGCATGAAGGTCTTGAAGAAATCTGCCAGAAACTTAGCAGGATTCACATAAACATCCTGCGGTCATCAGCACAGCCCTAGATGGAATCCAGCTCTGAAATGCAGTACAGTTTATGCACACAGGACATACCAGAAAAGCTCTGGATTTAGACAGGTATAAAAATGAACCAGGAGAAAAACATGCTACTAATGTTAATTTTACTTTTACTTGCTAATACTTGGGTAAGCAAACACATCCGACCATACATTATAGAGGGGGTCTATTTTCTGAAACAATAACCTCTCTCTGAATGACCTAACGTGCATTCTTGGTGACCTAATATTTTAAGGCATGAACTGACAAACAGTATAATGTTTAGGTTCTGAAGAAAGGAGKGTGTTTAAAGATACTCAGCTTTATACAAAAATATTTCAACCTGGTAAATAAAAAGGTTTCAATCTTAAAACCAAACACCAAATCTCATTCCTGTAACTTCTACTGAACTTGCAGTTGGAAATGTACCTTCTGCACATAAGGAGCCTTTTTGATTTTATTGCATTCAAATCCAGAACTTAAGTTCATTTTTCAATTATCCAACGAAATTGAAAGGAAAGTACTACAAAGCAAAAATATACAAGCATACTCTACTTTGCATATTTACCTTTTAAAAAAGCTAACATACAGAATCAGATTGTAAATATAAAGGTAGAATTCTGCTTTGCTTCTAATGCAGAACTGGATAACCAGAGAAGATGCTCCAAGTAACGCTGAGCTGACTCTACTAGATATAATCGTAAATAATGTGATGAAACTAGCATAAATGAAAGGTATCAAGCTTGATGTAGAGACAATTTCAAGTTACAACATAAATTTTAGTCCCCCAGATCCCAGATGCTTTCCTCTTCATTTCTTCAATCCTTCAATTATTGAAAAATAATTTACAGAAACGTGTCACACACTCTTAGAACTCTCAGGATTCATATACATCTTCCCTTATTTACTACATGTTTATAGTCCCTCCTGCCATCCTATGCTATTTCTTCCTCTTAAGACATGCACTGATATAAGCTTGCAAACTGGAATATACAATCTGTAGGTGGTCAAATCCTTTCACTGTTTGAATAATCTGGAATACATGCTAAGGAAGACACTCATTTAATTTAACCTTCTGTCTGAGGTAAATTTGTAAAGAACTCCTAGATATTTGTAATCAGCTCCACTAAAAGAGGTATTCCCAGAGCACTATCTGAGATTTACTTACTCTTCGTTATAGATCTTGATCAACTGTCACTTCCCTRTGTTTCAGTGCTATAGCTGCAATAATTGTTATATTACCCAGTTAGTACATTAAAAAAAAAAACATTTTTAGCTCTAAGTAGGAGTACAGAACTGATTCTATTCTATTTGGACAACAGGCTTCCTTTTCCAAGATATTTTAAATTTGACTTTCAAGAGCTGCAAAGAGCTAAATCCATTTACTAGCAGAAAGAACAAAAAGGAGATGAAAGCATAGTAGCATTGCCTCAATTATAAKAGTATAATCTATGGTAAAATGAGTACACCTATGAATATCGCTAAATTACAATCACAGCATAAACAATTTCTGACTAGCTGTAGATACAGATTGCTCACAAGCATTTGTTCCGCAGTAGCTTGGAGCACAGTGCAGGCTAACCACAAAAGCATTTACCCTGCCTTTAGTTTTGTAGCAGCCTAGAGCTCCATACAGGCTGCAACTAGACATCTAAGTAGATTAAAGCTAGTTCAGCRTCTCAACACTAAGGTCTAACAGCCTGCACACAGACAAAAAGGCTGGGATTCAGGCAGCCTAGATTAAGACAACTATATTTCAGGTGATTTAATTTCCAACTCAGCTGCARCCAAACAGCATTTGTTTCTCTCGAATATCTGCGTAGTATAGATTTACACGTACCTAGCACGTTGAACTACTTACAACTCTTTCCCATTTAATGACAGTTTGATCAGGAAACAGCTACAATGATGATTAGGTAAAAACAAAGTACACTGCAACTGCTGATGCTCTTTCCCCTTCTTAAATATTTTATTATATATATATRTATTTTTCTCTMTATATATAAAAWATAYATATAYATAYACACACACATATATAGTTATACACTTATTCCTTAAGAGAGATGAGGCATGAGATATAASAGACTTCAGACTCCACAATCTGGACTATATGTAACAAGGATAAATGATTCCTTCCCTTCCCCTTTKTTCCATTTCCTATCCTATATGACCCTGTTTCTCATGACATTTCAAGGTCCTAATTCATTATGCTGGTTATCATTGGTCAGTGGAAGACTTCTTCCACTTCTTCACATCAGATTATCTTCCTTGAACTCTGGTGTCAATCTTCTGTAGTAGCATACGGCACTGGCAACAGCTGCTGATAGCAGAGCAGCCTCCTCCTTGCTTATGGAGCGTGAGCTGTTTAACAAAAGGAGGCACAGAAATATTACTTTCATCTATAAACCTGGCTAAGCTACAACAAGGAGAAATTGTCTCAAGAATAAAAACTGAATATTTGTTGCAGACCACACAGAAGAAAATGGCTCATTGGTTAATGAATCTATGTTGGGACCTGAGATCTGTGGATTCAGTTCTCTGTCTCTCAACCTCTATGATCTTCACTAGGTCTTAAACACATTCAGACTACAGCACTTGAATATAAATTGAAGCAGCCTGTAATATCCCATAGATCTATTCCTAAGCTGTGACAATCCAGGAGTGCCACACTCAAAATCTCAAAGTACTTCACTTCTGCTAGTGAGGCTACCTACTTCTATCTCTGTATGCAGAAGAAAAACATCACCCTCAAGCTCTCACCCATTAACTCCACAGAGATCCTTGCTCACATTCCACCATCAGTGGGAAGAGATGATTTCCCAAATCACCTCCAGCAGGAGTCCAATTTTTATTTATTTTCCACCTATATCAGTAAGTATCACTGTTTGGAGCAAGGTGGCAGTTTGGTGAGATTGTGTATCACTAGTTTAGGAGTCCACACCCTTCCCTGGTATCTAGACCATTTTATCTATCACTAGTGTGGGAAATACTTACCTGTTCCACATTAAAAAAAGGAAAATATATACATATCTTTCAATCCTCAAATCTTTCAATGCCAAGGCCTTTTGGTTAAAGTACTTTAAAAAACTCATCTTTCAAATTCATGCTATTTTTCACCTATGAAATGCAAGAGACRTTGAAGCTTGCACACTAGAGTCAGGTGAAGTGTTATGTTTTACCTGCAACATTTCATAGCCTTTATGCATGTTGTGTAATAATAAAAGCAGCCACTTCACTAGCACTTTTCCTTATTACAAGTGGGTAATTCTGACTCTCTCCTTTATTACAATATAATGTCTGTAAGACTCCAGTCTCAGCTGAGTGAAATTAAAAATACTATAYACTAAAATAATCATAATGAACAATCAGGCTCCACTCAAACATACTTTGCACAAGAGTATACAAAGTTTGTGTGCAACCACCAACTGAACTTTCCTACATTTCCATTTAAATAAATGATGAGGAAACAGTAATATTTAACATAACTAACATTGTTAAAAAAAAAACAACGTATTTTTAAAGTGAAGTCAGGCAACTTTTATTTATTCTGGCCATAAAAGTCTGGATTTTTTCTACCTTTGGCACCTGTTTTTAAACATGAAGGTTTAAAAACAACTCTGTGCCAATTGTCCAAACCACAGCAGGTAGTAAGGTCAATGAATAGGACTATTGAGCAGACTGTCTACTTGCTCCAGCAGGTAGGCACRAAAAAGCAGCTCAGATACACCTATTTTTTGCCAACTACTTGGAAGACTCCCCTAATTATGGGATACCTGAGGAACTTGTTTGAACTTTTTCACCTTGGGGAAGGCAGGGGTGGTTTTCACCCCTCCTTTAGCTTGGGCTCTTCTTTATTCACTGTGGTCCAGGGGAGTCTGAGAGAAACCTCAAGTGTAGCAGGTACAGAAACAGAACAAGATAGTAAACACTCTGGAAAAAATCGGAGAAAAACAGAGTATGAAACAAATAAAACATAAGAATTTGACCCTCCCCCTTCTACCAAGGAAAATATGTGACTTTTTTGAATTTTTGTTTTTATGTGAATGCTGTTTTTRCTCTTATGATCAGGTTTGGTGACARTGGGATAAAAAATTAAACTGGAAGATTAAGAACTTTAGAAAATTAATAAAATATAAAGAACATTTAGGRTAATTCTTCGAGAGCAGTTACATATTTCAAGAGTTTAAAATCATTTGACACACCCTGTGAAATCATCCAGACTTATGGAAAACAAAATACCTTCCTCCAATAGTCCCAGGAAAGTTTGATTCCATTTTAGTCAAAGTCAAATTCTTACTAATTCAGTTTACAGAAAAATTTCATAAACTGTTGTACTGACACAGCTGAGAGTATAGTCAATTGCAAGGAGAAGGTTGAAAATGAATCACAGAATCACAGAATCAGTAAGGTTGGAAGGGACCTCTGGAGATCATCTAGTCCAATCTCCCTGCTTGGCAGGGAAAAAACTGGCCCATACAGGGATTGAACCTACAACCTTGGCRTTATTAGCACCATGCTCTAACCAACTGAGCTAAACCTAACCCCCAAATGAGCATTTCTGGGCAGAAACAACTGGAAACCTCTTTACCTGGCCATGTTTAAGCAACTTCCAAAATAGTTATCTAACACCTCCTAATCAGAAGCTAAATACAAATTTTGAGATTTGCTTAAGTGATACAGAACTCTGGCCTTTTGGAAAATTTGATCATTTCCCAAGTTGTAAACAAGGACTGGATTGTCCTTTCTGCTGTTCCCCTCTATCAGAAAGATGTAAACCTTGCCAGTACCTGCATGATTTCACTTTAAAACAGACTCTATTGAAAAGCAAGAACTTTACATTTATATTTAAACATTTATAGTATTTATATTATATTATATTATTGGGAAAAAGGACGAGTATTAATAACTATGAAAACACAGCTGATGCTCTACACAAACAGCTTGTTGTTTTCAGTTATCTTGAAAAGTAATCGGTTTTTATCTAAAGCTGGATCTGATGAGTTTTAAATTAACACATTAATTTGATCAGCATTTCTCTCTGTTACTTTTAAAAGCAGAGGAGAATGAAATAGAAACTACAGTCAGGTCAGCAGCATACCTAAGGTACTGGAAAACATCTTTCTTAGTATCAGTACTTCTATTTGCTTTATTTTATCTTAGTATGATAAATTCTGTGAGATAAGGGAATATTATCTTATTTGTACAATTTGTAAAGTGGGGCCACAAACAATGYGTGTTGTTAAAAAAGCATTCACTAATAATACTGTCTGAATCTGAGGGTGGTAATATCAGAAGTCCAGGCTAGTCTCAGAGCCTTCTTTATAGATGCGTGAAACACATCATTTCCTGATGTTTCAGCGCCATTACTAAGTGCCTCTGCAAGTTAGCTTGAGCAAAATACAACTGTAAATATTTAACTGGGAGTCATCTATTTAAACATACTGCTATACTAAATACAGCTGTTGTGATCAAGCCACCTGAACTAAACAGAACAAACTGGTCACTAGGGAGTTTCACAGTGCCAGAATAAATACAGGCCATCTTTTCATAACTACTTGAGAGTAGGAGATTTATTCAACCACAATTACAAGTGTTAGAAGCATAAGGGCTTTGTATCTATAAAAAGATTAACACAGAAAGGTAAAGGTAAAGCACAATTTCTTTTGTTTTGTTTGTTTTAAGAAGGAATTGTATCTCTAAGTCTGAATATGGATGGGACAACACTGCTCTGCAGATTACTGTGACCGAGCATCTACTAATTATGAAAGAAGGCATGTATTCTAAAACTGAAATCATATTTATTTTGCAGTTAGCAAGGTAAACAATTGCTTAGCCAAGGTGGTTTCTAGCCCTTTGCCCTGGTGGTTTCAAGTGGCTAGTGTTAGAACATATAATATCCTTCATGCAAACAAAAAGTAGCTGTAATAATAATAATAATGATAATAATAATAATAATAATCTTCAAGGATTTTCCTCCTTCCTATTTCTTTGAGTGTATTTGACAGTGAACAGTAAGAAACTGAAAAAAACTTCTATGTTAGTTTTCCCTATTAAAAAGGTACAATGGAACAATTTGTTCTTCTACATTTACATTTACAGCTTACCTCGCCATTATCAGAGTCATGTACAAACACTGTTCAGCATTTTGTGACGGAGAGAGGACAATTTTACTTCATGGAGCTGAGATGATTTAACAGTATCTGGAGTGCCCTAAAGCACACCACAAACTAAGAAATTCCATTTCTCCTTTAATTTCACATCAGGCTTTCAACTTCCTCTCACAAATTCCTGACAGCCTCTCCTAAAGGACTCAAAATTTTTGAGAATTTCTTCACCAGTGGTGATGCTACAACMGGTTAGGGTCCATTTCAAAATAGTAGCTACTACAAGTTTTAGGTGTAAGTACTTTCTTAAAGGAACACTTATTCACAGGCTAGGGTGGAGTYCTTGAAGTTTACTTCAGGTGGATAACAAAACTGTAACTGAATTACAACATTGGAAAGCACTAGCTGTAAATACAGAGCAAAATATTTGMATTTTCTTAGCAGCTCTGAGATTTTATGTCATTAATAAAAAGCTACCTTGAATTTTTTAGACTCTTTTTGAAAAGGAAAAACAGGAAAAATCTCCCACCAGCACATTTTTGCCCCTTTCTTCAAAGCTGAGATTATACCAACAAAAGGAATACAAAAATAACCAACAGATTCCTTGGGTACTAAAATATAATCACAAACTATACAAACGCTTACTTTAGGATTAGGACTAAAAGCTAAATATTAAAAAAAGACAAATTCAGAGTTAAGGCTGTGAATTATTACTTTCAAAAATCTCATGGTTCTTTGGATCAAATGCTTTAAGTCAAAACAGTAATTCTAAGCACCTTCACATCGAAATTCTAGATTCTAGTATCAGAAACACATTTAGTCAGTTCCCCCCTACTGCAGGGACCCATCCCAGACTTTGTCTGGCACATTAAACCAAGAGTTTCACTTTTGGGGAGTGATGAGGAGGCAGTAGTTAATTCTTTTATTACAGTTTATGTTTTATAATCTCTGGTGCAAGGGTGGATGTAGCATATATGCCTCTTTTACATAGCTACCAATAGCAGTCAGGAAGAATTCTTGATAACCTTGAATGGTGAAACTCAGTTTCCATGTCCTAAAGCACAGTGATTTAGAAAGCATGTACATTTAATAATGAACAAACAACATTCAATAAGCAAACACAATGAAACAGCAGACACTGCTGCAACTGCCGTTAAAGAATCTGTGATTTCAGTATCTACTTCATATGATCCAGAGAAATTCTATTTTAAGATGTAGTAAGCTTAGGCCTCAAATTATTAAATTGCTATTTAAAAGAAATACTACTGAGGCTATTTTTACACAGCATGAGGAAACTCTTGATAACTGAAAGCAAGTTCTGGAATAGTGCAACAGAGCATCCTATCACACCATTATCCTTGACTATTACTGGTCTGGGACAGGGCAAGGAGGGAGTGAAGACACCTACATTTGAAAGCAAAGACAAATTTCTAAATACAGTGCTACAAAACAAAAGTATCTGAGTGTTTATACTTTGAAAACAGGTATGCAAATAACCTTTCTTTTTTAAAAATGTGCTGTTACTGTAAAGAGGCATACACAAGCAAGCCTATTGTACATATATTTGCACGTGCAAATATATTTGGGAGCCTACCCTTCATATGTGTGCTTAGAGCTAAATGGGTGTAGTGCTCTTCCAAAAGAAAATGTCCATAGCAACAAGGAAAACACATGAAATATGCAAACTCTAATTCCAACCCAATTTCCCATAACCACAAAAAACAAAACCTCAGGCCAAAGAAGCAGCGTAAGATAGCACAATAGGGTGGAGCTCAAGTTAAACTCAAGGTTAACAGCTTTTTTCTGTATATACCTTTTAACCCCACAATCCTCCCTATTTACACACAGGTACATAGAGATTATTCACCTTCCTGCCCATAWGGAGACAAGGTCGGAAGTGAGGCTGCAGGACAAATAAAGGTGCACATTATTGGTGCTTTTGTAGCATAAGTGTGTCTGCTTTGGAGGTATTTATGAATTAGGCTAGAAATTATCATGAAACTATGTGTGCACAGAACTGTCGTCTTATGTTCCTTTCTTAGCTAAATATTGTCAAATTAGCAACAACCACACTTCCCACTAAGGGCCATATATTTAAATATTTCTAAATTAAAAGCTATTTTTAGTTTTATGTGAGCCAAAAAAGGGGCGTTGAAGTTGATTTTATTCAAAGAGGAAATAAATTCTATGTCCATACATTCATTGCTTCTGCCAAAAGTGGATGACTGGCTTCTCATTTAAATTTATCAAGACTGACTTTTAAATGAAGCAGCTCGAAATGTTACCCAAACTTCTGGACAAAGCTTCCTTCTTCAAAAGACTAAAAGGAATTGAATGTACATACAAGGAATAGAAATGTCATCTCAGACATGCAAATATTCTCTGAAAACAACTAACTAGATTGTACTGGCTAGACTGCACAAGCTTAATGGGGTTGCAGGCTTAAGTTAGAAGATCTCTGCAGAGGAAAGGATTTATTTACAAAAATGGAACATAATGCTGTTAGAGGATGGCTAGGAAGAAGAATAAAAGAAAGGAACTGTTTGACAATGCATTAAATAATTTATTGCAGCAGTCATTTTTTAAATCACATTAATATAGCTCTCTAGCAAGCCATGTATTAGCACAATTGTAAGCAGAATAGACTTGATGGTCCATTGGTCTCTTTTAGTTYGGTAACTTGTGTTCTAGGATATTTACCATAATATATAAAAGCTCCAAAAAAAGTTGTCACTTGAAGAGTGTGGAATTAAACAAAGACACAAAGCAGTGAAATTCAGCCCATGTTAACCTGTCATCCCATGGAATAGCTGCACAGTTCAGGGCCATCAGCTCAGTCTTTTGGTTGAAAAGGGAACAGGTGTCCCTTATGTACCTATCATGCATGAGAACCCACAGTAACAAAGGTTATTTATTAGTATTCCTATGTTATAAAATGCTAGTATCCTGGCTTAATCACAACTTTTCTACAATTCGTATTAAGATATGGAATAAATTAGCTTGAAAAATAAATACAACCTYACATGCTTACCTCATCAAGACAGTAAGTTGTAGCACACGCTYAGCTCCTTTTAGTAACACTAGATATATCATTTTATCTTTTTTCCCCCACTAATCTTTGATGCAGGGGCAATAAGTAKTTTCAAACATATTCAAAAATCTAATAAGATTTAATACCATAAAACAATGAAACCCCTCTCCAAAAGGCTAAAATTGGCAAATGAGTTTTAACCAATAGATAATTTATATACATTTAGTTTTGCTGAGAATGTCTGATAAAAGCAAGATATGCACTATATATTTTATTGTATGATTTCATCCCAAATGAGAGAGGTTTGTTTCTCCTCTGTCATTTTTCTTTAATGAATTTTCAGAGCAAAAAAACAATTCAGGGATTGAAAATTATTGCCTATTTAGTATTGAACACCAATAAAAATGATGATGAAACACTGTAAGACTCTGTCATTTATTCAGAGAAGAAGTCACAATGTATGGATACAATCTATTAAACAAATCAGTTTCAAAAACATTCGTAACGCCTAAAACCAATCTATAATCTGAAGGAAAAAAAAAAGAGGTTTAATAAGCAATAAGCTGTGATCAAGTTTGATCCAGCAAGAGCAGTAGTTTAAATTTACTAACTGAAACTAATTAATAGGAACAACATGCAACTAATAAGAATACAGCAATAGCAACATTTGGTTGAACCTTGTCTACCCCCCAAAAAAGTTATTGAATGCAGAAAAGCTCAAAAAAACCCTTAAACCCAAACATTAGCATGTGTAACACTTCCATATTTTATTCTTTAAATAGTACAGACTTCAATACATTTGTTACAACTAAATAAAAAAAATAGTTCTCATTATGTAATGAAAGCTTACATTTTAAAAAATCATAATACAGTAGCCTTACATGCAGAATACATCAAATAGGTGGTACTATACTTCCAGCATCAACATGGTAGAATTTTATAAATATAATCTGAAGACAACAGCCTACTTAAACAATAACAGGTTAAAAGTAATCTTCAAGTATGCACACAACTTGCTAATCAATATCTTAACTAACTGTAAGCCCTCTATTCTCATCCCAGTGAAGTGAACAATTACTCAGATATGTAGTCTCTGTAGACTTTAGTGCAGTTACTCACCAAAGACCAAAGTATGTATTTCTTTCCTTAAAACATATTAAGAGAAATCCAAATGAAGCACTTARAATTATCAGCCTTCCTTACACGATCATGATTTTTTCCAACGTTACCTTTCTCAGTTCTAAAAACAGGGGGGATGTAAAAATTTAAGAAAATACAAATTAAGAGCAACACAATTTCACCAAGGACACAAGAAATCCAAAGAGGGTGGGGGGGAAACAGGATCTAGAATGCCTGCCCAAAATAGCTTCACCCACCCCCAAAAAACACACATACACACACAGATAATTACTGCTTACTGATTTTGGGGGAGGAGCTTATGCCCAGCAGWCACCCAAAATCATATAAATACTCAGGGGTGACACTTGAAATCATCAGCTTCTGCTCACTCACCTGTGGCAGAAGAACTCCTCAACAGAGGAAGATTCACTGCTCTCCTACTCTGCATTGGAACTCCACAACAGCCTGGTATGCTATGATTTCATTTCATTTCATTTGTTTTTGAAGCTAACTTCTCCAGGATAGCTGTTTTCCAGTTTAGAGGGAGGAGGTTGATATTCATGGGCCTGTGACAGCATCCTTACTGCCACTGGGGCTATTTGAGAGGCTACAGGAAAAATCCTGGTTTCCAGCAAGGCTATGTGAGATTCTTGCCATTGATGCTGAAGGAGACAGGACTTTATGCTAACATGCTGTAGGTGACTCTGCTGAGCAGGGAGGTTGGGCTAGATGACCTCCAGAGGTCCCTTACAATCCCTTACTGATTCTATGATTCTATGATTTGCTACAGCACTAGACAGAGGCAGTAAGATCATGGTAGAGTATGTATTTCTGTGGAAAACTTACCTTCATTCCAGGAGTAAGGCTGAACTTAGTTTTAGGGCTCTAGTRTAACTAGCAAAATAGTCACTGTTTCTGAAGATAGTGATTTTAATYGGCATCTATTTAAAATTGTTTCTCTTCCTAATAAGAAATAACTGGAAGAATAACAGAGACACTTGCCTCCAGTGTATCTATAGTGCTCACTAGTATCCAAAATCCTTAGTTAGTAACACTGACTCACTTTCTCTTAAAGCATTTTTCACAGCTAAGTGAAAACCAGAGGAATTGATCACAAAATAACATGAAGCTTTTAATAGCTTAAGAAAACCCATTTATTAATTCACAGAAAACTGATCAACTYTTCTCTGAAACAAAATTTTCCTCTCTTTCTAACACAGAACGGATTTGGGAACATGCATTTACAAATATCCTTGCTGCTGCTGCTTTGTCTGAACATTGTCCATGGTAGTGATGGATATTTTTCTGAGCGCTACCAGAAACAATCCAGTGTTAAGGGGCCGCAGTTCCTACCATTCAATGTAAAAAGTCAAGGTAAGTTTACTAATTTTTTAATAATAAAATRACTTAAGCAGTTATTCCTAGTGTATCAATATATGAACAAAAGCTTTCTGTTTATAATATTGGTATTCAACTTTCATTGATAGTTTAGGTTTATTAAAGTAATATCATCACTGCTGAAAGAACTGAGAGTGACTCTGGCATCTGCCTCCTGTTGACAAAGATGCACACTTGTCACAGACAATAGATGATAATTGATGGAGGGATACAAAAGAGGAACAAAACCATAGATCTAGTCTTAAGTATTACGAATAATCAAACAGCATCGAGTGCATAATTATGTATGATGTACTAAAAATCTTCAAGTCTTTTGACTCTACCCTGTGGCTTTTAATAATACAGCATCCAGCTACAACATTCAGACAAAAACTACTCAAAACACATGGTAGGTGTGACTTTGAACATATATTTCATATATATGGATAAATGCAGAGCAGTTTAAACTCTCGGAAGGCAAAACAATTTCATATACATTCATAAAGATATAATAGAAACTCCTGTATCTTTTCATACATGTGATTTCAGTTTATATTTTAAGTATCAGACYAATTTCTTATAGTAATACAACAATTCTACCTCTGCTATGAAAACTTTTCTTGATTTCAAAAATCAGTCTTATGATAGACTGCATAGACAATATATAATTGTACATGCTATAGGTAGAATGAAGATACCAGAAAGCAGATGCATCCTTCACAACTCATCTGTGAGGTTACTCTTAACTGTATACTGTATGAAAGTGCGTGAGCTCAGCTTTATTTTCAATATCTAGCATTCACTCATGCCAAAGTCTTTTTAAAACTTGAAAATGCAAACTTCTAACTCCCTAGGTGCTGGTTATATTTGATGAATCATCCCCTTAAAGGATGATCAGTAGTCTCTGTTCAGTTATCTTCACTAAAATTAAGAATACTGAACCTTCCYTATTAATATCCCCCTCTCCTTCCAAGAATGGCATTCTTTTCTTCTGGACTTCATGACATTAGCCAGAATAGTTTTCACTTTTACTTTATCTCCCTTATATTTAATTGCAATAAGCTTACTTGGGCAGGAATGAGAAAACTGAATGAAGGACTCAGAAACAGTATTTGCAAATGAGCTCCTCCTTTCTTATGAGAAAAGCACATTTTAGACTGTCTAATTACAAAATATAGCAGCATAGTAGAAGCAGATCTGGAAAGCAACATACTTGCTGCTCAGCACAGAGCATCCACACCATATACACTTAGGGGGCTCACTTCAGATGAACTCTACTCCAGTCCTGTGGACCAAATACTCCTGAGTGGCACACACGAAACTCAAAGGGCAGTCCTAATGCCACCCCAAAAGACTCCAGCTCACATCTACCACRAATGCTCTGCAGTGGGGACTAGGGAACAGAAAGGAGAATAACTGGGAAATTTTCTCCAAAAAACACCAAAACACTATTACAACTTTATCCCTTGCCTTCAGCATGGGAACTTGCAGCACTCTTAGACTGAGTGAAGTGCGTTTTGGTACATACACATCAACAGCTGGTCCGAGGGTTTGTTAGCTGGAACCTCCACTGAATTAGAGTTTTATTTCCTCCTTCTCTGCTTTAACTCTTCCTAGTGTTTTTCCTTGACTTTATTCAGTATCCCTTATATACATATATACAGGCATGTACAAATATGCATACACATATGCATACACACACATATATAAAATACATGGAAAGTAACAGAAATACACTGTTTACTTAATTCTCCTCTAAAAATTTTCTTCATGTTTTTTTTCCCTCCAAACAAAACATCTGGAAAGAAGAAAACCAGCAGCAAATTAGAAAAATGGATGAGAAAGGTAGATAGGCAATGGATGAAAGGAAAGGAAAAATAAGTTATTTTGAACTAAATTTTCACTTTAAATACTTGAGTAACAGAGAATCTAATGTGTGTGTAACTTCATATTTAGAAAGATTGTATCTTTCTAAAGATTATATCAACCTGTAAAAAATGTAAGATGTCCATTTAAGGAAAAGAACAAAGACTATATACTAGACTGCCAWAAGAATAACTACAATTTTACAGAATATGGAGTGCAGTCCTTCCTAATTTGCTTATTAAACCTTCATTTTGGGAACAAGCCTCAACATGGAGGACTGGAACCCATTATTACTCTTCATGTTGGAAAACAAGCATTCTACAGAGGATTTTTAGAAGAGTTTTAAGACAGCAAAGTGTGTTAGAGATCATTGTTTCTAACCTGAGATGTTCACAGAAGAATAGACAGGGAAGTATAGAATCAAATTCATCACTTTTAATTGTATAGTTTTCTAGTGAGTTTTTACATACACAAGTAGTTTCAGTAGCATATTGCAAACTTTCTGTCATCRGTCACTTTTCATATCTGTTCACAAAACCTTAGCTCTAGACACTTAAGTTACTAGCAAGTTCTCTTCATGTTTTACATAGCTTTGTCAGAAAGCTGTCTGGAGCTAAATTTCAATTTAGGCCAAAAACTGGTGACCTGTAGCAACATGTGTAGATTGATCATACAATAGCATCTGACAGAAAACCTAGGACAAAAAGTCCTMCATTCATTTCTGTAGGAGGCAGGCATGCATTTTAGAGGATTTGCCACAACGTTAGAGCAAAACTGCCTTTGCAGTTCTCTGAGAGATGTTCTGCTGGGTATAAGCAACCTCAGTGTCCAAAATTAGTCTAAAAGCAGGTCCAGTTTGTGTGTGAGGCCTGCTGTGCAAAAAGTGTAGCTACAGAGAAACTAATCTCTACTACATGCACAACATCATTTCATATGAATGACAGCTCTACCACTTTGTTTTATGAAACACAGCAAACTGAAGTGAAGGATGAATTTACCAGAAATATCTTCAGTTTAATTGCTCTTCCCTCTTCTATGCTAGTATTAACTACTTGAAAGAATATAGTATGAATGCAGAACTATTATTTAGTATTTTTAATTTACATTCTTTAATTTTTTGTTTAAAAAAAGAGACAAACTCCAAAGGTAGGATTCTTCACCACTCGATAAAATGCATCTCTGTTAAAGAGAATCTTGTATAGCACCCACCAGACCAATAAAGCCAAATTATGTATTTCCTTAATTTTAATTTAGTAGACAAWTAGCAATGTTGGGTGCAATTCCAGAGAGTGCTTCTGCTGGCAATTAAAATCTATTAAATAAAGCTTTATTTAATTTGATGAAATTATTTAACAGTATTAGAAATATCGTTCTTAACAGCTCTCCAGTCAGAGCAAACTTTCCTTTTCTATGTGTACTTAGGGTTATCAATTTTTAAATATACTAGGACATTACTCATGATCTATTAGTTCATTGCACTGAAGTATTTGTGAAAGTCCTAGTTGAAAATAATTACAGATTTAAGTCTGACTGCTCAGCAGTATTTAAGCAAAATAATAAGGCTCTATTGCAGGTTAGGCTAAAATCTTCATACTTAATAYATAAATATGGTTTGACTGCACTCAAGGTACATCAACTTCGTATCAAGAGGCATGCCAATAAATATAGAACAGAAGCTAACCATTACTTCAATTTTCCTGGTTAAAAATACTACTTCATTAATGTGCCCAGCTATTCTTCACTAGGAGGACTTAGCATTGTCTCTGGAAAGCACAACTATTAGACATTTTAACCTCTATGACAACATGAATACAGATAGATATTTTAGTATCTTATGCAAAAGGCAATATYCACCACAGTATATGTAATTTTCTATCTGTCCTAGGTTCATAAAATGAGGTAAAAAGCAATAGAGAGAAACACTCTGTAATTTGTTCCCCCTTCCTCCTCCTATAAAAAAGATGAAAGGGACAGCTATTACACAGGTCCAGTGTAATAGCTGTCTGTTACTCAAACACAGCTGAATAAAATGAATGTTGCCTCATTGCAGATATTAAAATCACTCTAGCTCCTAAATGGCAAAATGCATTTCCCCTGGTAGGCCTGGACATAGTTCTTTGAGGTACAGTTAGGAAAGAGCAGACGTGGTTGAGGTCATTGCTGTCATCTGCCAAAGTACCCAGATAAATGCTTGGTTTTGGATTCCACTACTCCGAAAACTAGAATTCATGCAGYGTATGCAAAATAACTATTCTTTCCTTAACAGTTTACAATTGAACATCATTAGCTCAAGAATCTGTTTTGGTATTTGTACAGGGGTTTTAATCTGACCTGCCCATGTTCTCTCAACTCTTCTGTTATACAAAAAGGTAGTTTCTGAAGTCACTGGAATTTTGTTTCAGTATTAGAACCTATGGAATAAACTCAAGGCGGGCACATTCCAGTGCAGTAAGCTGTTTTCACTGATGGCAGCTCTGTCATCTGTGGTGGAAAAGAAATTGTAAAAAGCTGAAGGAACATCTACATGCCACTTCCACTGCAGGATATGTGTTAATTCTGCAGTGCTTAAGCCTCTCCCAACTTCATATGGTGTTCTTAAAATTTGCCTATATTACAAAAAACAAACTTGCAATTGCACTCTACTGAATCCTAGAATTCAGCAGTAAGAAATCCAAGAATATCAGCTAGATAGTGAAGACTGCACGACACAGATTTTGCAATCTCTGTTGCAGGAGAGGAAGAAGGATATTTGCATTTTTAGTTTGTCAGCGAAGAGCAGGCATTRTTTTCTTCTATCTCCAGGCTTTTATGAGCTATCCTCCTTTTCATTGGCTTAACGGATGATGAGATGGCAAGGTGTGCAAACCRAGGTGATATATTTTTATGCTGCTTTTATGCATGAGCAAAAAGGATAATGTACTCTCTGTGCTTGGTAAATAAGAACAATTTTCCTGGCAATATAGGAAGAAAGCAACCCTGAAGATATCAAATCAAATGCACACACACATAGCTCTTCTCTATATTCTTTTTTTTTGAAAATTTCATATGCACAAGAATAGTTTTCTTCTTACTATTTCATCTCATTTTTGATTTATCAAGACTAGCCAAGAAATGGAAAAAGTAATTTATTATCTAAGAGACCATAGTCTTTGCACATGCTTTTATTCATACTCTATTCTCTCTGCAAGAGACTGAAGTGCCAACTTTTGCTGATCAGTTAACAGTTTTTTTAAAGCCATCAAGCAGATTATATTGACACTAAAAAATCAAAATCCATGTTCCTCAGTTTTTTTATTTTTACCAGCTTTCTTAAATTATTATTCACCATAACTATGGTATTTCATTCTATAATGCCACTAGTTGCTGCATTTTACTAAAGTATTCTCCCAATATCCATTTTAATCTGCTCTGTAATATCCTACAAATCAACACTCTATTTCCAATAGGAAGCTGCAAATTCCCTCAAAGTACTCAGTACTCAGAAAAATRAGCACTGATCTTAAGGGTGGGTTTTTTAATAATTCCTCTACTGGTGACATCTAGTTAAGTGGCTCCATCTGCTGTTTTGATAACTAAGAAAAGCAAGTATCACCCCTCTTCCCCCCCTGCTCAAAAAAAATCCACTAACCTAGTGAAATTCTAACTGTAATAAGGTGAATTGTCAGTTAAGATCTTGTTATTGAGAGAAAAGAAATTATTACTACAAATTGAATACTTCAAGATACTACTTGAAAATATAATTTTATGTTTACTAAAAAAATAAAGAACCATGACCTGTCTCTGGAGAAGGGAAAAAAGGCCAAAAGTCTCACCAGTGAAATGTAGAAGTTTCTTTTGTTTTTTTTTGTTCAACATCAGGATACAAGTCTGATCATCTAGAGCAGCTACCGAATTCAAGATTTTGGAGTCTGTTTTTTGTTTTTTTTTTTTTTTTTTTTTTTTTTTTTAGGTTTATTTATTTATTTAAGTTCTTTTTCCCCCAATATAGCAATATAGCATGACTACACGCTTAAAAAATAAACAAACAAACAGAAGATTTTGAAAAGATAGCAGGAGCATACCAATAACGTTACATCCAGTTGAGAAGACTGTCTGTTTGGGCAAATCATAAGCCTACAGCATTCTCAGGTTTATACACCACAGCAGCTTCATTTATGAAGCAAACCACTACTATAGACTGTAAAGAAGGTAAAGGAACAGCATTTTAACTCAAGAATACTAATTATTTTAGGGAAAATATAGCACAGTGCTGTTTTTGCTTTATAGAAAAGAATTCCATGAAAAAAATAGCGAAGAAGCTTGCAAAGGGCAAAGCCAACAATTAGAAAAATTCTCCTTTACTCTGGTTGCACACTCCATCTACATATCCTCTGCACATCAGGCAGCAAGATTCAACTAACAAGAAAAACTCATTTCACTTCATCACTACTAAATCCCTTACCTATTCTCTTTCTAAGAGTCTGCATCTATTTGCATAATATCCTTCAAGCCCTCTGATGCCCCTAAATGTATTCAATTCAAGACAATTTCTAGATGTCTTATCATTCACCACTCCTACAGCAAAACTATAGCACATTTGCTTCTGTTACTTAATCATGTCAGAACTTCGAGTTACTTTGTTCTGAACTTGAGATCAGGTCCTTAATGACTAACACCATTATTAGAAACTTCACTTTAGTGAGGTTAAAGTTAACCCTTCACATATTTACCATCATGCTACAGGTCAGCAAGTCTTATATAGTTGTCCTAATTGATGTTTTCTTCTTTCTCACAGGTGTGCAGATAAGGGGAGAACAAGGACCCCCTGGTCCCCCAGGCCCTATTGGACCAAGAGGACAACCAGGTCCTGCAGGAAAACCTGGATTTGGAAGTCCGGGTCCCCAGGGTCCCCCTGGGCCCCCTGGGCCTCCTGGATTCTCTGCTGTTGGAAAGCCCGGCATGCCAGGTCTACCAGGAAAGCCAGGAGACCGAGGATTAAATGGTGAGAAAGGAGATGCTGGACCAATTGGGCTCCCAGGAGCAAGAGGGCCACAAGGACCCCCTGGCATTCCCGGTCCTGCAGGACTATCCGTTCCTGGTAAGCCTGGACCACAAGGCCCTCCAGGAGCTCAAGGGCCAAGGGGTCTCCCTGGTGAGAAGGGAGAGCCAGGTATTCCTGGTATAAATGGACAAAAGGGAGAAAATGGATTTGGAGTGCCAGGTCGCCCAGGCAGCAGAGGACTTCCAGGCCCACAGGGACCCCGAGGCCTCCCTGGCCCTGCTGGGATAGGGAAGCCTGGTGAAAATGGTCTTCCAGGTCAGCCAGGTATGAAAGGCGACAGAGGTTTACCAGGTGCACCCGGAGCAGCTGGTATCCCAGGGCCCCAGGGCCCCCCAGGAGAACCCGGAGAACCAGGTGTTGGCAAGCCTGGACCAATTGGACCACCAGGAGCAGCAGGTATCCCTGGAGCCAAAGGACACCCTGGACCAGCAGGCTTGCCCGGATCCCCAGGTCTCCCCGGATTTGGAAAGCCAGGATTGCCAGGGATGAAGGGACACAGAGGGCCTGAAGGTCCTCCTGGTCTTCCTGGACCAAAAGGAGACCAAGGCCCAGCTGGTGTGTCAGGTGAACCAGGGCCTGCTGGACCACCAGGGAACATGGGCCCTCAAGGACTCAAAGGCTTACCTGGTGAAAATGGCCTACCTGGACCCAAAGGCGACACAGGCCCTGCAGGTCTTCCAGGATTCCCTGGAGCAAAAGGTGAAAGAGGCCTGCCAGGATTAGATGGAAAACCAGGATATCCAGGTGAACAGGGTCTTCCTGGTCCTAAAGGACACCCAGGTTTTCCAGGACCAAAAGGTGACACTGGCCACACTGGGTTACCCGGCTTGCCTGGTCCAATGGGCCCACAAGGAATTAAGGGTGTGTCAGGGATCAATGGTGAACCAGGCCCCAGAGGACCTTCAGGAATACCTGGAATCAGAGGCCCCATTGGGCCTCCTGGAATGCCAGGAGCCCCTGGTGCAAAAGGTGAGCCAGGAGCTCCAGGACTCCCTGGTCCAGCAGGTATTTCTACAAAAGGCTTAAGCGGACCCATGGGACCACCTGGACCCCCTGGCCCTAAGGGTAACAATGGAGAGCCTGGCTTGCCAGGCCCCCCAGGTCCTCCTGGTCCCCCTGGTCAAGCTGTCATCCCACAGATGCCAGAAAGCTATGTTAAATCAGGCGAGTCTCGAGACCTATCAGGAATGTCTTTTATGAAAGCAGGAGTAAATCAAGCCCTTACAGGAATGCCAGTATCTGCTTTCAGTGTTATCCTCTCAAAAGCCTACCCAGGGGCAACAGTTCCTATCAAATTTGATAAGATCTTGTACAATAGGCAGCAACACTATGACCCCAGAACAGGAATCTTCACCTGCAGGATCCCTGGACTTTACTATTTCTCCTATCATGTACATGCAAAAGGAACAAATGTTTGGGTTGCACTCTACAAAAATGGTTCTCCGCTCATGTATACTTATGATGAGTATAAGAAAGGATACCTTGACCAGGCTTCTGGCAGTGCTGTAATTGATCTCATGGAGAATGATCAAGTATGGCTCCAGCTGCCCAATTCAGAATCTAATGGTCTGTATTCTTCTGACTATGTTCACTCCTCTTTCTCAGGTTTCTTATTTGCTCATATCTAACAATGTCCCACTAATGCAGACCAGACACTCCCTCCTTCAGACCATTTTAATTGGGCCCTGACTTGATATGTTATTAGCAAGTCATGCAAATACAATTTTGCAACAGAAAAGAAAGAGTGAGAGGTGGAAGAAATTGGTTCAAACCTAATAAAATAATATTGTATGTTTTTAGAAGATTGTCATAGAAATTTATTTCTGAACACTTTGTTTCAAATGATGATCAATTGTCCAACTGAATGCAACATTAAAAGTTTATGAATTAATATGATGCACTTGTATTTTTTTTTTAAGAAGAAAATCAGTATTTCTAACTTTCATTTCTCTGAACGTGCAAAGCAGCCATTCTGTGATTCAGGATCATACTTCACTACACCTGAGTTAATGGAAGGTACTGTTCAAAGTAAATAGTTTCAGATATAGTGTGCTCATCACAACAGTCAGAAAATATACTTAAGGAACATTAGTTTGCTCTCAGCTTCATCTTTAACCTATAAAACTGGGGTCAAGAAAACATAACTCTAATATAGGACATGTCATACACAACAGTTTTAATTTCATTCAGCTTTTTTTATTAAATAAAATCAGTCTTAGTAAATTTAGAAATTATTGCCTATTTCTGAAGAGTTAAGAATTTCAGTATAGGAAAAAGCAATCAGATTTGAAACCTAGAAATCCACTCAAGTACTTTTCTTAAGGAATGTTTTGCAATCTCTATCAATACGCTTGTTCAATATTTCAAGCTCCTAATTAATATTCTGTAAAATTACAATATTCAGAGTACAGTAAGGCGTATCTATCACTAAATCTGCCAGAGCACATCTTCACAAATATTCAGACCTCATATATTCAGTACATAAGGCTATGTYTTAAAGGTCTGTGATATTACCATTTTTCACTAAAGCAAAACCCAAGGCTTATTTTCTTGTGCACATTTGAAACCTGAAAGCACTTGATAAAATGTTGATATTAATAAAAATAGTCAGGGTACCTTTAAGTTGATCCATCATTAGTGAGACTATATAGTTTCAGAAACTGTAATGAACTACCAAGAAAGTAACTTTGCAGAATTGTTTCTGCTCCCTTTACTAAGGACTGCTGGGTAAGGAAATCTGTGGCTTAGGCTATAATTTGGTAAAGTAACAAGTAAAATCTGAACTGCTTACTTAGCAGCCAAGTAGACCTAGGCAAGTGAAATTGGTTACACTATTACAAATATTACATACAAATGTTTGTACAGAAATAATATAATGGACAGTACCACAAGTTAAAAGTAGCAATTCTGTGATACTTCCTTCTTTCAAGCCAAAATACAGCTCAAGATACTTCAGTCTGAAATGTCATTCTTCGTCTTTCCACTTTATTRCTTTAAACAAAAACTCAATTACAGATCTGCTAAGAATTCTCTTTTTGTACTACAAATGTTTTCCTATGCAGTCACTTGCATAATTTCGTGAATTCATCTTTCCAATATTTAAACATAGTATGTGCTGCTGCCAATACATTCAACCGATCTGGCACTTTTGTTTCAGAAACAACTAGAGTCTGGGTACTGGAAATGGAAAAAACTGCTCAGTAGTTGTAAAGTTTTGATTAATTGCTTTATATATGAAATGCAGGCCAAAGCACATGTTTAAAATTACCTGAGATGCTTGGTGTCCAGCAGTACACTACTATCCTGTAATTCTAATTAACTAGTCTTCCCACAGTAAACTTGAAAGTAAAGTTCACTAGTACTTACCTTGCATCCACTTTAAACGAAACTAGAATTTGCGCTTTTATGGCTTTGCTCCTCCAGGGAGTATATAGGACCTCAGATAAGTCTACAAATTAGTACCTGAGGCCTGTCTTTTTGATGACTTTTCCTTCATAAGTATCCAGACATTAAGAAAACAACCYACCACACTGAAGACCTAGAGATTACACAGTAAATGTTAATACAAATACATCTTATATCTTGATTTTAGCTTTGGATTCATGACCTAGAAGGAATCTTGAGAGGGTTTTTAAGATTCTCAATCATTATAAAAAATATAAACCATATTATATTTATCTGAAGATAAAACATATATCAAAGAAGAGGTAAACCTATTTACATGCAGCTGAAGGTAGAAGGGAAGACTACTGGAAAATAAATACATGACCTCTGCATGCCGGACTTTGCAAGAGGTAGATGCAATCAGGCAACAATATGGATAATAGTCACATGATAACCTCATATGGCCCAGACAAAATGGTCAAAAATCACAATGCCCCTCAGCTTCTCTCTGTGGGAGACAGTATTTCTGAAGCACTTTTTTTGTGTTCGTCTTATAGGTCTGCTTTTATTTTTTGTTTTTTAATATTTTTTCCAAAAGAAGATTAGCAACCTATCAAAAGATAAAGGTCTTTCAAAAATGTCAGTTTTCAGGATCATGGCATTAAAGGGAAAAAAAATCCTACATGAGATTAAAATAATAGCATGAGTGTCTGCAAGAGCACCAAAACTCTTGTGCAAAGGCTGCAGAAAGATTTCTAAATTTCAGCAGCTCTCAAATTGTTACCGAATGCATGACATACCCCAATGATCCCTTCTGTTTTTAACTGAAAAATCCAGGAGAAAAGTGTAACAAATTTGTTTGCTCTTATCTTTGTTGCCATTTTCAGAATTAAGACAAATGGTCTCTTTTCTCTGACCTCTACCAACATTAAAAATTCCTAATTTTTAAAGAATTCTTTCCTTTTGGCCAGAAAAACCACTTTGCTTTTTGTTTTTTGTATTTAAAACTGTATGTAAAGCACAGAGGTATCACAGACATCTAGATAAATTATCCTCTGTCAAGACAATAGAGTAATACCATAAGCTTGTGATTATAAAGTGTATGTGTGTGTGACAGAGAGAGAGAGAGTGCTTGGGGAGAAGATAGAGTATTTTAGAAAGATCTGAAGTTTTCCCCCCCAAAATCACATTTCACATGCATAAACATGGTTTTTCAGAATACTGATCGATTACATCAAAAATAGACAGATAAAATGCAAATTATTTAAAAAAAAGGTTTTATGTCTAGCACTTTCTTTTCTCACTTTTTTTGTTTTGAAGATACTCAGTGACAAATTTCTCAGATGCATCCTTGAAACCTGACAGCATATCCTATCAAGCTTTCTTATGGAAAACTGATGAAGACTCCTTTATTTTCAGCATAAAATATAACCGTATGAGACAACTGAAAATACTATAGGTGTATAATTAAACTATATAGCTGCAGTGGCAGTAGTTACCAGAAGTGTCAGGGAAATGATAGGGAAAGACAACTATGTAAGTGAGAGAGAAATCAGATTTTAAGAGACATTCTATAGAACTCTGACTTAAGAAGTTTTAAYAGGAATCTTCTTTCTGCAGAAACTACAGATTTTTCTGTCAAAATCACCAAATCTGAAATATTTTGATGTGGAAATGCTTTTAGAGTACTTAAAGCCCTCATTACTCCTGTTAAGATCAAATTTCATTTCCATAATATATTGTGGGCAGAGGCATAATTATACAGTGTAAATCATATTGCCACACGGCATTTCCTGTAAAATTGCTCTTTACTAATTAATACATTGAGAAATTGAAAATAAGCTAAATGAAACACACATGAAGCGATACGAATCACCTTAAAGCAATAAAACATCCCAGTCTTAAGTGAAACTTAAGTTTTACAAAAAGGATCCTCACAAAATTGCTATCTGTAACGATGTAAAAGTCGAGTGTCTACTCTTGTAAGTATTCTTAGGTAAGAAATGACCATTCTGAAAATGAGAATGTTGACATTCACTACTATTTTGTCATTGTGCTTTTACTGTTTTGCCACCATGCTTTTCTAATAACATTTTTAATAAAGCTCACCCAGTTTTGGGGGRTCCTCCTTCACAAAAAGGGGATTTGAATAAGACAACTATTTAGGATCTTAGGTTCTTTCTGCAAGCCTCAGTTCATCACTTCCTTACAAGGAGAAGAGGGAGTTAATAGCCTGCATTAAGCTGAGAGTCAGGATGATCATGGCTATCTGAAAGAGCCATCCAAAAAAAGAAAAAAGGCTATTATCTGAGGCAATTACCATGGCTAAGACAATGAAAGGCAAAATTCACCAGACACCTGACTAATGATCAAAGAAATCATGTGAAAAAGAGAAGGGACACAGAGAAACAAGGGCATACTGACAACAAACCTGGAGGCAGAGTGACTTGCAAACACTTTATGGATTTCAAAAAATAAAACTGCCAGTCGTTCTGCTCCATCACTGACAATGGCATTACTAAGACAGCAGACTTGGGAACTTTACGCCTTATCAACAGACCACTTAATAAGTTTGCTTTACAAAATTTACCTTGAATACCYGTAAATGAGCACTATTTTTCTCTAAAGGGTTAAACCCTTTGCAAGGCATTGAGGGCATGGAGTTAAGTCAAGAGCCTGTGGTTTGCAGGCCCAGGCTCTGGGCTGAAAAAGACCATGGGACTTCCTGGTATGCAGAAATTGGGCCAGAGCCAGCTTTAAGAGCTTCCTCTGGAAGTAATGCTTAAGTTTGCAGCTGAGGGAAAAAAAAAAAAAGAACTCCACACTACAACAAGAAGACTAGTATCATTATTTCCATTCCACAGAGGAGAACCTGAAGCAAAAAGAGATACTCCATGGGAGTATCACAGGTATATGGTATAAAAGGAAATAATCTGAAATTTCATTACTGTTGTGCATGTGCCTTATGGTTTTTGTAATAGAGAAGCCTATTAAAATTAAGGTGCAAGTGTATTAAAGCAACAATTTTGGCAGTTATTAGAAAGGATCCGTTTGTATGCAGGTTCCATACTTACATACACAAATACTTACAACAGGTAGATATAGGCATATGTATATATACACACACATATACATAAACACATAATTATTTATATGTTTTTTGAGACCAGACTTCAAATTCTTTTTCATTCCTTTCCAAAGAACACTTTTTATATTATTTTTTTACAGAACTCTAAATAATCTACATCTTTAAAAAAAAGGTCATGATTTGAAAAAGCATTAATATAAAATCTAAATAAATATGGTTACAGTTGATTACAATTGATTTTCTTTAATATCAGTCAAAAACAGAGGATGCTTTAATCTCATATATGAATAAGCTGAGTTCATGGAGGAATTCTTAAGTACCATACATACTCTCACCTTCAAAGGAGGTGAACAAACAAAAACACTTGAGAAGTATATAGCTGTCTTTGACAGTATACATTCTGACATCAGCTTCTAGTTTTGTTTGGAGCCCCTTTGAGACAATTTTTTTTCAGTTACATTTGAAAAAATACTATAAATCTGATTGCATATTTCAACATAAACTACATCTCTGGCAAACAGAAGACAAACTTTAAGAAGATTTAAACTATACTAGTGTCTAATGAGTGTTTTATCAACAGAGGTAATTCTATCAGAAAACACTGTCAGCAAACACGATACAGAATTCAGAATCAAGCTGCATATGTTTTTACCAAAAAAATCATAGCTAAAATAATTTCATTTAATTGTGCGCACATGCAAAATCATTARATTTGTACTCCACTTATATTACTTTATATACCTAATAGAAACTCAGGAGTTTAGTCTGTGAAAGAAGGAAAACCATTTCTAGCTGAAGGAATTCAAGTTATTTATCAATTCTGATATATACTACACTTTCAGGAGAGAAGGCTCTTATTTTTAAAATGATAAAAAACACTCTGCAATTTCTGGTTAATTTAAGAGAATTTCAAAATATCTCAAAAAAGTGGAAAATAACAGTCTTCTCACCATTGTCTCAACTGACTACATAAGGAATYCTGATCAAAACTAGAGTGCTAAAAGAAATTTATTAGATAGCAGTTTCTGAAGTTTTCTCAATGCATTTTATTTGTGACTACAAGMACACAAGGAGCAATAGAGTTAAAATACAGTTCAAGGATGTCCACACTACAGTATCAATCATAGGAGGAAATTATTCTGCCCTTTGAATTCAGTGAAATAGCATATCATGAGTGTTTTTAAGGATATAAAAACAATTCCAGCTACACTAGATATAAATACTAACAGTAAAGATTTTCTATTTCAGCATAAACATGTCTACTATTCAGCAATTTATAGCCTTAAAAAGTAAAATCTGTGTTGAGTAAAATACAAGATACTTAAAGATCTCTGCCCTGGCAAGTATATACAATATTTTCAGCTATTATAGTAAGTTTTCAGTGAACCCACTTACCTTTAAAAGCTGATATTTTATAATTATGTTGGACCGCAGCCACCATGTCCTTCCAAAAGTCGTATTTTTTCTGACTGTCATGCTGTAAGAGTCAATGGAACCTAGTCATTACATCAACTATCAGTTATTTTTAAGCTCACATATTGAGACAATGATAGGGATGCCATGAATAAATTAAAGGATTTTGTAAAGGAGTAAAACAGTCTTAGGCAGTAGGATTCGGGAGCCCAGGACTTAGCACCTAGCTTGATTGTGAACTCTGGGTAACCACAGACAAGTTACCTTCCTTCTTTAGTAGAATATGATGTGGAGAGGAGGTAGCGATGGCAAAGGAGAAAGGATTAGTATTTGTGAGGAACTCTAAAACACTACAGCAAAGAGGAGCATTAAGTGGAACAGCAACTTACTGAATGAGCCATTCTACTGATATTTGGGAAAAAGAAGTTCCTGGGGCTGCATATTCTGTACTTAATTAGCAAGCTGACATTATCTAAAGTCTGGCACTCGTATCACCTTCCATCCTTCGAACTGGCACAAACATTCACTAGAATTTAGTGGTCATGTCCTTCTGTCAGTAACTCCACCCCAAACACGATATAAAATATTTAGCCAGAAGCCAGGCTGAGCAGTACTGTGTTGCATTGTACTTTCAGACTGCCAAACACCAGCTCTGGCAGAACGACAGGGAAAAGCAATCTGTTCTTACAAACAGTTTCTCGCTATTCCTAGAAAGCTGTCCTAGGAACAGAGCGCAGAAATGCTCCACTTAACCTCAGCTGCCCTTTCAGGATCTCGTAAAGGGAGAGAAAAAGCTTCTAAACTAGCTGAGTCCAAGAGCACTCTCAAACACTACGAGCTGTAAGAGCACTGAATTAAACATGGACGCCACAAGGCAACCAGATGACATTACACAGTAGGGAGCTAATTATGGAGCTCCTAAGAAGTGCTCAGAGTTTCAAGGTACAGGGCAGCAGTAAGCAGGTAGTGTAGTCTGGAATACCTTTAAGTTTGTACATTGTGGAAATTATTTTTATACTGTTGTTACAGGCTTTCCACACTTGCATTAGCAGAAATTTTGATGCATCTGTTGACAGATTTCATGTCATTGTCCTCTATGTTCTGAATCTGTCAGCCCACTTCTGCACTGATACATGAAAAACGACCCACTCTGTAAGCATAAGGTGCTTTCAAGAGCTGGAAAAGTTCAGAAACTSAAAAAACCTTAATGTCTCCAACAAAAAAACACGGAGTTTATATCTGYGGAAGTAAATTGCTATTTCAGACCTAATCTGCCATTGCATCTTCTGGACGAACAGTTTGCCTTTGATTTGACAACTAGCAAGTTGTAATATCAAGACATATGATTATTTTTATACTTATTAATATTAACATATAATATACATATTATTAATTAATAAATTATCTACATTTATTATTATTTATAACTATTATTATTTATATTTATTATTTTGTGCACAACTAACCAGGACTATGGTTAATCTACTGCAGATTAAGAGCAGGAAAGATTTAATGTGGTGGCTTTTAACTTAATTTTTAGCAATTTCCATGGCAAACTATGGTAAAGATATGTTGAAGGACTAATACATAAAACAATAGGCTCTGTATATGTCAAATTTCAGTTAGCTGCTAGCCAAGTTCATTACTCAAAGTTGCGTTCAGGAGATGTCAAAGAACACCTACCTCTGGTGGTGATAGTACTTGCCTACCACTTTTAACAGACGGATTAATTGTCAGCTCCCCTCATACTCCATGTGATTGACCTTTCCCTAGTTTTTTTTTTAATTAGTGAAATGAGCTAACATTAGAGTGTTGTTCTGCGGATTAACGGTTCCTAGTTTAAATACAGGTACTCTTCCTTCAAAACACAGTTGACCTCAGAGAAGAGTAAAATAATTGTCAGACTAGCTCCCTGCAAATCCACAGCTGTTGCACTAAGATATACAAGAACACAGACCACTATCCAGCAAGCAGAGGCAGAACTTGGCGCAGGCCCATTCAGCCCATCATGAAGCACTGATYATCAAATGTGATTTCACTAGCTGAATTATCAGACAAGGAAAGATTCCACGCAGGGCTTCACTGCAAAGGTCCAAGTCACTGAGAAGCTCCTCTGCTTTGCCTGAAAACATGCAGGAGCCCTGGACAGGCCAGAAGCAGTTTCGTTCGTAACCGTATAGAGTGGCCCAGGATCCACCCCATATCTAACCCATTCTGAACCCCAAGCCCAGAAGTTCTGTCTGCKTCCAGTAAGAAACTTTCTTGATCCTAAAATATTTTCTGGAAAGGGGATGAAAAATAGCCGTTACTGAACAGGCTCCCATAACAGGAAGAAGAAGCCTCCATTTTCTTTTAAAAAAATGGAAGAAAATATGATGGTCTCTAACCCCTCAAGAAAATAGCTTAACAATTGCAGCATGTGTCCAGGGCATGAGTGCTGGAGAGATTTAAGCCCACCATCTCCTGTCTTGTATCCTGAATCATCTGACTGATGGTAATATCCCAAGAAATTACTTTAGTCCTCCTGTTGAAACTGGACCAATATGGAGTAAAATATTCCAAAATTGCTAGCTGATAAAGAAGATGTATGATCCAATGAAACAAGACATGGGTTTAATTCTCTCAGGCTGAAGACAGGGTCAGTGTTCCAGCTTGTGAACTAATAACTGGATGGGCATGAGTGTTACACACAGGCTATGACATGCTTCAGCACCACTCTTCTCTAAATAAATAGATGACTTGCCCTGAGACTATATTACATATAAAACAAAATAATACAATAAAAACGTCACTTCTGAGGGAGGGTTCTAAGCTGCGGATAGCTGGGGAAGGAGATTAATCAAGCACTAAAATCTCATTAAGAGTCTTATGATGCTCCTACCCTCAGTCTCCCTATAAGCTACCTTTAGATGACTCTTCATGTAGCATGTGATCTTAGGCAGCAATCTACTCAGCATGCTATTTTGGAGTGGAGCAGCAAGCAGGCAACACCAGAAGGGAGTGCAGACTCACCTCTCTCACTCCTTCTGAATCCACYTTGCACACAAAGTTTAGGATCTCCAATTTTTAATGGTGTAGTGCTTTGGTATCTTTAGCCAGTAGCTTACAGCCAAAAGATTACAGCAGTATTCTACTGCAGCAAAAATATTTACTCTATAGGAAGAATCTCCTCCTTCCCCCAGCTGCCAACAAGATTAAGATAAGGGATCCTATAACCCAACTGAATCTAAGGACATTAAACTTTACAGGTAGAATTTAGGACATACTGTACGTCTATAAAGTACTGAAAAAAGTTCAAGTAATTGTGTTTTTTGTTCTGAGAATTTAACTTACTGCATAGCAGAACAAAACTACCATAACAACACAACAAAATCAGCTACTACTCTAGAGGTGTATTTATATCAGATCAATATATTTAAAACAAAAAWCAAGTCTGAGGAGGGAATTAAGCTTTCAATGTATTTAACAATCCTGCAAATTAGCAAATCATATTATCCGGAAGAATTATATTAGATGTAATTCAAATATCATCAAATATAATTCAAGGAGATCTTAAGAACAATATTCTGCATATCCACGAGCAAACTTAAGCAAAAGGTATTTACCTATTCTTATGTTAGTTATTAGTGCCCTCTAGTGGAAATAAATGTATTTGGACTTTGCCATGTGTCTCACAATTAGTTTGGGAGAAAACTTTAATACGTTATAAATCCAGAATGAAAAGTTCCCAGGCAGAAAAAAAGAACAAAGCTTAACTTTGTTGAACACAGTATTTGCATGCATTTAATAATGAGGAAAAGGTAACAGAATATTTTGCCTAAAATAATCTAGTTCTTACCCGATCTAAGATGTCCACAATCCTTGCACAAAGGAGTGCTCCTGGTAGGTCAAAATAATTATCATACAAATAGTATTTAGCTGAAAAAAAAAAGAAAAAAATTAATCTCCCCCAAAACTACTTCAATTCATACTGTATGATTTAATCACTGAAAATAGTAATATTAATAATAAATTATTATAAGCTCCTCTTTGGATTTTACTGGTAATACACATTGTCTGCTTCCAAATCTAATGACAAATTTATTTAGCCTTTATTCCCACTTCTGAGTCTCACTCAATTAGCAATTGAAAGTTGTTAATCTATAGACTAACAGGGCAGTGAAATTTTTTTAAAAAATACTCTGGTCCCAGAAGTAGGGTGGAAGAGATAGAGAAGAATCAGGAGTCTTTTAAGAGTCTGGGCAGCATCATACAACTCTTCAATAATTTTCCCTAGCAGTGGGTTGTCATAGGCAAAAAAGTCTTGATTTGGGGAATTTCTCTTAATTTACTGCCAATTAATATGAACTTTTAATGACTGATTCAGGTATTGAGCAACAGAGAAGACATAAACATTATATTCCTTGCAGTGTCCTTGCTCTGGTGTGGTTCCCCCTGGCTGTGGTCCCTTGGGTTGTTCCTGCCCTGGCATGGGCCACATGCGGCCATGGCCCCTCAGAGGTATCTCCTCCAGTATGGAGCACCTCTTTGCAAGAGTGCATGTCCAGCCATGTTCCAAATATGTACCCTTCCAATGTACCTCCTCTATTCTGTTTCTCCAAACGAGTTTCTTCATACTTCTCCTCACTGCCCCCTTTGTGTCRTCTCCTATGACTACTCGTGCATGTGTCCTTACATGTCTTCTCCTGCATCTCCAGCCCCAGCACTTCTCTTTCTTAAACCTATTTGAGAAGAGGTGCCACAGGCTTCCCTGATGGGTTGCAGTTTTGGCAGGTGGTAGGTTGTTTTCATACACTTCAGAACCAGTTGGAACCAGCTGTGATTGGCACAGTGTGGTTCATTACCACTCAGCACCCTGCTACCCAAACCCTATCATTTATGCCCAATTCAGACCCCACAGAGACTTGAGAAGTTCCTGCAGAAACATCCAGACAGGCCTTAGCATGTCTGTGCAAGGAACAAGGCTTCCAGGAGACAGTGCTGCATCTCACAGGGAAGCAGCCCCACTTTACGATGCAAGCCCCCAAAATAGCTCACGATCATGTGGCTTCAAATGTCCCTCCTAGGCTGAGGCCATGTTCAACAGTTCTTTCCTAGAGGTGAAATGACTCAAGAGTGATTTTTTTTTGGAATTCATAGGGCTTTTATTTATTTATTTTTTAATACATTCATGGGACCGTGCTGTCCTTTATGTATGTTAAAKAACCAGTCATTAAAACAGGGATTAATATTTGCAAAAGAGGAGGCCAAGTTTAATTCTCAAAGATTAAGAAAGATTTCATTTGGTCATGTAGCAGGTGCACCTCTCTCATCTGCCCAGCTGCAATTACCTGTACTTCTGAACAAATATCATGAATAAGTTATTGTAGCAAAATCTTTAYGAAAACATCACCACCACAGAAGACAATACAACTTAGCTGAGCACTTTGTCTTTATTATTTGCCACGGTCAAGACCAAACTAGAGAGAAAGCACAGATGGCTAGCAAGGATGCAGACCCTTCACAGTGCCTTCACAAAGTGCCTCCATCTTAAAACAAAGAAACCTTCATCATAGTAGGTGCGTAGGTTTGCCCCATATCTGCTCTGTCCTTTGCACTTGTACTTAGGCCTCCAATATCAGCACTGATTGTAATGAGTTAACAATTAACAAAAACTCGCGATGCCCTAAATGTGGTAATCTCAATCTGCTTCATCAAAGAACAATGTGCCCATTTCTACAATCAAAACAGACCTGTATTATCACCTCATTTTATGTGAGACGTTATTTGTCTCATTGTTGTGTCCTAAATTTAAATTGAATTCCAGTATTAGAAGTTAAAAATACAAAAACATTCCTCCACAAAAACCTACCTACTCCAGTAATTCTCAGCTCAAATATTTTTTAAATATTTGAAGTATTTGTAGCAAGAACTAATAGTAGGAAGTACTGAAATAGCCAGAGCAATTTTGTAGAACACAACATATTAAGGTGCACCTACCTGAGCGGGAAAGCATTCCACTGACTGCACTAAAATGCTTCCATTCCCTCCCTCCATAAGTCTCCAGGATCTCCTCAGATGTCATGCTCTTAGTACCATGGCTTGCCCTGTTTGATGCATTAAGTTATTAAAAAAAGATAATAACAACAACAGCTAAAGTACTACTAATGCGCAGAAATGTATTGCAATTTAATACTGAGGTAGGTGCCTATCAGTTGATCTTCACTTCAAAAGTAACTCCAGTTATAACTGAGAAGTTCTACAGGATCTAAGCTTTTATCACATGCATTACGATCCTCTATAAAGTAAAAGCACTCCTACACAGAAGTTAGATTGTTTCAGGGCATGGCTACTGTGATTCAACTACTGACGCAATTACTCTATATTGTTTGAATAGTCTCAGTTGTGTGAGAACATTACACTTGAGCTATCAATATACACTGCACAATAAAATGCAGTGCAGAGTCTATATGCCATTCTAAAGTCTCATAACACTCACAAAGCACAAGGTAGAACTATGAAAAAGGTTCCTGTCAATAGTATTAGCATCAGTCATTAGCATTGACTCTAAGTCAGTGATGTTACTCATAATTAAAAAAAAAAATTACCCTGAATCTTTGCAGAATGGCTATTGGTAGTCATTGAAAAAGTGAATTTAGTTTCAAGATCATTATGCAGTCAGAATCTTAAGCAGAAAAATAAGTACAGTTAACAGAAAATAAGCACAGTACAAAACTCTTCAAATCCTTGTTAAAAATCAGATATTCCTCACTGGCAGCTAACACAGAAATGTTATGAAAAGATCACTTAAGGAATATTAAAAGAAAATGAGCACACTAGGTTACCAAAGAGATCTCAGAGATGGCTTTCAGAAAGAGTATAAACTGTAGGTACTTGTTTAGCAATAAAAACATATTATCAATATTACCTCAAAACTGTTCCATCTTCTGCAAGTTTTAGGAAATTTCCATCTTCAAGGTCAAACACCAAGCCTTTACAACTGTATATAATTTTATTTAAAGGAAGAAACAAGCAATGAATGCTTTCAGGGGAATGCTCCATTATATATCAGAATAATGAAATGCAGTTACAGAAGCTATACAATAATGCTACACAAAAGCAGCAAAATCACAGCCCTTCAAAAACTTCCATGTTGAACAATGCTGTATATATGCAAGTACATATTATTACAGTGAAGACAAGATTTCACTTACATAGCTAATTCCTACTAAATAAATCTTCTTCTATTGTTCAGTGAGTTCAGCGTGACTAATTATACAGATTAAGGTTGGAGGCTTAAGGTCCAAACACATACAACTAAGAAATGTGATATTTAAGTCACTTCTACTATTAAAAAATACATATTTTTTCTCCATCACAATTCTCCTACTCTAGTATTATACTGATAATATCAATCACTAATGTAGAGAGCAGCAGAATATCATGCCTAAATGAGGCAACTGAATACCTAAGGAGCATGTGAAGCAGAAGCAATGTCATACTAGCCAGCACTAATAAGATGAAGAGAACACAAGGTACCTCAGATGTACTACTGAGTTCCTAACTCCACTAGAAAATTTGTATCTTACATCTGTAYGGTACAAATGAATTTATGTTAGTTTAAGTTGTTTGAAAAATGAGTTCATTGTTCAATATCTAGAACAATAATGAGAATAAAGACTGAAAAAAATAATGCCACCCTCATCCTCTACCACAAGATACCCAAAAGAAAGTCAGCATGCCATGAAGGCAGCAAGCGGACCCAAGCCTGTCACGAATGAAGCTGATGAGAAGCCTGGGAGAGCAGCAGAGACACAGAGCTGCCAGCTCTGGAGGCCTACATGTCCACGCTAACAAACCCCCTGCTCCAACAAAGGACTGAGGCCTGGATATCTAGATCTTAACAATAGATTTTACGCCTCAGAAGTCTCAAAACATGAGGAATACAGATATGTTCTTTGTCACACAAAAAGGAAATTAGATCTGGTTAAAAACCATCAAATACTGAACTGTGAAAACAACTGACTGTTTTTCTTCTGCACATAATGCATTCATTTGTTCAAAAGCATGTGCTTCTGCTAAAAAAAATAGTGACAACCAGGCTTTCAAGCCCCCATCTCCTCCCTAGGCCTGTTAAGGTTGGAATATCAGAAACCTGCATCCAAATTCCTGCTCAGAGACCACTCAGCTCAGACCAGGAACTTGCATTTCAGTTTTCTACCTTACAGCTTTTTGCTTAAGGTGCCATTCCTGGACTACTTCTTGGCACATCATTGTTCCTCAGTTTCTCGGAAGACTGTTGGGATTATTCTGCCTTACACAAACAAAAACACATCTATCAAGAGAAAAATGAGATATGACTAACTTCTGAGAGTTACTGGATTTACCAGTTGAATTGAAGGTAGAAGACATAGGAGATATATAAAATGGGAGATCAGATCAGGCTACAGAACTAGTATCTAGGCAGCTGGAAGCACAAGACAGAGCAAGCTTGGATATTCAGTTCTGTCTCGAAAATATGTTAAAAATAGCTCATGACAAACACTTGCTCCAACAAGTATTTAAAACTCTAATTTAGGAATTTTCTATTGGTCTTGACAACTGTAATGACTGTCTAAAGCTAAATAAGCTATTTTCCAAGCTTTGTAAAAATTACAGAAAAATGAAAGTTTGAAGATAGCCTTTGTTATTTTCAACGTACTTACCAGAAGTCTAAGGTCTCTGGAGTTATATTCAGCAAGTCTTTGTCATAACCCTTCTCCGTTACCAGATACTGAGCAAAACTATCATATATTAGCTACAAATGAGAAAATACATACATTAATTATACTGATTGAATGAGATCAAAGATACTGCTTCCCTGGGAAGTGGAAAGATGATATGAGTTTTAGTGCCCCTTAAGAGATGTCAAACCTGGGAGGTAGTGAGCCTGACGCTTTGCTTACTCCCCATGCAAACCAACTCAGTGCCTGACGTTGTTTCTGTAATAGCTGGAAAAACAGCTCAAGATGCTCACGCAATACTTCCGGTGCAATTTTTCTAGCATAATCAAGTTTTCAGCTTTTTATTTTATGCCCCAGTTTTTCAAGGCTGTTGGGAAACTGAGTAATGGTAGTGAAGACTAGTGGCTATTTTCCTTCTCCTTTTTTTTTTTTTCCCCAGTGGCATAGTTACCATGAAGCAACAAGTGGTTTCTGAACCAATAAACAACTACAGCTGGAGGATATTTTCTAAATACCCTAAAGAACATACTTTGAAGGAAACAGACAACTCTTCAATAAACTGCGGTTATTTCTAAGTTCAAAAACAACTCTGTTAAAACCTGGTACAACAGCTGCTAAAGTTGTACAAGGAGATCTATGCAGATGTTGCTAGGCCCTTAAGTAACAGAAAATTAATAGTAATTGTCYCCTTTTTCTCATGGTTCTTTCATTAAAGCTATTCCCTGGCCTTTTAATTACAACAGCTGCTCTTGGAAAGAATATGAATTATGTCTGAGGAAAAGCAACCTGAAGGCCAACATAGAAAGAGTAAGAACTAACTGGCTGCTCAGCAGTTAGCGTTTTTACATTTTTATTTCCAACAGATAAGAAAGCATGCGATGTGCATGTGTCAGTCTGTCTCAGTATGCTGAGAGAAGAGGGAGAGTAAACTAATTTTAAGACTTTTTTTTTTTAAAAAAAAAAAACCTTTCAGTTACCAGTTGTCTAATGACTGCCTTTATCAGACAAAATTATCAGGAAGAATGCGCCTGTGTAAAGATGTGATGCGTGGGATAACAGAAGGAACATGCAGAGTTACACAGCTTCCAGCAGGAACATAAGAGCACATGCACTGGAGCACAATATGTTCCTACGATTGATCCTTCTTTTGTAAGAAAGACACTTCTCCACAGAAGTCAAAAATTGCTACATGAAGCAATGCAGTTTTCCAAAACAGGATGCACTGAATCCTATAGCATCCCTATTGTAAAAGTGGCATGCCTCAGAAACATGTTTCTGAATCAAATTCTGCAGTATCTTGCAATTAATGTATGATTTTAATTAGGTACAGTGCAAAGYGTGCTGTAGGGGAACGGAGGGAAATAAACGGTGCGTGTGTGGAGGGGGGAAGAGTGACACCGAGCGCATCCATGACACAGGACAGCAAAGTCCTGACATCAACAACGAACTAGGAATCAAGGAAAATTTATAAAAAAGTTTACAATGTGCCAACGTCTGACAGGACACAGCTCCCCTCCCCAGGGGAGGGCCGCGCTGCTAGCCGAGGATGCCGCCGGTCCCTGCGGCTCTGCCCGCGGCGGCCCGACCTCCCGCCGCCGCGCTCAGAGCCGCCCCGCGGCTGCAGGGCGCTCGCGGAGGGGGACGCGGCCGCCCCGCGCGGCCTGCCGCGGAAGCGGTCCGGCGGAGACGCGCTTTCCTTTCCTCTTTTCTTTTTCCTTTTTAAAATTACTGTTATTTTTATTTTAAGCT
>NW_028186413.1:632687-724533 GCF_003343005.1 Rhea americana | reverse complement strand
TTTAAATAATAATAATAGTAATAATAATAATCTCTTTCCCGCCAGCAAACAGGGTGCAGGCGTTAAAAGGCTGTTAAAAGTGCTGTGGTGATGTCCCCGGGGAGGCCGGTCCTGGCCTCCTTGCATYGGCAGTGCAAGGCTGTGCCTCACAAGCGCCGGGCATGTAGAGGGTGAGACCTGAGGAGCAGGAGGGAAGAAGGGAGCTGGTCTTGCTTAGCGTGAGGGCAAGCGGCCAGTGCCATCCCCTTCTATGCCTGATAGAAGACAGTCTTACATGAGTAGACAAAYGCTCACTTCAACGTGTAAATCCCTACAGGGTATACACAAGACACAAGCTAAATATTTAGCTGTGAAAATGCAAAAACCAGGGGGTAAACTACCTTTTAATCTGCTGTCATCTTTGGTCGTAAGAAAGAATAAYCTAAAGAACAGTATTGACTCACATGAAACACCTAATAGCCAGTTATAGTATCACTGTTTCTTTTGTTTGGGTCTTTTTGACCTCCAGCTAACAGAGTTACATGGATGTTTTGATAAATATCATCTCAACAAGTATTACTGTAGCACAATTATGCAAGTACTAGGTGAAAGAARGTAACATATTTGGAAAAGAAGGGGAGCAGAAGAGAGTTACATAGACTGCTGTTTTCTACCATTGAACTTGAAAATGGTATACAAGTGAGGCCAAAATCAGGATTTTTAGAGATCTGGCTTTGGCAATGCTGTTCAAAAGTCTTCCTCATTCTTTTGTAACTCTTTTTCTCTCCTTAGAACAATGATGTCACCCAAACTTTTTTGTTTTGATTCACAAAAGAGGAAAAAATTCCAGTTCAATTAATTTGAATGTCAGTCTCTCTCTCTCTCTTTTGATTTTGGTATGGCTATAAATAGAAGAATACAAAAATATAAAAAAAAATATTTCCACTGACAGCAATTGTTATGAAATGTYTAGTTCAAGTCCACTTTTCCAGAGTTGCCTTCAAGGATAGAGCTGTTAAGCATTGTGCTTTGCTGGTAGGTAAGCTGAGGTGCATAACCATAGCAGCAGTGCATAGAGATTTGAAAAGAAAAGACCAAAATTTTGTTTTAATGATAATTTTTGCAGGGGGATGCAATGAGAATGATAATTTTGTATTCCAGAATCAAAGACTTCTGGAAATAAATTCAAATAATTCGATGTGATACAATATATGCATATGTAAAAATGCAATTTGATATGCTTAGTCAGACAAAGAARTGAGAAATTTAAGTAACATTGCCTACTACATAGGCATAAAAATTCAGCGAAAGTTCAGCCTCAGATTAGAAAGTGGATTTGAAAACATGGAAATTAGGAATAAAAATTGGTAATGCTAGCAGTGGGACAAGATAAGCATTTAAAGTGCCAGAGTAGGAAAGAAATGGGTTACATAATTCTGCCCAAACTATTGTATACCAGCTTTTATCAAAGGATCTCTGTATCTTCTACAGACATTAATACACTTTCTGACATATAAATAGTCCTCAAATTAACAGGTGTGAAAATGAAGATGAGAGATTCACCCAGGATCACACATACACCACAAATATATGGTCACAAATGGCAGGATGAGGCCAGAGTCTGGGAACTCTAAGCACAGGACAGTCTCTCTTCCTAAAGCTGCTTGCTTTAAGAAACACRGAGAAAATTCGTGCCCCACTGAAGTCAGTGGCCACAATCTCTGTTCACTTCCATAGTTCCAAGAGTTCATCCACAATTATTGTTCCTCACTATCCTCACATTAACTTAGAGTTTGTCTGTCTTGAAGTTTGATTCAGTGGGGGAGCTCTCTTATTCCTTTTTTTTCCTCGACCTTATGCTTYTTCTAAAGTTATACTTAGATTATAGCATTTTAAATTTGACACTTTAGCTTGCTATACTTGTAAAAATATCTTACATGAAAGCACACTATGAAACAGAATTTAAGAATCTGCACACTAATGCAGTAATAAGACAGTTRGATATATATCAAAAATCAATAGCTTTTTTGTATTTATTGTCAGCTAAATGTGATCCTTGAGCATCCATAGAACTTGAGAGTACTGCACAATTGTATTGGCAGTAATGACAAGCTATCCTGGAATATGTAACACAAAAGTTCTAATCATATTTAATCCTAAATAACTTTGTGTTACAATACTCACCAGTGGAGAGATTCAGAGTTAAATTTTAGTATGTGAAACTAGAGATTAAATTAGAATAATAATAACAAAAAATATGGAAAATCTTAATGAAGAGAATGGGTTTTCAGTCCAGGGAGAAGAGAAAATAAACTACAGAATATCACCTTCATCTTCAGTATTGACAGCACCAGCTTAAAAACAGGAAATTCTCAACACAGTTTAGTCTTAACTGACAACCCACATAGTTTTGTCTAGTCTTAAAAACTTTGCTTTGTTTCACAGTTTCTTCCTTTCAGACGAGTCCTTTAAACACATTGATATCTCACTCCAGGATCTTTTTCAGAGAGAATTTAAATGAAATCCTCCTTAGCAAGTATGCTAACTTAATGTATTAACAGCATCCTTTTAGATTATTTTTTTTAGTTCTGTGTTTAAAGTTTGATCATATAGKGAGCTTTTCAGTCTGCAGATTTGAGATTGAACTCTTGTGCTATCAGGTCCTAAGTGAAAATATTTCAGATTTTTCACTTTATGGTCAATTTATGATTCAGAGTAATTACTCTTATGTTCTAAATATGTGGTAATAATCCACTAGTAAAACTCATAAATCTTGTCCTAACAGTGAAAACTTTTAACCTGCCATTGCTAATGGAGGCATAATTGTTTACAGTATAGGCTACTTCCCATAATGAAAAGAAAAAAGAGAAAACAAGCAAATCCTTCCTTTCCTCTCCTCTCCTCTGCAGTGCATTTTTTTTCTACTGACGCATTTCCAAGTTAGGGTATATAAAGATATACCGTAACTGAGAGCATATACTCTTTAGTATCTGAAAATTTCTCTTTGTGACTGGAAGTGTCATATTCCCTCTATCTGTAATGCAATGGTGTGTGCTCAGCCACTTCAGGGCTGTGTTTCAAAAAAATCAGTGTTTTTCTCTGAATACTTCTGCAGCTCTCTTTTAGTTACTCCTTTGCTGGAGGATCGCACTGGTACCCCGAGCTGGAGGGGCCCTGGCCCAGGCGAGGACAGCGGCTGCCTGCGAGGGCAGGGGCACCACGGGTGACTACAGCAGAGGCAGGGCAAGGCCCTCGGCAGGGGAAGCACAGCCCCATGCTSACCCCACAAGTCATGGGGTGGCGTGGGCCACCTCTGGCGAGGGCAAYGGGGAACAGGCACACTCGAGCCTGTGCTGAGGCACTCACATTCAGCGATCTGCAGGAAATACTTGGGAAGCTTGAGCTCTTATGCTTTTATAAAAATGCAAAATGGTATTTGTATTTTCTTTCTCATTGTACCTCATCCCTACCTTCAGAAAAGAAGAAGCTCCTACCGCTTTGTAGTTGTAGAGCTTAAGAATTGTGTTAGTGTACTACAATGTACAAAAGAAGCTTTGAACTGTCTAGTAACCTACTTACAGGCAGTAAAACCATGTCAAATACCTAAATGCCTAAATACCTAAAATACATCTGGACAATCACACAAAAGTTTTAGGCCTGTAAACAAGACAGATACACTAGCACTTTATTTTCTTCATCCTTAGAGGGCAGCATTACAAAATAATGAAACATCCCTACAACATTAAATGATTACTGCATTAATCTGTTCCTAGAGCGGTGTAAGTTGACTTTGCAAGTTGCTTGTTTCCTAACTATGCAGTTTCAGCTATTTGCCAATTTAGATAGAGGTTATTAGAGTTTGATAGAAAAAGAAAAACACCCCTCATATTGCTTTTGAGGAGTATGCATCAGTGATATGTGAAAACACAACAAAAATTTGAACAAACGTGAAGTATTTTCATTCTAGACAAGTAACCTTGTTATGTACAGGTAATTTCAGAATATTCTAGCTTTTTGGCTGTTGCTTAAAATAAATAAAAACACTTTTGCAGCAGAATAAGTCAAACCAAAGAGGTTTCAATTTAATTTATTTTTTATTTCAGTTTCCTAGTAAAAGCTGGAGTTTCAGRTCTCCACTTGATTTAGCTTTTAATCCATGAAGATGTTCAATACACAGGAAGGTGGAAGAGTATCTTGGTCCAGTGTTCCCATCTTGCACTAACAGTGGCATTGGCACTCCAGGCTCCCTGTCACCACTAAAGCGTGCCTGACTCTCCTTATGGACTAACTCCCTGCACAGCACAAATCCCCATTTGAGGGCTATGACTTCAGTCTTGGACTGGCAAAAGGAGGTGAGCCCGCTTCTCAGACTCGTCCAACCAGTCCAGCTCAGGGAGTTCTCTGTTCACATCTCCTGTGCTCTCCCCTTATTCTCCCCCATATCCCCAGTCCTGCAGGGGTTGCCCRCAGATCAGCTTTGCTGTTGCCCTAACTTCAGTCCCTCCTCAGGCAGATCCCACACATTAGTTCCTTTCCTGCTTCCTTAGCACACAACCATCCCTGAAAAGCCACACACTCCCCATCCTGCAGACAGTTCCTGAAGACATGCCACCACCCTTCTGCTTATTCACCTACATGTAGTAATCAGGTTCAAATAGGATGCAGTTGCTCTGTCATAAGAATGTTGTACTTATTTAACTTAAAGGGCCTAGAGAGCCTAAATCTAGCATTCAAATACTAAAGGAATAAGGCCCCGATCCTGCAATTACAGCTRCAAAGACAAATCTCAGTGATATGGGCTATTATTAACGGCAGTGGTAGTCACACAGGTACAACACATTTCTGGAATTCTTCTGAATTGATACTTTAGTGAGATTCTTCACATTCTTCAAGTCAAACAAGATTGCAGGATCTGGTTCTATATTTGTAAGATTAGGACACTTAGAAGGACTTTTTTTTTCTTAGAAACTGTTGCAGGAATAGTCTGAGAATGTGGTTTTTATTATAAGTGGTATAGTACAGAGCGATACTTTAGAAGAATTATATCTAATAACTCCATTTCAAGAATGTCCTGATTCTGCGCTTGTGTGAATGAGAGATGTCAATAATACCTTTCCTTTGAAAAAAAGTCGTGAGCACTTGCTTTTTCTTTAGTAGTCTTCTATGTGTTTAACCAAATACTACATAATTTTCAAGGCACTCCTTTGTAAAATATGGAGTGCCTAGTTTGCGTTGTACAAGATAGAGAAACCTAAGGAACATTGACTTGATCTGGGTTTGAGATTTGACTGAATTCTAGTGATTTCAGAAGCTTTGCTGTTTATTGGATTGTTCAGTAACCTTTCTATAAGGCACAAAATACAGACACATTAACTTTTTCAATATAACCACACACATGCAATTTGTAGCATTCTTTTGGGAGTGGGGCATCTGATTATTTCTGGCCTCTCAGCACTGTACTCGGTATATTTTCTGTCTCACTAGCATGGAATTGTGGGTCATGTTACTAAACAGACAAGATTTCCAAACCTAAAACCCTGAGTTCATTAGAAGGTTAAACAGACAGTAATCCACCAGGTGCTCAGTATGCTTCCATATACCCTGAGGACCTTCAAAAGCCGGCTTATTGTCCATATCACCTCTCTCAGATCTTGTAATCTAGTTCAGACTGTTCCCATGCAACATAAAAGAAGGAAATGAAAATCAATGATTTTGGCAGAGTGATTAATAGCCAAGAGTGATTGCTAGACCTTTAGTGAGTATGTATTTTAAAATCCTGAATAGTTGTCTAAAGGTACTTAGAAAGATTTTTCTTTTTGAGCCCCTGCTGTATTTAGTCAAAATAAATTGTACTGGAAATATGGACTTTATTGGAAACTATACCTGTATGTATTTTATGATGAGGGAACTACATAGCTTCTCTGACATGTCCTTGTTTCTTCTGTATTTACTTATTTATCTGAGAATACTATTGTTTTATTTTTCCTATTTTAAGCATAAGAAAAAGAGAGTCAGGACTCCTAAGTTCTCAGTCCACATAACCCRCTTATTCCTGGTGTGTTCATGTGCAAATAACTTATGGCCTTGATTCCTTCATGAGTAAAACTGGAATAAGTCTAGTTCAGACATTTTGAGGATTCTTCAGCTTTTTGAGTACATTACTGGCATGYATTGCAAGCCTGACACTTTTGCTAATGATTACATGAAAGATAAATTTAGTGTATTTCAATACACAGCCTGCAAAAGACCAGAGCTATTGAACGGTCAGTGGGAAATGGCACAACTATAAAACTTTAGAATTAAAGATAATGGGACTAGAAAAGACCTGAAGACAGTTATCTTCATGGCCTGGAGCAGGATCAATCAAACTTCAAACATCCCCGATAGTCAATTGTCTAACCTATTTTTAAAAAGGAGCTAAGAGCCTCCGAGGCAATTTCTTACAGTGTTTAACAATCCTTACACTGAGAACACTTCTGGTTTTTCTCTTTTTTTGTCTTTTTCTCTTCCCTTAGTGTCAAAACTAAGTCTCTGTTGCTATAATGCATCTTTTTGCTTGCATCTCATCCTGTTCCTAGCATATATGACAGCCATATCATTGTGCATCAACCTTTCATCTACATGAAGGCTGTTACTATATGCTTTCTCATAGTCTCTATTTGTCTTCTTTGACTTCTTTACAGTCYTTTCTTAAAAGCTGAGGGTTTCTGAGACCCCCTTTCATTCTCAAACTGAATGATACTCATTCACTGCTCACTCATTGCTAAACACCTCCATATCTTTTTCTGGAATACAGAATCAAAAGCTGGACATACTGATCCAGTTTAGGCCTACTAGGGCTCAGTACAGAAATAATGAAGCCAATTAATTTAACATAGCAATCTGTGCTTTCAAAGTAATACACAAGTCACTTACTTCATTACAATGACCAACACATGTTAGGGCTTTCAAGATGAAAATCTATCACTGTAATGAGCAGAGAGATCAAACCTTTCTTTAACAGTAAGATAGCCATCTTTCTTGAGGAGTCATTTATTTTCTATTTAAGAAATATTTTCTTCTGTATTTGTTCATTGCTGAGTATACTGAGTATACTGAGTATACCTGAGARTGGTGTTCATTGGAAGTTCAACAGTAAAATGCTAGTAGTGATACTCATAAATCTCATACTTAAGAACTTATTTTGAATATAATTTATATTTGGTATTTGCTGTTTTGCTTCTTCCTATGGAAGGTATCTAGTTAGGATCTGAGGAAGAGATAAAAAGATTGAGTTAGATTCTGATAACAAAGAGAAGAATCTAGAAGAACACTTTCTAAAACCCTAAGCCTCAAGAAGGTTCCATCATTTTGATATAACTTTTTTAAGATTGTTACTGTTTTCTCTTAAGTTTGCGAAGAAGGTCAACATCTTACCATCTATTTTTAGAAAAATGCTATATTCATGTTTACTTATTTGTTGTTATGTTATGCCTCATGCCATTCTCAGAGGGAGGAATCCTGATAGGTGTTTAAGCAGTAAAAACAGACAGAGGAATATGATTTTGAGAAACCTTCGTTAGAGAAAGGTGGTAATTTATTTTTTTCTACAGCAATAGCAATGTATACCAGAAGTGATCAGTAAAAGTGAGTATCACTGAAGATACTTGCTTCTTCTATATAGGAATATGTATAACATCTGCATACCTTTGTAAGACAGAATATAACAGAAAGGAAAGAAGTAGTAGGAAAATATATAGAAAATATATAAGGAGGGAGAGAAGAATACAAAAACAAAAGGAAAGGAAGAGAAGTAAGAATGTAAATTTTTTTCGGGAAAAGTATCATCAGTTCCATTTGTGAAAAATTATATTTTGAACAAAAAGGAAAATAAGGTGAATTGATGCTGAAACACAGTAAGGAAATGATGTTATACAGTCTCAGTAAGGACAATTCTAAACCTAAGTCAAAAACTCCTGATAAAGAAATAATTGATGATACATGAACTAAGGGTAAAGGCGAAGTCTTGCTCTCAGTTAAAGCAATGAGAACATTGTCACTGATTTCAAAATAAAAAAGAAATTGGTCCTTGCATTTGAAAATGAAACTAATTTTAAGACTTTTTATATTGGATCAAATACAGAATTTATCCACCTAAATATTGGTATTCAATTATCCTCAGATTGAATATATGCTTCTGAAGATGATAGTTAAGATAGTTAAGATAGTGTTTTTAAATTAATCGTACCTTTGGCCATGACTATACTGTGGTTTAGAAGACTTTCCCAAGTTTAACTTGGCCGGGCAACTTCCCAGCACTGCTTTGAAGTAAACCCCAAGATTATAACTTCCTTTTCCTCATGGACTTTACTTTTCATAGGAGAAAGGTATAGCTGTACATCCTTCCTGAATGGTCGCTAAGGTCACTTTAACCTAGTGTCACTCTAGATGCTAGATGGGTAGTACACCAGTTTCATTCTGGCACACAATAGGAGCTGAATATAGACAAAAGTTCTTTTCCTGAAGTGAAATTTTAGCTTCATAAAGTCCTAGTGTATGTATAATTTACGGTAGTGTGGAGGATTTTGTGTAGGTACCATTTGCCCTGCAGAAAAAAATGAAAGTAAACTTAATAACTGGTATTTTCCTTTTTTTTTTTTTTTTTTTTTGAGATTTCAGTCATATAAAGTAATTTACAAGGTGTGTTCCTTTACGTGGTATAGCAATATATTCTTACTGTAGTTTTTGGCTCCTTGTAAGATGCTGCCTTTCCCATATACAGAGGTCAGGACAGGGTGCTGATTTTGTTTGTGGAAAGCACACTTTCATTCACAAGTGAAACTGAGTACAGTGCTTTGATACGTTCCTTTTCATCCATCCCTCTTTAGGTATCAGTCTTTGGACTTTTCATCTTGCCTTGATGGAATTCCAGTTTCCGAAGGTAAAGATGCAAAACCATGCTCAGAAGTCATCCACGGCATAGCAGGCAGAAGTTGATAGAGTTATGTGAGAAATGAGCTTGTCCCATCCCGAAGTCTCCACAAAAAGATACACTCCAAATCTCCATAACAGGATCAGTTTCAGAAGAGACTTGCTTAGAAGAATGGCAGAATCATCTTCACTGAGAATTCTTTGATCATCCACTTATCATATTTTTCCTACCCAGAGATAGATTTGATCAGAAATATTTATCATGCCTTAGAAAACTACAGAATGATTTTATTCAGAATGCCTGATTCAGAGAAAACAAATTACCTTACAGTTTTTAACACTATGGGCTATATGTTATTTAGAATAATGTATGATAAAAAGAAAAATAATGACTTCAGTCAGGTCCCGTTGAAGATAACAGCAAAACTTGCATTTAACTTAGGAAGAGTGAGATCTGATTGTTTGAAAAAACAGAAAAAGTCACATACATTAGCTCACTTCTTGGCAGAATCTAATTCCTCTCTGTTCATTTGTTGCCAGACATAGCTTGTTTTAGCCCCCAGTTCGGGAAATAAATAAGCAACCCTCATCACTAAAGCACTTGAAAATGTACTTTTAATGCTTTCTAGAGCAGAGATAGATTATTGGATCAGCCTTATGAAAATAAACAACCAGATTTTTTCTCATTACAAATGCACACAACTTAAAACTGGAAAATACAGGATCAAATCTAACCTTATGTCTTTGTAGATTTATGGTTTAAGATCATACCCAAAAGAGGAACATGATTAATCAATAAGGATAAACAGTTTTGTCAAGAGTAAAATTACATACATAATTTATTTTCATTGAAAAGAAGGGCAATTTGCAAATTATAGAAACAAAATGGAAGGGCTGATTAAAAGGATTATAAAAAAGCTACAAAGTAGTGGTAATGTGTTTCATTCTAACATGCAAATTAAAAGAAATATTGCTGAAAAGACAGCTATAATAAACGCCCCCCGTGCTTCATTTCTATTTATTGTTTTAACAACCAACACAACTTTAAAAATTTTAATCACTTAAATTATTTACCACACACACACAYAATGCACTATGTATTTCCTTTTCTTCTTTTTTTCTTTAAAGATCATGTTATTGAAAATGCTTTGACTTGCTTGATCACAATGCATTATGGATTTTTTTCTAAAAGAAATATATTATTTCCAAAGATGTAAATTACCCAATGTATTAGCTGCAACACTATAACTATTGGTTAGAAAATGATTGCACAACATAAAAAAATGATACTGTGGGCAGCAGTTTCATACATTATTTAATCATCATTCTTGTATTTTATATTTTCTTATTTCCTCAGTTTTCCACAAAGTTTTTTTTTTCTATTTACAAAATTGAAATCAAGTATAGAGGAAAATATTTGTTTCTGTAGCAGTCTCATCTTATTTAAGACAAAAAACACTGTCTTTTTTTAGTTTCCAGTTTGGATTGGCTCATATTTCTTAACAAGACTGTTGGTTGATATTGTCTTGGAATATTCATTTTCCCTAGCAGAGAATACAGTTCTGACTGTAATTCTCTGCAAGACATAGGGGACTTGTTTTGAACACCATGTATCATCAGTACCAAAGCCTGATATTCAGTGATGTTCAGTCCCTGTTTCTGAAATATGGAGCTGAATTTTTATGAAATGGAGGTGGAGGGGAGTTCATTTTTTCTAAAACTCTAAGTTATTACATAATTATAGCAATGGTTCCATAAATATTACATACGCTTCAATAAATATAGGAAATATCTATAATGAAAACTAATAAAGTTTTGAAAGCATAATATAAAAGTAAAAATTATATCAAAACAAGACTTTTGAAATATTGTGTATTAATATGATTCAGTCTTTTACCTCTATTCATGTGGAGCAGTAGCTCATTCCAAGAGCAATTCAATTAATATCGGTGTTTCAGATTAGGATTGTATGAGGCTTATTAAAACATAACATAACACATTATTCTTCTGCCCATTCAGGCAACTAAGAGAAATACATTTCACCACTGTGTTTAACCATAGATGTTTTGTAGTATAAAGTAGGCCTAAAGAGAATCGACTTTAAGTAAATTAGAACTTTAATGAATTTAGAGGCATGACAGAAGGATCACAAGTGTTATACAAAGTTTGCAAGTCTTACTTATTTGAGGGCTTGTAAGCACCACACAAAACATAAAATTTAACTTCAGGTATGTGTCACTTTCGAACCAAAATGTGGATTTTTTTTCATTATGGTGTAAGGAAATCTATTTTAACAGCAATGGGGAATTACACACTGTAGAGGGAAATGGACTATTTGATTGAGTATGTTCTTTTCCTTTTCTAAAATCTAAGTTTATATGATCCTGTCAGACAAAGATGGAAAATGATCCATCTTTGTTTTCAGGTGTTGCATATTTCAAGAAACTACTTCCAATATTAATGATTTCTTTAATATTAATATAGGGACCAGAATGCTAAATTTCAGTTCCATACCGTAAATGTGCCATCCTGGTCATAATAAAGTCATCCTTCTCCCTAGCCATTGTTGTTTGTAAAAATGAGGTGAGACTCTGGTGTCCTTCTCAAAGCATTTATGCTAATCAAATTCATCAATATACCTGTCGGTCTCTATACAGGCAGTAGCTTATTTATATGGACAATTTCTGATTTGGCATTCAGCCTTCAAAATAAATAAAGAATAAAGATACAGAAGGCCAGTGAGTAATACATATCTGTTTGGTCTCCTTTTTCAGGAAGAAAATATACTAGAGTGAAGGAAGAAAAAAAAGGAAAAGCAAAAGAAAAGTCACACACACACACACACACACACACACACAGAGAGAGAGAGAGAGAGAGAGAGAGAGAGAGAGAGAGAAAGCTGCTGCACAGATTATCCTGTCAAATAATATGCAGTGACATCACACAGGATTTGGACAATAGTTTATATTCAAAAGCTGTTGAATATACAAGATTATCCTAGTTTGTTCAAAACTGAACAGTATGCAAATTATTGGATTTAACAGATCTTTTTTCAGTGAAACAATAAAAACATTTTTGTATGTTCATTTTTTTCCTCACCTGTGATAAGATTACACATTCTCTAAAACATATAGACTACAGCTTTATTTTCAGAAATGTAGAGAATCCTCAATAAAATCACTACGATGAGAAAAAGACATTTGCAAATGCAATGCTCCAGTGTGGCCACCAGGATTTAGCTTGTTTGAAATGAACCACAGTTCCAGCCTACACAGGCTCTGGAATCTGTACAGCATTTCTCAGCAGACCCATTATCCATCTGCTTCAAAAGTTGGCTCCTCTGCATAGTCTTTTTTTTTCCTCCTCTTTTTTTCTGGTTTCTTGAATCTCATTAACAAATCTCATGGCTATTTATTAAAGTTTGCTTGCTTCATAAATAGAACTGATCCTGAAAGGTTGATTTGGAAGAAATCTGGTTTACAGTTATTGACTGCTTTCAGAAAAGCCAAGCGAGGGCATAAATTGCAAAAGAAGATGAATTTAATGCCTAGGATTATTTGAGATAAGATATTCATACACAGAAATGTTTGCAGGCTCAAGTCTTGTTTTAGCTACAGTTATATAAATATTTATGAGTGGTCTCAGTGTATTCAATGGGATTCTCAGTGTGTATATTGGTACTTGAGTGCAAAGATGGGTCTTGATCTTGAAAAGAGCTGTGCATGACATTGATTCTGTACTAGGTAAGTAGCTCCGTTGTCATGACGGAACTATTTTGTGCAGTGAATGTACATGCAAATCTTTGCAAGATTAATGCCTATGTTAGGGGAACCATGAAACATATCACAAGAAAAGCCTATTAAATCCACATATATGAAAATTGAGAAAAAAAAAGAGATTATTTAATATATCTTTTCTAATGTTCCCTGGTTTTAGTAAATTTAGATAATTCTTGAAACAAGACTAATCAAAATAATTTCCCTTTCAAAACAGGCCTTTCCTATCTTTGGATGTTATCCAACAGACTTACAAAAAGCAAATATCTTTTGGCTATCTGTATTCTGGTTAATTTAGGTAGTGGTTAAGAGTTGCTGTGTGACATTTCATAAGCTGAATATAATTTTTGTAATGTGCTATTTTTTCATTGGACCCAAAGGATTTGTTACAGATTATGTGGTTCAGTGATCAGCTGGTGTGTATGATATTTTCTTCTCTATTCAGTTTCCATTGCACTATTGCAGAAGAGGAGCAAGTGGAGATGCACTTGGTGCAGATATACAGACAGGGGAGGCTTTTCTCGCACATGCCTCCCACTAGTCCCTCGCAAGGCTTCTGCCCGYACCACTGGTCTCCACTCACTCAAAGGACTGACTAACAGACATGGTGAAATAACAGCAGCCTCAGTTTCCAAGTTATTTTGTTCTTTCTAGTAAGGTACAGCATCAGAAATCAGCAGCTGCAAATAGAGCTGAGAAACATGAAAATGGTTAAGGAAAACCCTGATTATTGCTGACAGACAAACTGATGGAGCTGCTTTTCTTTGTCTCCAGGAAGCTACATGTCTTTGTGTAAGTTTTGTGTGCCCTATTTTACCTCTTACCAAAATGCCACCATGTGATGCAGACAGGCAACCTCTTCTGCTTCTTGCTCAAAGCATTGTGTGTTCCTCATATAGGTGGTGATTTGTGGCTGTTATAAAGCTTGACTAGCACTGCTAGGATGCGGGAGATAGCTCTCCAGGCTGCTTTGCCGYAGCATCATCCAGACACCCATACTGAATCTGTCTGTCAGTCTACAGGTGCTTCAGAAATGGACATGTACTGGCTAGCTTAGTTTCCATTGGCTTGCTTGCTGACTGGAAGACCACCATCTTTTTTATATATTGTTGGTATAATTAGCCAACCCCCTAGAGTAATGCTTTGGCTAGTGACTTTGTTTTTTTTTAAAATGTGGAATAAGGAATGAATTATTGCTGTTTTACTGTAAATCCCACATATTTATTTTTCCTCATACAAAGTGCCAAACCAGCTTTTTTAAAAAGAAAAGAAAAGAAAAGAAAAGAAAAGAAAAGAAAAGAAAAGAAAAGAAAAGAAAAGAAAAGAAAAGAAAAGAAAAGAAAAGAAAAATAGCCAGAGGCCTGTTGTTTCAAAGCCCTGACGTTCAGCAGGAGGAAATGCCTGTGTGTAAAGCAGGAACAGAAACAGCAGGTGTGCTCCAGGTGAGGGCGCCTGCCAGCCTCAGGCGTGCAAAGGATTCCCACCGAGAAGAGAAACCAAAGCAAACCAGGAAACAAAAAGAAATATTCAAGCTGTCCACGTCGGAGACTGCTAAGGCAACAATCCAGTTAGCTTGGTTAATCATTACTGAGACAGACTGTACAGAAGTTCACCGCTGATCACACGGCAGAACCCTGTTTCAGATAAGGAAGGACCCATCACAAGCAGTAAGAAATGAGAAAACTCCTGGATCAGATTTTCTGAATGTATTTTTGCTGGGGGAGAAAAGGATCCATGCATGCTCTTCTGTTGTTCCAAGACTTCAGTCCAAATACAGTTCTTTTGTTGCTTTCCTGTTCAGAAGAGGAAGTGGGAAATTCCCTCCACATGTGCTCCAGCGCTTGAACGCTCAGGTTTCACTCCTGAATCAGGAGCTGCCTGTAATGAGCTCCCAGTGGGGTTTGGAGAGAAGGTTCAGCTGGGGCAAGAGTTGTTTCATTTTGTGCCAGAGGAGGAGGGGAGGAAGAAATCCTGCAAAGARCTAAAGTGTTGATGGTGCAAAAAATGATCTAAGGATATTGCAAAGGGGAAAAGTGAAAGAAAAGAAGAAACAGAGGAAGGCACAAAGAAGGAGAGCAGCAGGATGGGAAACTTTTGTCGGAAGCATTGCATCTGCTTGAAGCCCTGGGCCCCTTGTATATTCTCAGGAGGAGAAAGTGAGCAGGATGAGAAGGTCGGCCAAGTCTTCACCAACCTTGCCGTGGTGGGAGATGATTTCCAAACAGTGCAGAAGGACAGAGACAGTAAGATTAAAGATAAGCCTTTGCCTCCACTGCCTGAGCAGCATCTGGTGAATATTCGCAGATTTGTGGCACTCTTTGACTATGAGGCTCGCACTGAGGAGGACTTGAGCTTCCGAGCTGGAGATAAGCTTGAAGTGCTGGATGCTTCCCATGAGGGCTGGTGGTATGCTAGGCTCCTCCTGCCAAGGGGGTCAGTCTGTCCTGGCCGCAAGCTCCAGGGCTACATCCCTGCCAACTACATAGCTGCTGACCAGAGCATCGAAGCTGAACCGTAAGTAAGCTGTGTAACATACACTACAGTCTTTTTTCCACTAGTTTAAGCTGGTTTGGAGGAGACTGTTATGGCCTTTTTTCTTGCCAAGCAGGACCCTGCTGCACTTGATCTCCTTGCCTTCAAGTGGTCCTACCAGTGATAGAGCTAGTCAGAGYATGTGAGAAGGCACTGTAGCTTCAAGAAAATCAATTATAAGAGGTAAAGTGTTGAGGGTTTTGTTTGGTTTTAAATTATTTCCCTGTCTGATATGCCCTGATTTCTTGCTTAAAAATCATCTGGGAATATGAGGTTGGTTACCAGTGTGAGGGCTCACTGTTGTTACTGGTTTCATAGTGAATGTGTGTCAGATGCTTCTCAGAAAGTAAAAAGAAACAACCCCTGCCCTAAACAGCCTTTAGTCTAACTGCTGTGTTATCAGTTAGTCAGAGTTTCAGGGAGCTACCTTTATACCTGTGGATTCTTGTTACAAATGAGTCTCTAAAATCTGTCTTACTTTCTTATGGTTTCCACTCAATCATTTTTTATCTGCAGGCAAATCCCTGCTCTCAGAATAAAGATAACTCAAGTAAGTACTACAAAAGGGAAAAAAAAGAGTGGATATAGCAAAGGAGTGCAAATTAGATTTGTTAAARTTTCATGGAGTTTAATTACACAGCCCATGTTAGTCTGCCCCTTCAAAGCATATCCAGTTGTACCTGATATTCAGAACTGGACCAGAAATCATATGAAATAAGTTACTTAGCTCCCTAGTGAGGATGAATAGGGTCTGAATTAGTCTAGGAGGCAGTTACTTGTGTGTGTTGCATTCAGGGGCAGCATTTGCTAAAATAGCACTGACTGCAATTCCAGAAGTATGTATCTGCAAAATCAGAGTGCAAAGGGACARCAGAAATAGCATTCTTAGTCTTCAGAATTAATTTTGAATAGAAACTCTGCATATCTCTTTACTCATCACATCCAAAGATTTATATTAAACTTGAGAGAAATAATGYTGCAGCTTTTCAATTAAAGCAACTTTGAACCTGAAACATCACCTCTGGCCTGATCCACCTACTGTATTTTCTAGGGCTAGGAAAATTGGCTCAGATGGGATTATACCAGTCCTTTATCAACTCTAAGATTTGTGCTGGAGGCATCTTAGAGCAACTGTAACCTGGAGACCKTAATTTCCAGAAAGTGACCAGCTGCTTCTGTTTCTGTGATCAGGCGGACAACACTTTCAGTGGTCCTGTTCGGAAGAATTCTTCCAATTGCAGAAATTAATCTGCAGGGAAGGTGGTTTTCTGAACCACTAGAGAAATGGTGGTAGGCTATAATTCAACTCAGTTTGACCTTCACTCTCTTTCAAGAATCTAGTTTTCTCARCAAGTCATCTAAAATTTCTGCTTGCTGTGAAAGACTGTGAAAGTAACTTTGTTCAACTATACAACAAAGCCTCAAGTATCAGCTCTAAAATGCCTCGATTTTTCTAGAACTCCAGCAACAGATATGGAGTTAAATGTTTCCAAAATACATTACTGAATAATCTCTGATTTTTATTTTTTTTCTTTTTACAGAAAAAAATATTTTCTTTTAGTCTTTCTATACATCTCCTTTTTTAGTAAAGACTAAGTTTTGACAACAAATTTTTATTTATAGATTTTTAAAATAATAGAGAAGAAGAAGTGGGAAGGCTTTCCCTCTCTCGAATGAAGTCATTTCTCCAAARGTTTGACATGGTTTTAATGTAGTACCAAAACTAATCCTGCAAAGCATGTAGTCTTTTCTCAGGTACACAGATTTCCTGCTAGRTTAGTTGGCCTTGATGACCTTCAAAAAAAAGAAGTAAGTATACAAGACTTCTTCTTGTCAAGTTACACAAATATCCTTTCTTATAATCATAGACTAACTTAGGCTGGAAAGGACCTCTGAGAGTCATTCACATCAACTCAAAGATGGCCAACATCAAGTTAGACCAGTTGGCTTAGGGTTGTGTCCAGTCGACATTTTCCATTTTTTTTGAGTTTCAACTTTATAAATTTGTATTTGTAAGTGAGATAGACAAGATGAACACAGAAAAACAGAAGTATTGATTTRGTAGCATCCACTCTTTGCATTGGTGCTGCAGAAATCCCTAGATTTCAAGCAGGGTCATTCTTTTAAAGAAAAGAAACAAACAAAAAAAATATTTTTCCTGTTATCTCCTTGCTCATRGCTCAGTGTTAAAATATTAAATTTACTCATGTCAATCTGACTTGCATAGTGGCAGTTGTAGGGGGAAAAGGAGCCTTTGATCTCTCATATGTTCTTGATACACACATAGATCATCCTGCACACAGATCATAGAATCACAGAATGGTTGAGGTTGGAAGGGACCTCTGGAGATCATGTAGTCCAACCCCCCTGCTCAAGCAGGGTCACCTAGAGCATGTTAGACAGGGTTGTATCCAGGCAGGCTTGGAATGTCTCCAGAGAAGGAGCAACAAGGACTCCCCTTGCCGAAGTCTGGGCTTGAACCAGGGACCTTTAGATCTTCAGTATAATGCTCTCCCAGCTGAGCTACTTTATGGAAAGCATGTTTATTATTTTATTTCTTTATTATATATTTGTAAATATAATCTCAGATTTATGTATTAAGGTCAGCAAATGAACCTTGCTTGAAGCAAGGGGTTCTTCCAAAATGCAACTGCTATTAACACTTCAGCTCTTTGATTCATGGTATCAGTCTTAGGAYGCTTGGGAAGAAAACCAAACTGTATGATTTGCAATCTTCTTTAGCAGACTGACTTTAGCATGATTGTGTATATAGAAAAGCATATAAACTATGTAAATCTATATTAACTTTTGAAAACATTGAAATTCATATGCGTGCATGGATGCCCCATAAGTTCATTAAAGTAAAGGGACAAAAGGACATGAAATATTCTTTAAGAAGGGAATGACTTAGAGATGACAGGCTCAGTATGTAAGTTTAGCCAACATATTATTGAAAGCTGCATTCAAAACTGTCAAAGTTCTTTTAATAAACATCTCAGATTGTTTTGTAGCCTTCAGGATTATAAACAACAAATTAYAGCTGATCCTTTTTATCAATAATTTGACATGATCTATATTGTAGACTCAGTTAAGGACTGGTAAATCCATGTGGTTCTGTGTTTTCCTTTCTGACAGAAGATTATGCTAGATAATTGCTGCTTCTCCTGTCCAAGTGCCTCAGCAGCCAATTTTGTCTTCTCTCTGAAGTGTCTGTGAATTCTTTTAGGGAGAAAGGCTTTTGAGCTTTTCCTCAGTAAGGAAAGTTCTTCTTCAGTAAGAAACTTTGCTATCTTGTCTCCATTTAGATAACGGTTTTTGTTCTTGGAAATTACCTTGCTTTGACTCCATCCAGTATGACTAAAGTAGTTCTGGCAAGACGGAACAATAATTGGATAAAAGGAAAGAAAGGACATCTAATATCTTCACTTTGTGGGGGAAAAAAAAGCCTTTTTATAACAAAGGGAATGTTCATGTATCTTGTCTATCAGAATGTTAAAGAAAAACTGGTAAAGAATGAGATTTTTTTACTGCATTTCTTTCCTCAGACTATTTCTAYCAATTATTCATAGAAATTGTGTGTAGAGAAGAGATGTACATATTGCAGGTTGCTAATATCTTTATTTATAAAAAACATATGCCAAAAGTCAAACACTTACTAGTTGTGCATGATATCCCATTTAAAAACAAGGTTCTCTTGCTTCCTTCCTTTGACTTGAGTAATCCCTTTCAATATGAACAATTCCAGTGAAATCAGTATCATCCTAYGTGAATAAGGAAAGGGAAAAAAGGATAACTCTGTGGTTTGGATTCTGCCCGCCACAATGTAAACGTGTAAGATTAAATACATAATAGATAAGATTACATAATACATAAGATTAAATACACCCAAAGAAATGCCCACCTTCTACCACAAAGGATATTTTGGATAGATATAGGAAACAGGGCCCTTCATTTTAATATTTACGAGTAAAGCATCTTGCCATAGCTGATCACTTGTAGCACCTGCAGTGCTCCTTATCCTAACAACATCCTGCCCAGCGGAGGGGCTGCAAAGGGGTTGTACCTGGTCTGTCTCTGGAGACAGGTGTGTTCTGGCTGCGCCTGGACTAGCTGGGAAAAGTCAACCAGTGGGCAGAAAGCATTTGTCTCGCAAACCGCAGTTGCAGATGAGGTACATGCACAGGGAACTTTCACCTCCTGAGGAATTACATCCATAACTGCATGCATTCTTCTTTACTTTTCTCAGCCGATGTGAGAACAGAGGTAGCCTATGCTAATGATAGATTAGCTGCTATAAAAACACTTAGCACTTCACTTCMCATCGTAGGTAGCAGTCAACATCACAGTCCAGAAAGAAATTTTTCATATCCAGGCAAGTTTGACTGAGGTTATGTCTGCCACATCTGATGACTTGGGAGAGGAATGTTCCTCTTTTGGGGTTTAGAAGTATATCATTCAGTAAAAGATAAAAAACAAATGGAGATACAATCACATATTTTAAGTTTAATTTCCAGTAAAAGATGATCACAAAGAGCAATTTGATTAGCACCAAAATCTGAATTAAATTATAAAAAACAAAATATTAAGAATAATAAATARATAAATAAAACATACTAATTTCCTTGGCAAGGAATGTGTCCTTACTTTCTCTATGCTCTTTTTGTGTCTGCTATTATTCTGCACTATAAACAGCAACCATAGTAACACACTCACCTGMCCTTATTCTATTACTGCTGGTTGTTTTAACTAAACAAGAAAGCGACATAGTGCAAATTGTTATGGAAAACAAATACAGCCCAGCTGTACAGTTAATTTTAATGAACAAAAAAAAAGGAGGAAAAATCTGTGTTGGAGTGACAGGAATTCTGTTTTTTAGAGGAAGGGTAGAATATACTTATTGGGACTCTCTCCAGCCATCCTGATGGAGCTATTGGCTATTTATTCGAAGTTAACTACATAGTGTGTGTTCATCCCAACATTACTGATGCAAGAGGGCTGTGATGAGAGAAGTAAATCCGCACAAATTCAGAGTGGGTTAGGTCAAAGAAGATCACTGCAATAACTTTTAACCGTTACCAGTTTCAGAAACATTCCTGACTTCAGAGCGGTTCCTTATGTAGATATTTCCCAGCTGGTGAAAACTGAGGCCCAGATCTAATCAAGGAAACCTCACCASTCAATTCCACAATGAGCTTTGTATGCACCTCTTGGAAAGGAGAAACAACTTGTAAATTATTTTTGTCAATATCCCTAATTCCTTCACTTGCTCTGACCTGAGTCTGCTTTAACTGTTTCATGCATTGACTAAATCTGGGTTAGTATACGTGCACAATAAAGCGACCACTGTGCTGACCTGTTTCAGACTTTCTGCAAATTGAAGCTTATGAATTTTCTTTGGTTCATGTGAGTCATTTTGTCAAAGTGGTGTTTAGAACCACAAGGGCTGGGGGCTCTTTTTAAAATGAAAGCTTAGATTCTGCAGGACACTTGAGAAATCTGAATGCAATCCATTGCGGTTTGACTGCATTCCCTCCCTCGCTCCCGCACTAGTAATTTCTTTCTATATTACAGTACAAACTCCTGAGGACACCATCAGAAACAGCAAATCCTTGTACTGAAATGAACTTTTAAAAACTTCTCAAATCTAACATGATTGCTTTCTCAGATTATTGGACCCTTCTACATTAGGTATCAAAACTACTCAAAGTTTTTTGTAGAAAAGGATTCTTTGTCATTGAAATATGTATTTATTATAAATCATGGAAATGGCTATATATGAACTCTATATAATGTTCAAAGTCTTTTGTTTCAATGAATATACTTATATATATATTTGTTAATGCATACACACATAAACACACAGCAAATCTAAAGGACTGATACTTTTAAAACCATGCGAAAAAGCTCTGTGACAAGGTGTGCATTCCAAAGCCAGGAGATCGTGCTTTTAGTGCGTTTTAACTTTGCGTACCTGGCATTCGCAGTACCCAAAGTTTGGAACAACCCATGCACATCCAAGAAAGGAATGCCTTTCTTGAATTGAAATGATTGAAACCTAGAAAAAGAGCCTGAATTTATTCTCTTAACATTTTAGCCTTATCTAAACACTCCAGTACTCTCTTTAAGCATATCTCATTTTTTTTTCCATCTTTGCTCATTTCTTAAATGTTTAAAGATACACTGACAAGACACAAAAAAAGATGTTTTACAGAGCTCTGCAAAATATTAGATTTTGTCAAGTGCCATTGGTGTTTACACATCCATGCTTATAACCASGTCCAGAAAATGGGTATCTCTGCTCAGCAAATCATGAGGAATTCTGCAATTGCAGATGAGCAGTTCATGCAAACTTGTCTAATTTAGGTCATCCATTTTTTGGCAATATGTTTTTTAAAACATTTCTAAACATTGTTTATTCAAACTTTGGAAAGTGAAGAAATAAATGCTTTCCTATCTCATGTACAGTTGAAATTAGTATGTACATATAATATAATCAGTTTGTACTGGTTTCCATTACTATATTATGGAAGATATGTTGTCAATGAGCTCCGTGAAGACAAGAAGSCATATACTTAAAAACTGCAAGCATAGACAGGTATTTTTATGGCACTATGAAACCCAGGTGGCCTTTCAAGTGCCTCTTAGAAAAACAATGACGTATTCTGGTCAGAAAAACCTAGTCGTTCTGTTTGATGTTTTTTCTTTGGCCTCAATAGAAATAGCGTTGTGTGTGTTAGCCTAGATTAGTCTGTTTTGAGCAATAGCATTGGTAAAAATGTATGCCAGATACTGTATAATAGTTACTGTCRCCTCAGTAGTTGTCTTTGATGGCTGTATGGCACAATACAGAGTTATACAGAGCCRAGTGATCTCTGAACAAATTTAATAGAAAAAATAGTAACTGATAGTTCAGCGAGGCTAAGAAGTCCTAACGCTGTGCTGATTTTGGACAAACTAGGTCAAGTATCTCTGTGAAGAATTATTTTGTAACATGTAAAAGCACTGTTGGTTATAGAAGAGTTTGGGGCTCTTTTGTGTAGAAAGAAACCTATACTAAAAAGATTAAGTCTAAAAAAAAAAAAAAAAAAAAAAGGAAATACCTTGCTAGGTCAAATCAATGGCCTCTCTAGCCCAGCTATTCTGTTTCAGAAAAGATTTTGTGAAAAGTGCACAAGCCCATCTGCTTTCTTTGATCTGTTCCCTTTGTACTTCACCAGAGGTTGGAATTGTTGTATTAGCTGTGTTAGAGAGTACATTACTGCYGTGTCTAATTATGGACCTGTTGTCAAGTGTATTTAGCAAAAGTGTAGGTTTTGAAACTGCACAATTGTTTTAGGAAGAGACCAAGCTATTAAAAAAAAAAAAAAGAAAGAAAGAAAAGAAAAAATCAGCCAACCAACCCCAAAAAATCCTCTTTTGAAAGTTCTAAATTCCTAAACAATTGTTTATTTTTATTTTTATTTTTTTTCTGGGAATGACGATTGTCCAATCCTTGCTCAAAAGAAATAAGCACAAAAAGAAAAAGTAGCACTTTATAATGCTACTGCCTGTTCACTTACAGGCCACAGCTGTCTTCCCTAATCTACTTTAATATGTATGAGTTAATTTGTGTTGCAGATATGTCAATTATTTCAATATRAGATACATAGTAGTCAGTTGATTTTGGCCTCTACTGAAGGAGCAGATGTAAGACCTGAATATATCCTGTTACTATCTTGTAGACATACTGTAGATGCCTTTTGCAAACATTATTAATAATGAGGCAGTCTTCCAGTAGCCCAGTTTAGATAAYACAAAATTTACCTGTGCTTTAAATTTAAAACAGAGTAGAAGAAAAAGTATTGTTAATTATAATTTAAATGTTTTCCTGAATAAAATGTTCTATTCCTCTTCAGATTGTACAAACAAARTAAATATAACAAAGAAAGAATATAATTATTAGGTGATATTAAAAAAAAGACAAAATATGACTGTATACCTGCTACTATATGTATAATTTTCAGTCATTATTTAATAACATTATATGGAACATGTATTTGAGGGCCCTACTTGCATTAAAACCTAAGAAACAATGATTAAGCTGCTCAGTTAATCAGCTTTTCTTTATGGGAGTTTTCTTAAATGTAAATATTCAAGTTTCATCCTAATAACTTTATTAGAAAACCGTAAAAGTCACAAGAAATTAGAAAAGGAAACTACATCTTTGCATTTTTAGCTCTCCAGGATAGCTGGAAATAGTCTGGAAATAGTTTTTCAAAAGATAAAACCAAATATCGATCACCAATACATTCAATCAGATTAAAAAAATAAAGATCAGGTAGAAATACATACTCTTTATCCATGCTGATACACTAATCCTAATCAATGAAAACTGGATAAACAGAGTAACAAATTAAATATCAAGGAAAGGTTCCAAAAAGGATTGCACTAATTGACTTGTTCATTACTTCTGTGCAGACTACTCAGTCGCTGAGATATCTATCATTTTAGACTTGTCTACAATAATGTTAGKAAACATTTTCTTTTAGTTGTCTCTCACTAAAGCAGCTATATGATTAGCTTCCTCTACATAATATTTTTCTTGTCTGAAATGCAAACAATTTTGTAGCACCACTTTTCAAACCTCACTGCAAAAGAAGGAAAAAAGAAGACAGAAAAATTCTGAAATTCACATTTGGGAATTAATACTATGATTTTCAGAAATGATAAGATCTCACAAAAATCAATCCTCCCTTTGAAACTATCGATCTTTCTAGTTAGTGGGAATCTCCTTCACTCTATTCCAAAAAAAGTGTCTTTATTTTCACACAGAATCACAGAAGGTTGGAAGGGACCTCTGGAGATCACCTTGTCCAACTCCCCTGGTGAAGCAGGGTCACCTACAGCATATTTCCAAGGAGTATATCCAGATGGCTTTTGAATATTTCCAAGGAAGGAGATTCCACAACCTCTCTAGGCAACCTGTTGCAATGCTCTGCTACCCTCACAGTAAAGRAGTTTYTTCTCRTGTTTCCTGTTCCTGTTCTATTGAATGCCTTTCCCAAGCTCCTACAGTTTATGAATGAACTCTGTACATATTCTCAGTTAGTAACATGGATGAATGAGTATCTTTTTCATCAATAGAAAGTCACATATATTTTTTTTCATAATGACAATTTGATTAACTTGGAAAGATAATTATTAGTTTTCTAAATACCTGTAAAAAAAAAAAAAGTCTTCTCATTAGAGTTAAAATGTTTGAAAAATCACCCAGAAGTTTACTTTGATGCTGAGATACTTTTGTGAGATGGTTTTATCATCTCTTACAAAGCAAACTATGTATGTGGGTCTTGGAGGGATACATATGTGGATTTCACACTGATATGGAGCTGGATGTGGCCTAGTTTTACCTCTAGAAGTCAAAACTGTCCTTGATATGCCACCTTTCCTATCTGCCATCTTTGAAAAGTTGCCCTAAAAACTGGAAGAGCTATTTGATTAAGAAATTTGTCACCATTTGAAAGAACCATTTATGCTTTTTGTCCTGAAAACCTTGAGGTTTTGGACTCTGCAATTCCTTTTTGATACCCCTTAGAGATTGAGTAGCCTAATTATTCTCCATTGATATGAGACCAGGCAGTAGGTGCATGTCTGCTCAGACTGCTGAGRGGGTTAAGGAAATAGATTCATGTGTGCGTGTGTGTGTGTGCAAGAGAGAGCTTGTACAGAAATGGATGGAAAAATTTGTTCTACCACTGACATCCTGCACAGCTAGGTGGGACTTCTTCTCTAGTCCTGTGTCCAGTTCTGGGTTTCCCAGGGCAAGAGAGACATGGAGATACTGGAGAGAGTCCAGTGTAGGGCTACAAAGATGATCAGAAGGCTGGAGCACCTGCCCTATGAGGAACGGCTGCGAGAGCTGGGCCTCTTCAGCCTGGGGAAGAGAAGGCTGAGGGGGGATCTTATCAATGTGTACAAGTACCTGAAGGGAGGGTGTCAAGGGGACGGGGACAAACTCTTTTCAGTTGTCCCATGTGACAGGACAAGAGGCAATGGGCAGAAATTGAAGCACAGGAAGTTCCGTCTCCTTCTCTGGAGATTTTCAAGTCCCGCCTGGATGCAACCCTGTCTACCATGCTCTAGGTGACCCTGCTGAGCAGAGAGGTTGGACTAGATGATCTCCAGAGGTCCCTTCCAACCTTACTGATTCTATGATTCTTGTTTCCAAGGACTTCTGCCTTATCTCAGCACTGAGGTGAATTTGCCCGGGTGAGAAGAAARGTAATTTCCCAAGAAAATCAATTGAGTGCTTTTGGAAGCTGTAATGGCTTAAGTGAATGTATGATTGAACATTTTCTTGTCCTTTTGAGTTTCATATAATGTTAAATCAATTGATGTCATTAGTGTTCTCTGTACCATGTTAATATTAAGGCTACCTCAAGGATTCAGCTGTGTTCCTCAGTTGTTATGAATAGCAGACTTATTGCTACTTTTAAAGTATGTTAGAATAGTATATCGGTACTTTTATTTATRTATATGTTAACAAGTGCATACAGATACTAGCACTGATGCGAGATTTTACAGCTCTACTTTGAAGACTTTGTGAAGCAGAAACTGGGCCTGAGGTACACATTTTCAGTCTTTTAAAAACRCTATTACATGGCTATGTTTTATACAAAAAGCCCAAAGCAATGCCCATTACAGCCAATGGTAGCCTGACTCCAAAGACAGGTTGTTTTAGAACAAGTTTTAAATGCAATGAAGTGTCTACCCAAGCACAAATCTATTGCTGGAACAAACTTTGATGCAATAGTTGGCTTTTGGTCTCTTAAACTGGAGAAATACCAGTGACTTCTGTAACCAAAATACAACAAAAATGATACAATATTATTTTCACTTACCATTTATTTTCTCTTACGGAAGAACTTCAGGCCATATTAAAGTATTTGGCCCTGTGATACTGTCCTTCCAAGGGCAAAGGTCATTGCAAAGTGCAAGAGTAGCCAAAGTTGTAATGTTATGTTTCTGAGTTAGTCTGAGTTGGAAAGATGTCACCTGAGCTCATCATTAACCTSAGCATGATGCTGAGAAGTGAAAGTCCCAGCCCTGACTGAGCAGAGGGTGCTGCCTGCAGCCTGTGCATGCAGTGCACAAAGGTATAGAAAGGCACAGGGCTCAATTTAGGCATACTGAAATAGTTTCCAAATTCAATAGGTCCTTGATGAGGTCCATAGAGTAGTGCAGTGTCACTTTGTGAAGCAGGAGCAAGGATTAGCAGTAGAAGGSTAGTATAGTGGTTATCACATCTGCCTTACATGCTGAAGGTCCTGGGTTCAAGCCCCAGTAGAGCCAGCAACAGGAAATCTTTGGGAGGTTGGACTAGATGACCTCCAGAGGTCCCTTCCAACCTTACTGATTCTGTGATTAAYGCTGTATAYCCTGGTGAGTCATGGCATRGGATGGGGAGGAGAGCTGCAGTGAAAAGCAGTAGATTCCAGCAAGACTGACATTTGCAGGGATCTGTTAAGGTACTTGCAACACAGCAGTTGATTAGGTGGCTGGGACCTATTGACTTCTAAAACTCAGGAAAACCTGGAGCACAGGCCAGACTAATAAAATTTTAAATATAATTTGGTTCACTTTTCCTGCTGCTGCCCAAAGAAACTGCCTTTATCATAATGCAAATCCCCCRTACGAAGCATGAACATTGTGTTCCAAACTGTTTCTATTTGTTTGCTAGAGCAATCCCAGAGCAAGTTCAATTCTATTGAATTATGTTTGCAGCATAATCAACTTTTATTATCATAGAGAGAAAATTTAACATAATGTTACTCATAACCTCTTTCAAGCAGACTCACAAGACAATGGAATTATCACCTATTGAAGTACTTACTGAAGAGATTTATACCTGCAACATGTCACAATTTTTGTAGACAAACRTCCAGCTAATGTTCATATTTATTTTTATTAGAAAATAATTTATTCTAGACTGTATCATGAAGTACCTACTTCTGTGGTGAGCCCTAGATTTTACCTCGCTCACTCAATGTTGAACATTACCTTATCCAAACAATCCCACGCAGTTTATTACAACAGAAGGCCCTAAAGCTCTGATAGTCCCTTTCTTTAGGGCACAGCTCATTATTTCTACAAAACCAGCGGAGTAGTACAAAACAAAGCCATTTCTTAGACTAAAGCAGAGTCCTTTTTGGCACATGAACCAGCCTGCTCCTGCAGGTTGTTCTGATGGACTCCCTGAGGTATTTGCTACTGCAGCCTGGGGCCTGTTTTGGYTCTCAGATGTGAACAAGGCCAGTCTGTTTGCACAGGCAGGTATTTCACCACTTTATGGCAGTTGCACTGCGGTCATTGGGCTCATGTAAGGAAAGCCAATATTCRGTGTTAACATTCAAGTTTTCAGCAAGTAGTAAAACTGAGACTATTTTTAAAAAAGATATTACACCAYGAAAAGTGTGACAAATCTGGTCCTTGAGTCTAGAAATGTAAAACTGTATTTCTGGCAATGACATGCCACATCTATCTTGCCAAAAAGTATTTAAGGTTTCCCCTAAATTTGGTGGTGGCTTCACCCACTTGTAGTTCCAGAAGAAATCACCTGTGCTGTAACAATGTCATGTTCTACAAATTAGTGGTACATAAGCATCTATGTGTGATACGTTTTCCAGCAAAACAATGACTATGCTATGTTAGATAAATAGCTTAAAATTGCCTTATTTTGACTAAAAATCCTCTATGTGGATGAATGGATTTGTGTCATAGTGTTCACAATAATATAATAATGATAATAGTAACAACAACAATAATATAACGTTGATGATCCAATAAGTATAGGAAGAGAGAAGAGGAGAAATGGATTCAGGGTAAGAGAGAAGCAGCAATGTTTCTCACTTTATTTAGTTTTGTTTTTGCCAAAGAGAAGATAAAATCCTTAATTTTAGTTTTGTATCAAATCAAAATATTTAACATGGCGTTAAACAAAATGTAGGGTATTGTTTCGTTGTGTCTAGTTTCCAGGTAACTTTCTAAACTAAACTCAAAGAATAAAAAAGTTTGTTTTTATCATGGAAATTCCATTTAAAAATGGAAACAAAAAACAATTTAAAATTTGAAATTATTCAAATTGAGTACCTTTACAGTTAAGCTACAATATTTTCCTTAGAAATTGTACAGAAAAGTAAAACTTCTTTTTTTCCCCTTTTTCCCTTACTTCTTTGTCTTTTCATTTCCTCTTATATTCTGGCATTCTACAAGGAAAGCTGTCTCAATTCTACYATAAATTTAGTATATATGGAAAAATGCCAACCAATCAGTTATAATTCTGTGACAAGAACATTAGCAAAATGTTATCCAAAAAAACAAGAGCAAAATATGATTTGTTATTTTACAAAACTATATATTTCTCACAGTAACAGTTATTTAAAGAAAAAAAAACATGCTGTTGATCTCAAAATACTAAAAGTGCAAGTGGGACCTATATTACATTGCCTCAGATAAACTGTTACTTTCAAACACACAGGCAGAGCTCTGCATACTTATATAACAGAAAATAATGCTGCTGTACTGGTTTTGATAGAGCTTTGCTGATTACGTCATGTAGGACTGAGCTTTTAGCTTTTAGAACTATTCATGTGTTCATCTCTGTTTTCCTGAATGGAAAGAAAAATAAACTTATTCCACCTATTATTCCTGTGAAATGACTCAGAAGCATTATGGCCCTTATTGGACCTTTGGGTCCAATAGTGTAGATATTATTCATTTAGATTTGAAATAAGTTGTTCAGCAACAAGGATCTGAGCAATAGATCTGACTCAGATCTTTATGTATGAAGGACATTCACTGTGACTGGATAACGTTTAATGTGCTGCCCTGCATAGTCATCCCTGAAAACCTGAATTTCTGGTTTCACTTGGATCAAACTAGTTTCTAACTTGGGGAAATAAGTAATCRGAACGGATGTGAATGACTATATATGTACAATTTAAATGAGTATTTTTTCCAACTACTGTGAACGATTGTTCAAGTTAGATGATTTCTACAGTGTGCTAAGATTTTAGTTGATTTACCTAATGCTGATATTTGCACATTTTATTAAAGCCTTAGTCTGCCTCATCTGTTTCTGAAGGTAGTTTGATAAGTAAGATTTAGGCCAGTCTATTTAAGTCACCTCTAGTCAACAAGTGTATGATGATGATGAATGGTAAAGTATTCTTTAGGCAAGTAGAAACATGAGTGGTGGGATTAAATTAAGAAAGAGAAAGGGAGAAGAGCTGTAGAGAGCAATTATGTAGAAAGGGTTGGTCTGTGAAATTATTTCCCCAAGCAATAAGGARATCCCTGCCAAAGACGCTTCCCTGCAGGAGCAGGATAGCTCTGAAAACTAGGGTTTCCTGAGCAGGTGCTGCAGCTGAGGCAGCCACAGGTAACATCCCTGGGCATTAGGGATATAATCAGATAAAATCTAAGTTTTTTCTTGCATTTGTTTTCTCTTGAGTACTGCCTGTTAGTGCTGGCAGTCCTCTTTTCCTCTTCTTTGACCTGTTCCTATCCTGCTTCCTTCCTCCCTCCTGCAGTGTTCTATGCATTCTTCTATCAATAGTTATGAATTCCTTTTTCTTAAATTTTATCCTTGTCCCATCCATCCTTGCAYCTCTGATAATAAGTGACAATGAGGGATAGAGAGAGTTAAAAACAATCCCAGGCAAGCCTGTAGAAGAAAGGAAGGAGTAAGGATTCTGTGTCCAAAGGAGCAGAAACCTGATCTTTGATTTTCTAGCCTCTGCACAGTGAAAGTTTACAAGTCTTAGAATAATCTTGGCTCTATCAGTATGTAGATTCTGTGGCCTGACTGCTAATGCTTATGTTTTTGAGCATACTCAGATAGGGGATCTTTTGTGAGTTTTAGCAGGCACAATCTAGCTTGACAACAGAATTTTCTATTTTTGCCAACTCCATCATCAGGTTCAGTGTAGACTGACTATAAAGGGAAAATTGAAGCAGCCAGTGCTCATCTCCCACGCTTTCCTTCACGCGTGCAATTCATCATCTGTAAAGAATGTCTGTTTCTTAACTATGGTACATCTGGAGGGCTTTGATCTTTGCAGTGATATTTCCTAATTTCTTGAAATGTCATCTCTTGGAGAAATTGTATTACTTCATTAGTCTTATAACCAGGGCATCTTACAATTAAGACAGTGCAATATTTTCTGTTACAAGAGCTTGTTTAGTTGCTTATATTTTTTCCAGGCTTCACCTGATTTGATGTAAATTTTCCAGGCTGATACCAGGCACAGGCTGTCTCTTTCCCTCCCTGAAAACAAAAGTTGTGGCTCAGAATGATTTGGGAGATCCTTTGTGTGTGTACTTGGCTTGATATTTGGAAGGGAGTTTGCTATATTAAAGGTGCATGCTTTTTTGCTATCTAAATAAATTTCTCTTCAAGCCAAGCCTTTGAAAACAGAATTGCACTTTATACATAGTAATCTAACAGAAATGTTAGAACTTGATGGCAACATTCTATAGATATTTTGGATATTCTGGGTAGAAAAAGCATATTCCAGTCTCAGCACAAAGACTGTTCCTCCAGCTGCTTTTCCTACTTGCTGCAAAATTCTAGTGCTGGGTGATGCAAACCGAGCAAGTGCCTGGGGCCTTGCTCTCCCAGCAGAAGGGATGGATGGRCTGCTGGAGCCCTTAGTATCCATCCCTGTCTTCTGCCAAACAGTTTCTGAAGTTAGAAGATGTTGCTCTCTGAATAAACAAAGTACTGTTCAGAGGTAAATTCCCTGAAAGGTAGGTGCTAAGCAATTAAAATTGGAGATTCAAAATTAGTAGGAAATTTTTATAATAATATCTTAGTGCCTTTGTCCCTTTCTGCAAAGTTTATTCTCTATAAAATATATTTTACAAGGAAGAGTACCATGAAAGGAAGTTAATGAATGTCTGTAAAGCACATAGATGTTGTAGCGATGAGCACTATAGCAGAGGCTGCTAGGAAATTAGCCATTCAAATAATTTTATAACTTGTATTGAGAGCAGACACTAAACAATGCACAATAAACAAACTCTATGATCTACACAACGGCAAAACAAAAAACTAGATAACTATTCAGGGAGCAACACTCATTTTAACACACTGCAAGGAAGAAGTGGATATGGCCATGTAATTAAAGATGATATCATATTGGATTTTCCTGAAAATGGCTGAGTGGATGTTGTGAAAGCAATTTTAATATTGGTATCTCCTAATTTGGAGTTGTTGACTTTGCACCAACATCTTTCTATGAATGTAGATTTTGTTGTGTTTAACATGTAAACTTTATATATTGTAGAAGCTTTTAGCTATTTTATTTAGCAGTTGTACGAGCTTTTTGCATTCCAGAAGAAGCTAGGACATATTTGAGTTCAATGTATGCAGTATCTATTTTTCTATCCTCTCCCTAGAATTATGCTATAATTTCTGTACGTCTAATCTCTTCTCTTAGTTTAGAAACTCTTTTATTATTTTAGTTTAACGTCACAAACACAGTTAGCATACTCTAATTACTCTGCTGAAGGGCCAATTAACCTCTTTATCATCATTGCTGCTTCCATAACGGAGAAATGGTTAGGAATCACAAGAATCATGACAAACCCTCACTGCTACTGAGATTTAGCAGTTTTGTGAGATTAACCTTACCATGAAATCCCAGTAAATCCCAGTAYTTATGCAAAATCAGAAGGAAGATGCCTTAATGCCACAAAGTGCCGATCCAGGGTGGATCACACTCCCCATTTTACCACCTTCAGGGTTTTTGAAGGTCACTTTAATGTGACTGAATCACAGTCACAGTCACATGGTATTTGTTCTGTTGCACCTGTATACTCTTTAAATGAACTTGTCACGTGTAGTCCACAGGGGTTCTCAGCAGTCTTTTCTTTCCCCTGGTCCCAATCCTATTCCAATTATTACAGTTTTTATAYGTAGCTATACCTTACTGTTGACTCAGGTGCCAGTAATTTATTTTTCAGATGGGTACTTACAGCACTGACTATGTCACAGACCTCAGCTTTTAGCCATATCTTACCTCCAATATCCTGTGAGCTGTRTGGAAAGACGAAACAAACCTCCCTCTTCCGAGCTAGAGCTAGTTATTAAAGCAAATTCAGATATGATGTTGTTCAGTTAACTCTGCCTTTGCTTCTGTGTATATGAAATCTAGGGAAGAGGATAGAAGTGGAAAGCTGTGCTCTGGTATATCCTAATAACAATGGATGACGCGGTCTGAACCCAYAACATTTTCAGTGCTGGTCTTCTGCAGGGATAACAAAAGAGCAGTGAATRATCTGATGAAACTTCTAAGAAAGCTAAGCACGATAGTTTTAAATACAGAGCTGGCATTTAGCTTGGCAGTGAAGAGCTTGTCCAAATCCCAAAGTGATTGGGTTGCACCCAAATCCTCAGTTATGAACTTAGAGTTCCCTTTGGAGTGGGGCTATAAAGGGACTACCAAAGGAATAGATAGGCTGCCAAAAGATTTCTCCAGTAACAAACTTTGTCTGGTCAATGGCTGGGAGTCCTTGGCTAAGGTTCCCCAGAGGTAAAAGCAAGATAAGACTTAGAAGAAAATCAAATCCTGTAGATTCTGTTGGAACGGGGTGTTAAAGAGGGCTGCCCAAGGAAGGCTGGGGTGCAGAAAGATTTGTCCCCTGAGGACTTTTTGTCTAGTCCATGCCCAGGGGTTCCTCGTCTTTCCTCTTTCTTTCCCAAAGAATTTGTCCTTCAAGAGCATTGACCAGAATTYAACTTGAAGAGGGAATATCCCTTCCTTTGCTAGAAGGAAAAAAATATAATATAGGAGCACAAGTCTCATAATGATACTGATATAGCGTGGGAACATCATATGACAAAGGCTCCTATGGTTTGTGTATCTACCTCCTGAAGATCCTTTGGGTCAACACCCTGCCAGTGAATTTGACTGGCAATAGAAAAATGAACAGATGAGATCAATACCCTCTGAATGACTACAGCAAACCTCACCAATATTCTAACATTGATCTGCATCAGCACCAAATAAGGATTGTATTTGTTATACGACATGAAGATCATCCTCTCTGCCCCTAAAAATCCTCCCACATATGGTGGCGAGAGGTTGTCTGGAAGTAGCCTGGAATTTTTAATGACGTTTTTCCTGGGAGCTATGATGGAAGATAGAAATTAATATTTCTAGGGAATTGGCCAGAAACAGTCTCCAAAAGATCATGTCTGGCATCCTACAATGAAAGAGAGAAAGAGTGGAGYGCTGGATGCAGCATTGGCTGAGATATTAGATAACATGTTCCTGGGTCTCACTGACAGAAGAACACTATTGCTGTGCTCTTGCTAATCAAACAGCTCCTACCAGAAATAGAAACTTATGCCCACATCTGGGTGTAAGTTAGAGCCGCTAGTGCCATACCTGATAATTTGTTGATACACATATATTCTATATGTGATCACGATGCAAAGCAGTCTAACTTCAAGCTGAAATTCAGGGTGAAACTGTGTATGAGTTGCTAATTCAACATTCTCATGAACTGTCTAGTGCCGTTAAAGTACACTGAAGTAACTAGAAAGTGCTGGTTAAGTAATGTAGGAGTGTAATGGATAGTTCTTGATGTATTATTTCTGCYCTTTTCCAAGTGTTTTGTGGCCATATGAAAACTATATAAGTGACTATCATGAACATAAAATTCAATCTTGAGAGCATTACAYTGGAAGTTATTCTGACTGCAGAGCAAAATGAAATCCTTTTGAAAGGTGCTCTCCTCTTAACCCATGGAGAAAGGAGATATGAAACTAAACACTTCTTATACACTCTTATTAGAAATTTTAGTCAGATAGACTATTACTTAAGGAATATTTGTAGTTCAAAGTGAAAAATATCAGTTCAAATTCTTTAAAATTATGCAGTTTATTAGTTTTCAGGTGTTATTTTCAGAGCTAGCATGTTTAGAAGTTTCAGAAAGTTTCTAATTATGGTTTTTAGAGCTGACATACTTTCTTTGGGATTTGGCTAGAGAGTTTAGCTTGTCCCCTGTCTCCTCATTTGTTTGACCAGAACTTCAGTAAAGGATTTGCACATGTATTGGTTATCTATGATTAGTCTAATTAAAGAATTATTGTAAGTTTAACTAATTACATTCTTCCTGATTTTTTTCACCTAGTGTCTTTCTTGTCAGATCCCTCTGCTTGCCAAATTTGTATCAAGGCCTACTTACATTTTATCCAAATCATCTTAGAGTCAGAGTTTTGGAATGTACTCCGGAATATCTGGGATTCATTTTCTTTTGTTAACAAAGTATATTCAGTGTAGGGTTAGCTCCATCTGTATTTGCTTTTGTTTATCTCCTCTTTATTCATACAAAAAACATTACTCATACTGAATGCTTGCTCATGCAAGCAGGATATTATTTTAAACATTTCACCCAACACTCTAATTAATTTCCCTCATTCCTTTTGATGATTGTAACTGTTAGAGATACTAGAGTAATTTGTTGATGTCTCTGTCTGTACTTTTTGCTAGTAATAGACAATAAAGTAGTTAGCTGAATAAGCAACTTATGTGTTGTGTGATACATTGATTTATTCTAAAAATTTGCATATTAGGTGTATCTATAATTCATTTAAAAGGACTTCTGCTGTGAGTAGATGGCATATTTCTGATAACTATTTATCACCATTTACTTCAGATAAGCTAATCTTGGAAAGAGCTTTATGTCTTTGCTCGATGGAAGCTGAATGCCGTCCCAGTTGAAAATGCTGAATCACCTCATTCTTACTACAGTTTAATTTACACTGAACACAGAACAGCAAAAGCACTAAATAGCACTGTCAGATGAACAAGCTAAAACTGTTGCTTGAATAGTATTTGTACATTGGAGAGAGTAACAGAAGTAATTAGTAATAGAAGGAAAATTTTGCAAATATTTTAAGAGAAGTAGATTTTCAAAGAACATAGATGTTCAGATGTTTCCAGTGACTTGAGAGAAGTATTGCTTTTGCTCATCTAACACCAGCAGAGCTGAAAAATTGCTAAGAAGGCATTTGAGATATCAATATGGAAGTGGAACGGGGGAGATTCTAGCTTGATTTACCTTTTGAAACATTAGTTTGTTGCTGTTTTTGGATATCTGACTTTTAAGATGTCTGAATGTTAGCACATACCTTTACCTCTATGTAGTTCGAGCGGAGGGGGAGAACACAATGCCACTCAACCACTTTTGAACTCTAGCTTTCTTGAAATTGGTAAGGTTTTCCATCTGGAGTGGAATTTACTGAAATGTGCAAGCGATATTTTCTAACAATAAATTTGTTGTGAGGTTCTTAGAGGTTGTTTTTTTTCTTCTCATACTATTAGAGTTCTAATTAACATGCCACACACTATCTCTTTGTAAATTTACAATATGTTTATAAAAGCTAAATTGTCTTTCTGGGATGTTGTACTTATTGGTAAAATTAATGATTTTTATTTGTTTAGATGGTTTTTTGGTGCAATCAAACGAGCAGATGCAGAGAGACAACTGTCATATCCTGGAAACCAGGCAGGAGCCTTCCTAATCCGAGAAAGTGAAAGTCTAAAAGGCGAATTCTCACTTTCAGGTATATTTTAGTTCTTCATCTTAATCAACATTTTAAAAGTTTCTCAGGTGGTTTGCAATTTTTTTCATTTTTGAGCATGATAAAGTATACATGAAAATGAAATTAAAATTCATAATAATCTTTCTTTCTCAGGAGGTATAAAAAGACAAGTTGGCAGAGCCATTTGTGTCTTTGTTAACTTTTATTTTATAGTCTATGTTTATTAATATGCTCAGAACACAAATTAACTTTTTTGTCCTTATTACTTCCAGTGTTCCAGCTGCCTTGAAATAGGAATTATTTTCATAATTAAAATGTCAGAAATACATTACAGCTGTACAGTATTGTCCTAACTGATATATGGAATAGAAGTTAAACTCATGTTGTCAGACCTCTGCCGTTCAAGGAAATGAGATTTCTGCTAGAATACGTCCTTAGGTTTATACTTATTTGTTTCCAGGAGCAAAATGATAGGAAGATTTGCAGAGCTGTATTTCAGAAAGAGTCATATTTCATTGAAAAATTAGTTGTACCCATCAGTAAAAARTTAGATTTATAATGAAAATGATTTTTGAAATATATTTAAAGTCCTTAATGGGAATCCAAAAGACTACCAAATATGAAAACTATCATTTAGCTTACTTGCGTACATACCRGGCATCACGTTTTTTGTGTCAATAGATATTTGTGCTTATAGCTAGTAAATTATTATTCTTCAGTGGTTTTCCCTGGACATCTTTTAATCAAACCCATAATACAAGTGTGAGTCAAGAGTATGTTGTCTCTGGGAGAATACCTGGCAAAATACAGCAAGAAACCTTTARATAACCTTGCTTACAAACTTCTTAATGCATTGCATGAGAGTAGCTCTACACACCTTAATTCTATAAGCCAGTAAAGAATCTTGATGATTATGAATAAACTGTAAGTTGTCACAGGCAGAATTACGCCTGTGAAGTGAGTAGTGTCTTGTGCATAACCAGATTCTTTCATACTGACTCCTCTTCTGCCTGGATCATGTGTCACTCATCTTCTAAGCATAACACGGAAATGTGTCAAGCAGATTAATGAACTTTTGACACATGCCTGGCTTCACTTCCAGAAACATAAGAAAAAGGTACATACCTGTACTCTCTTGTGGTAATAGAGGAGGGTTGTTTTTTATTGCCAAGACAAATATATGTTGCCTGTGTAGTGAAATACAAGGATGTTTATGAAATAAATAGGATATTTTTATTTCTGGGAGAGTTCATTCTACGGCCCTTGCCTTCCCTCAAGGAAGTTCACTCTTGCTGAGAAGAGCTGATATGAACATAAGCATCAGCAAGGAATCAGACAATTCCCAAACTGTGTCAGAACTGGCCAGCTGCATGTGTACCCTTTTATCTGAAGAATGTATTAAAGTTACAAACCCTTCAAAATGTTTTCCCTCTGTCTACCAACTTATGCCCATCTTACATGGCTTCAATTTTGTTCAACTGTTCTTCATCAGAGAGCTGATTTTATTCACGGACTAGGCTAGATTGATAACACTGTGATGTATGCTGGGAAGGATAGATATGCCCGTATTATCTGCTTAATACTGGCGCTTGAATACATGACACCTTACTAAAAGTCAATGAAAACACTTGTGCTTGTGCACCTATAGGTAAAAATGCAATTTTCCTTTTATTATTTTTTAACTGCAGCCTTCTACAGAAGATTCTAAATCTTAATTCTTTACCTTTCATCTTGGCTCCAAGATGAAGGCAGCAGTACTTTGCTAATAATATCAAGTACTGCAGAGAAAAAATCCAGGAAAATTAAAATAGATCTTAGTCCACAGCTATGATAGGATGAGATCATCCTTAAATGTCTCTGTTTAATTTTTTTTCTTCCAGGTCCTGGATAGAAACTATAATCTATCTGATTTAGTATATTAGATTTCATTAAATAAGCTTGTAGGAAACCCTTTACAGGTTTCCATATAAACTTATTTAAGAACAGAAGATTTGGTGCTTGGTGGTAACAGGCAAGGTATGAAATCATCAGTGTGGATTTCTTCCATGCTGGTTGACGTAGCTTTGTTTAATGAAGGAAAGAGCAGATTGCTTCTCACTAATGCATTTTAATAAGGAAATTACACCAGGATTTCCTAAATCTTCTTTTCAGAATGGCACTGGAGAACAGCGTATAAGGTGGGGAAAGAGTCCAGCTACAGCAGCCAACCTGCGAAGGAACGTGGGTTGCCCTTTGAGCGTGTATACAAAGGTTCTGTGCCATCTCAGATTTATTAAGCATTTCTACTCGTTCAGGCAATGAAAGAGAGTAAGTTTTGAAACAGTCTGTAGACAGTGGGCTTTAATGAAATGATTCACCACTGCTGCTATAACTTTTAGCAGCCTTCCAGACTTGAATGTAATTTAGCTTTGACATACTACTTCATCCTGAAGGAGCTAAATATTATTTGCTGTTTACTGACCTGGCTTGACTGAATTGCATCTGTTTGTGTTGTGCAGGCTCTTTGCTTCCAACCTAATAGTGGAGATAATGATCTAGACATTGTACGTCCATAATCTCATCACTTTTGGGAGACTGAGTGTCTACTAAAGTAGATGATGAAGTGCATTGTACTGTTGGAGGAATTAATTGGAAGGAAGGTGGTTTAGTTCACCAGATGCTATGAAAAAGACATTTTTTTCTGGATCTGTTTTGTGCCATCAGGAGTTATTGGATGCTGAAAACTAAGGCAGGAAAGCAGTGCCTTTTTTTTTTTTTTTTTTTTTTTTTTTTCCTTGCAGAACAGTGATCCAGTCCTTTTCCTTTTAAGAAGTCTTGCATAGCTTCCATCTAGGTGGTAGCTGATAGGGGAGAAAACACAACCTCATCTGGCAGAATATTTTTTTAATTTCAGTTTCCAATTTTTTAAGTGCATAAAATAACCATAAGCCACAAAACAGCAGCTTCCATGTGGACTCTGTGTAGGACTGATTGGGTTTGCTCTACCTGCTATGTTCTTTTGGTTTTATTCCAGAGTGTATGATGATAATGGCTAGAAGGCACCCTCACTTTCAGAATGCAGGTCTTTCTGAAAGTATTGCAAGTCTCTATCCAGCCTACCACTTAAATACTAGTAAACTAAAAAGAGGGAGGGGGGAAGATTTTTGCCCAAGTTTGCATAAATTGATTTTTATGACTTTCATGCTTCAGATCATACACATATGGGAAATGTGCAAGAGACAATGTTAATGAGAGAGACACACAATGTATCTTTTTAGGGGGAAAAAAAGGAAAGAAATAAACCCTTCCTTTCATTAAAAGGACAATTTTAATTTCAAACTTACCATGATGGAAAAACACACATTTTGTAAATGATTTAGATGATAAATGACTATTTAAATTAGAAACAAAAAGTTATATTAAGAAAGCTTTTTCTCAGCTGTAAATGGTTAAATGAAAAGCATATAAAACTTTAGCTAGGACTTTGAGATGTGTTGCTATCATTTTAAAGTGTTTGACATTTTAAAAATAGGTTTTCCCATTTTAAAAATGCACATGTTGCAGAAGGTCTTTTATGTTGATGACTCCAGCATCTGGTGTAAAATGTATTAAATTTTAAACATGTTGGTGCCATCTTAGACATTGCCTCTTTTTAATTAAAAGCCATAATTTAGATATGCTCAGCTTAATTGAGTGTTGTTGCCAAAGATAGCAGGAGGTAGTCAGCTCCCCCCCCCAATAATGGTAGCTAAAAGACTGATTGCATTAAATAGCAATGTAAATGCTTTGCATTTCCTCCTCATATATATATATATATGTATGTGTGTGTGTATTTTTTATCTTGCTCCTGAAAAAGATTGYGTGGTTTCCTCTAGGGCAGATTGACATTAGGCACAGGAAAAAGTAGGTAATTGTTTAAGGCAGCAGGCTGATAGGCGTGGTGAAACCATCCTTGTAGCAAGAGGCTGAGCAAGAGCAGCCACTGCTGCACTGGGTCTGGTGCTGGTGAGAGTGATTTAATGAACTACCTTCCTCCCAGCTCCACCTGGGGCAAGGAGACCAAGTATGACTCCTGGCCTGGCAAAATGGTTGGCCGTGGTTCTGTTGTTAAAATGTATATTTCTGCTTCTGGCTCATCCTTGCATGAGGAAGAAAATATATAAGTCTCAGGGCACTCCAGGGCTGGAGTAGAAGTAAGGAGGAGAGGGCTTGGGGGCTAGCTCTGCTCCCTCTTTCCTTCCATGCTGGCAGCTCTGCATATCTGTGCTGGTACAGGACTGTAGGTAGGAGAGATGTTGAGGGCTCTGACAGTAATGATGATTTCATTTGCCTCAGTGATTCATTTGGTGAGGATATTGTTGTGCTGATACCACTGTAAGATTGAATGTTCCAGCCCTGGGAAAGGAGCACTAAAATATTTTATTCTCATCCTTGGGTGACAAAATCTAYTTTTGCTTGGCTCAGTCTTAAAAAGACAGGAAGCAAGAAGAGGAGAATGCTTTTGTTAAATCAAAACCATGAAGAAATCAAATGAACAGCTGCAATTGTTTTGGGAAGGGCAAGTCAAGGAGAAGACCACTGCAGTCTTCAAATCCTATTCATGTCAAGCTGTGTGAAGCTGTAGTCATGATCTTGTTTCATTTAACTGTCTGCTTTGGGTGTAGGGATGACTGGAACGACCAAGAGTGGGTTGTAGTTAGCTCTTCTCGGAGTCACCCTGCTTCATGTGTGTGAGGAGGAGTTGCACCATGTTCTAACTCTGCATGTGTGCAGTGCAGYACTTGTACAGCCAGACTCCATCCTTCACAAGGCAAGGTGGTACAAATCGAAACAAAACCTTTTTTTTTTTTTTAAAAAAAAAGTCAATGCTCCATTATCAAACACTGAATTAATCCTCCCCTGAGCTSCTTATCACAGGCAAAAGCTATATCTGTGCAGAAATCTACAGGTTTTCCACATACATTCCAGCTTCATCTAGARGGAAGAAAAAGCTATAAAAGTATCATAAAATAGCAATGTTATCTTACAGAAATAAGAAGCCAATGAAAGTATCATACAGTAGCTAAACCRTCATTCTCCTCCACAACCCCAGGAAATGTTCTGCCTGGTAAGATGTAAATACTACAGAGAAACTACTGTTTTTCATTTATTATTTCCTTGCTCAAGTCACACTGCTGGGCTGTGATAAGGAGATTAGATCAGCTGGTCTGCAAACACTGTTTCATTTCAATTTGATATCAAAAACAGTGTTTGAGTCATGGCTTAATGCAAAATTGCAAAATACAACCTGAATAGCAGCAAAGTACCATGAATCGAGATAAAGTATTTGGTAGCTTCAAATTACAGTATCAACTGGAATCTCTACAGAACAATGAAGAAACCATTACTCATAGACTTTATAAACATACGGTCAGGAGTCTGTGCTGATGTCATCCAACCTATATACTGCCAGCCACAGGGTTTCGTGTAAAGCTCATTTAAGAAATTAGAACTCACCTTTTAAACCAACTCTTACATAAAGATTAGCTACTTTACAAATAATAATTGTAATATTGCTAATAAATAAATCAGATACTCAAGCTATATCACTTGTGATATATAAATGAGACTRGATTAATGCAATCATCCTGTTTGCCTTATATTCTTTTGGCCAGACACACTTTGCTTTAAACTTTGGAAAAACCAATGAATTTTCATTGTGTGTTGTTGCTGAATTACTTTTTAAGTAATCATACATTACAAGCATTTACATTCTTTTTATAATTGAAAAATATCAATTATGTGTTAAATTGAAAGGAAATGACATTTGAAAAGTAGTTGATGTTGTTATTTTTATACTCTGAAGTTATAGTTACAAATATTYTTGTTTGATACTCATGCAGAATTGTATATTGGCAATTCTTCTCCCTAAAAATATTACCTGTGGCAGTTATAAAATTCCCTCAGATTTTCAACAGCCCCTATATGCCCTCTGGTGGTCGGGGATGACAATTGCAAARTACAGTAGGAAAACATCTGATSAGGCATTAAAGCATTTAAGGAAGGAAGATTTTCATTTGAATTTAATAAGGCAATGGTGAGAGAGATTATACTGTATATGTGACTAGTAATTTGGTACACACATGTTGCTATGAATTCTTCTGTTAGTATGATACCTGAAAGGGCTGCCCCTTTACTTTCTAAAATTAACTCAAGACCAATGATATATGTTCCTGAATTCTTAGAATAATTTATAAAAGTTAAACACATACTCTGTGTATGCAGAGTGAAAAGTGAAGTGCTACAACATCAAGGATGTTTCAGTGGGGATAATTCCAGGGGAGAACAATAATAAATTTGCTAGATTTTCAAATATGAGTATCAGACTGAGGCTGCTAGTAAGATTGAAACACATTGTTATTAAATTAATTACRTAACCAAGAGTAGCCACTAATAACATGACTGAATTAAATAAGTTTGCTGGAATTTCGATTACTGAAAGGTATACTGAAGGTACAAGCAGCAGAAGGCCTTTTCCCTACGCCTCCCTTTTGCTTTTCAAAGCTTAGTGTTGTGCGAGAGCTCTGAGAAGATTACACCAATGATCTCCTAAATAAATAGGTGGGGAAGAAGGCACCTGACCCGCTGGAAAAGGTGCAAYGGTGGGTGACCAGGACCGGGATGGTAAATGGAACTTCCTCCTCCCCTTTGCAGTTCTCTCTCCACTCGTTGTGGAAAAACACTGTGTCGTTTCATGAAACGGCAGGATGTGATAAAACCCTGAGTTTTCCTCCTTATCTTTTACCTGTTGCTACTACCTTCTTTTTCAATTAATCTTTCACATTTGGGTCATTATCCACTGTTTCCTCTCATGGCCATTTCCCAAATTCACCACTAGATGATTCCCATTCTCCTTTTTGGCTTGATTCTCTCACTGACCCTCTTAAATCTGGCAGCCTACCTGCGTCCCTTCAGCTTGCTCCAACACTAGTTCTAACAAGTGGGGGTAGAAAAAATCCAAGCCAAGTTTCTCATACTTTCAGATACTATCTCTCCCTTAATCTCATTACAGTTTGGTAGCATTCCTTGAACTTTGAACATTTTCAGCTTGAAACTCTCAGGATCAGAGAACTTCCTTCCATGGAAGCATATATCTTGTTATTTGAGCTGCAAAAAAATTATTCTACTGCTTAAACCTCTTCCCTCTTAAGTAATGCTCTGTACAGTCAGGATTCCTCATTAGCAGCTGGGTTTATTACAGAACACTGTTAATATTAGAGCTGAGAGCTGTGGTATTTGTAGGAGYTAAACTAGTTATCCTTCAGGATGTAACATAAACTCTCCACTGCCCACTGAAAGCCCATTGGTCGCAGTAATGGAGTGTCACTCTAAATGTTGCCCCACATGTGAGACTAGACTTCTTTCCAGCTCTTTAGAACGGCCTTCCTGCTACCACTCAGATATTATAACCATTGCAACCTCTAATATTCCTTTGCAGAGGACCTCTCTAAGTCATATGTGACAGACCAGCAGGAAACTGCAATTACAGGGTTTGTCCTCCCTAAATAATGGACTAGGTGGGTGACAGTGAATTTTTCTCCATCTTTGGTCTGCTGCTAATCCTCCCATTCACTAGCCGCAGAAAAGAGAGGCTCAGTCTACTTTCTGACACTGCCAAACAGTGCTCTGAGTGTCATAGACAAGGGCTCTCTTAGTGTCTTGACGTGCACCTAAATAACCTAGAGGAGGTGAGGAGATAAATATCTTCTTGATTAAGAAAGAATAGATAAGAATAAAAGATGTTTCGGTAGAAAGGGAGCCATCAGCTACTCAAAACAGAGCATTATTGGCCAGACTTTTACATATTCCAAGTACTCATAAAACTCAAAATTTATGGAAGATGTGAGTGCTCCTCAGAAGATCATGGCTGTATGGTGTGTGTATTTGTTTTCTCTACAATGCCTGCCAATCTAGAAGCTACTATTTGGTATGTTAATATTGATAATGAAATATTAAGAATTGATTAAATTAAATTAAATTAGATGATTCTGGTTGGTTTTGGTGTCCTAAAAGATGGAAAATATGAGCTGCTCAGGCAGCAAGGTATTTTTATGTACTTTTGCACCAAATGTTATAGTGTAAGAATCTCCAGACCTGAATAGTTAAAGACTAGTAGACTAGATATGTTAAACTATCTAAAAGCGGCCTTTGGTTTGAAAGAGATTTTGTGTAATTACTCTCTTTGAAAATAACTAATTTGTTTTAAGTGTTTACAATCTATTTTTAAGGTCCTTACAAACACACTCAGAAACCTAACATCTCTTAAACTTGCTTGAAACTGCTGATCATAAGCTATACTGTACTACTGCTATAATACTCAGAAACTTAATATATTTAAATCATTTTAGTTTTTGATGGTGAATCTGTGAAGCACTACAGGATCAGAAAGCTGGATGAAGGAGGCTTTTTCCTAAGCAAACGGAAAACTTTTAAAACTCTGAATGAGTTTGTTGACTATTACAGTAAGAACAGTGATGGCCTCTGCGTGACACTTAGGAAGCCATGTCTAAAGGTAAGAATGGATGCTACATCGTGCAATGTACTTTTTATAAGGTAATTCTCCAGGTATCTGTTATAAGGTGTTAGCCTCATAACTGTTTCCACCATTTCAAAGTGGTGATGACCTGCTTATTTTCAGGAAGTCATGGATAGCATTACAGTTTCATTCTTGAAGCTGACACATTAATAATAAAATACCATGGCATTTTGAACAAATCATCATGTGACTGTAGGAGAAAATATGCCAAACCATGATTTATGAATACCTTTTTGTAAATGGATATGGAGATGAAATCACCAACTTCATAACTCTAGCTGTCTATAAGTAATTACTGAGACAAAACCACTAAGTTCAGGCAAGCAATACGTCATTGTTCAGAAGAGCTTGCTAGAGGGATGTTTTCTAATTTTTATTTTTTAATGGCAGGATGTTTTCTTTAGACTTAAATAATAATTCAGTAACAAAAGGCACCCAAGATGCGGCTGTACTTCATGTACCCAACACACCTTATCATATATCTGTGCTCTCAAGAAACTCAGTTACAACTTTATGTGACATGGTTAACAATGACTTCTATATTAAAAGTATAAAAAATTTAAATTACTGTATTGTTTCTTCTCTTATACCAGGTACAAATTCCTACTACTTTTGATTTGTCTTATAAAACTGTGGATCAGTGGGAGATAGACCGAAACTCTCTGAAATTCTTGAAAAAATTAGGATCTGGTCAGTTTGGTGAGGTGTGGGAAGGACTGTGGAATAATACCACTCCTGTGGCAATCAAAACATTAAAACCAGGTATGTGCATTACTTTTAAATGTTAATAAAGTCAAATGTTGGCAAGTTACTCCTTTATTTTTTAAAAATATATTGTAAATATAGCCTAATCCTAAACATAATCATTCTTAAAATATATGCACTTAAAAAAATAGTCTAGCAAAGCTCAGGATCTTGAAATACTTTACTATTTTGAATTATAATTTTATACAATTCTCTGTTTCTTTATCAGCTGAATACATTCTTGTCTGATAGTTACTACATAAAAGCACAACTTCAGCAAGGCCATCCCTTTTGTAGAACATTGCTTGTGTGGAGTTGAATAACTGTTTCATTTGTAGCTGAAGTAATCTATTTACTACTGATTAGTAGTCTGCAGAACTTCTAGTGGCTAGATGCTATGTTATAATGATGCCTGTGTTAACATAGGATATGTACTATATTAATCTTGTATTTARGAAGTGTTTTAATCCTAATAATGGTTGAATATATGCTTTTGATCCACAACATTCATTCCTCAAATTTGCCTACAGTGCACGTTTGTGACCGATACAGATTTTAATTTTTTCTTGTTTATTTTTGATTAATTTAAAGTAACTTGGTCATTTTAAAACAAAAACATAAAATGTCTGCCAGCAGATGGCAAGAATCTCATAGATAGGAAGGATAGCCTGGATGATATACATATTTTTGAATTGAGAAAACATTGTAATATGTTATGGTTAATTGAAAAAGCTTGTGTTGGGCATTAATAATTCAGTTGTCCCGTGTGACAGGACAAGAGGCAATGGGCAGAAATTGAAGCACAGGAAGTTCCGCCTGACTGTGAGGGGGAATTTCTTCCCTGTGAGAGTGACGGAGCACTGGACCAGGTTGCCCAGAGAGGTTGTGGAGTCTCCTTCTCTGGAGATCTTCCAGGCCCGCCTGGATGCAACCCTGTCTAACATGCTCTAGGTGACCCTGCTGAGCAGAGAGGTTGGACTAGATGATCTCCAGAGGTCCCTTCCAACCCTACTGATTCTATGATTCTATGAATGATCATATTGCAGGAAGCAAAATAGATTCAGATTATCCGGTCAGAGGATCACCTAAATATGCTGAGTCCTATCTGAATTCTCTGTTGAATAGGGAGGAATTTAAGCAAACATTTTAGGGCTATCTTATATAAGAATACTGTATGCATCTGGGGACTTGCAAATTGAAAGTAGATACGAAACTTTTTTCTTTGCTGAACTCAAAGCGGAAGAACTGTTAAGACTTAAGGCCATCGATAATTTTTGTGAAAGATAACATACTTTTCGACAGCATACTTTTCCAAGGAACTGATATGATCCCTTTTGCCCTAGTAATCACAGAAATCATCTTGAAATCTCTTTGTCCATTTCTCTATCCTAAGAGAGGAACAACTAAGGCTATGCCTTTCCTGAGAGGAAAACCTATTTTTTAAGACTTTCTTTAAAAAACTTGAAAGACCTATTTTTAAAGACTTCTGAAACCAGCAACTCCTGCAGCTCCACAGTCTCTCCAAGTGTTCTTGTTCAATTGTTATTATCACTCCTATCAAAAATGGCTTTTTCCCCTCATATTTGACCTGAATCTTTCATTTGGCAGTACAAACCCATTACTTCTTGCCTTATCCACCATGGTTATGGGGTACATATTATTCTCTTCCTCTTTACAAACTAGAAAACTATTATTACATTCCTTTTCAGTCTTCTCTTCTTTACCTATCTAAAGTGTTTTAGAAGTCACATCATTTTCAGAATACATTCTCTAGGCTGTTTCTAGCTGGCAACCATTTTTTTTCAAGTGTGATGATAAAAGGAAGCAGCTTCACCAGTGTCCAGCTGCGACTTCACCAAGTCTGTGGTGACCATCACTTCACCAAGTGAAAAAAAAAGGAATAGCTTCACTTCTTACAGGCTTCTATTTAAACAGCCCAATATGCTGCTTGCCTTTCTTCTCCATAAGACAAGGATCTAATTTGTCCATCTGAATTTACCTTCCTTTAATGATTTAGTGCAACATCTGGATAAGTCTGTTTTATTGCAAGATGCTGAAGTGTTCTTCCTATACTATGAATTCTCTTAAAACAGTATTTAAAGGAAGAACTTAAATAAAACTGGAATCAAAATCCAGCTATCTTAAGTTTCTGTGACATTAATTTTTCTTTTAGTGGTTGTCTTTTTCTTTCTTCTTTAATAAAGTATGTGATAACTAGAACTCTAAAAAAGATTTGTTTCTCATCAAACAAAATAATTTGAGTTTGTACCAAATTGTAACACACACACTTCTACCTGTTTTCTGTAGGGGAAAAGTGAAACTAACATTTATCTGGTATTGCATATTCAGAATGGAAAGTTATTTCCCTCTTTTCATAACTCTTTTCAAAACTCTGCTTCAACTTCTCCTTCTGCACAGTTGAGACAGTACATATTATCTGTTTTCTAAGAAACAAGCTTTGAATTTAGTAATGGACACAAGCAGAACTGAAAAGACTACTCAGTATGGGTTAAGAGGGTTGAATTTTAGCTGAAATTTGACTCCTTTATTCTCTTTTTGATGTTGCTCAGCTGACTGGCTTATACTAATACTCCACCTCAAGAAAAGCAAAAATGTGAAATCAAATTTTGTATCTGAAATGGGTCTTAATGGGTTTTTAAAGCCAGTCTGCTCCATAGAGATCCTTTTTTTGATTGTTGCTCAATTCATTACCTTTTCAATGCCTTGCTGATACAGCACAGAGAGTATAATACTGCCACACCAACGTAAGCAGGAAAAGAAGATTTTTCAGTTTCCATATTAATAGGATGTTCTAAGGATGCACTCAGAGTATAAAACAACAAAAATGGTCACACAAACTTCTTCAGTAGGTATATTAGCTAACAACGAAAATTTTACAGTGGAATAAACAATCATGGATAATATTTGCTGCAAACATGTTGCTACTAAACACAGTCTAGCATGTTTCAGAGGGAAGGCCCCTCCAACTTTGTTATTCTTTGTATACTTTGGCTGGAAAAAAGGAGTGGATTAAGCAATACCTTTCCTATTTTTATTTTGTTCACTCCCATCTGCCTCCTGTTGAGGTCAACAGTAGTAGTCTCATTGATTTCACGGTGGGTTATATTGAATTACGGCACACACAAGCTTCCCCTAGATGTGATGTCTGGGTAGCTTGGAGGCTGTGATTGTATACTATGATGAAGAAGGGGAGCATTACACCTCGTGTTGCTCAAGTGCAGGCTTTGATCCTCGAAGTCATCTTGATAAATTATACAGGTATTACTGATCCTCTCATCAGCATACTTTGTGAAATATTTAGCTTCTTTACAGAAGTAGATCAGTTTCAAGTGACAGTATTTAACCTTGCAATATACTTTTCTAGGCAATTATTCTTTTCCATACAAAGTTCTTCTCCACTTGGAGTACCTTATTTTAATCGGTTACGCACATGAGCTTTCCAAAGCTTACTTTTATCATTGTGCATGAGTAATAGCATTTCAATAACTAAAGAAAAAAAAACCCAAAGTCCCCTCACTCTAATCTAAGTAATAAATGCTTAGCTTATTACAAATAAAATTAAAATAAAGGTTAAGTCTGGTGATTCCATTCATCTCAGTACAGAGGTGATAAGTGAATGGAAAGTGTGGTAGTTCCTGAGAAATAAAGAAATGCATCATGTAACATGCTGGTGATTGAAGCTTCCAATATTCACATAGCCAACATCTCAGGCTTCACATACTACACACTATACAATTCTCTTCTCCTGATGCTTACCTCACTGATCTAAACCAAATTGCCCTCAAATTGGGTTGAATGGGGGTATTTTAAAGCAAGGTCTTTTTCCTGGACTGTTTTGCTGTGTAGATCCACAGGAAACTGGAAGGTAGAGTGGACAGGACAAGCAATCTGGCAAATATAGGAGATGGAAGTAGACTGACTCCTTCATAAATGGCTTCACAACCAGAGACATTGTGGCATGGAACTATGCCCTCATTTCTAACAGGAGCAGATTAGTCCTATGATATATCAAACAACATAGAAGAGCATAAGGCAAACCAGCACCTTGTAGATTTCTAGCACTGAAGCCCAGAAAGGATTCTGCTAGCATAGGTGTTTTCAGGCTGAGCTTCATTTTTTCAATGCCTATCTATCCTAGCTTATGCATATTCTGAATGTTTTGCTGTTATATGTCATTATATTTCACCTCCATCCTAGAAAAAAATATTTAGATTTAATCAAAATACAGCTTGTGCTTAACTGGAAAATAGCTAGAAGTTTTCTTGTCCTGAGATAGAGGTACAGAGAAAAGGTGCCTCTGCTTTCTTTAACAATTTGTTTCAATCGTATATCACCTTTGCCTGTGAGAATGTAGGGTTAATTTGTCATCTGTATTTATCTGACATCTGCTCTTTGATTCTTGTGTCTTCTTATGTTAAATTGAAAGCTCCCTGGKATGTAATATCTTTTTCTTTCCCTTCTGATGATACTTATAAACTGAGTTAAATCATTTTTCAATTGTCTTTAGAAACACTTGATATATTTTCTTGGTGTATGGTMGTTTCTTCATTTCTAAAGTTGTTTTTTCTGGACTTCCTCTAATTTCTAGCTATTACTGTTAAAAGGCCTAAAATGGATTGCGCGTAGGTAGATGGACTTCCAATCTATAGGAGAAAACCAGCTCCTAGAATTCTAGTGAGATGGCAGTGATGGACTTTTCTCTGAARCAATTTCCACTTGATAAAAATGTGCAATTTCTGGTTTATGAGTAACTACAATGTTCAGAAATCTGTTTCCATTACAATTTGAAGCAAGAGACAATTTTTTTGATATTGCATATAAACTGGAAATTTCACAAGTGCATCCTTCCAGAAATGTTGATGCCTAGCATAATAGATACATTTTCTTATTTTTAGGCATCTAAATCTTAGATATCTTTCTTTATAACCAATGGAAAAAAACAGGTACCTACATGTCAGATAAATCAGACTCTAGAATAGAAATTTGCATTACAGTGAGAGAAGAATATGCCATTAATGCATGTTTCTTTTATTTGACTATAAAGTCTAGACAACTAACTCAGACCTAGGTGTCTGAATAATTGCCTACAGTTGATGAAATGAATTCATCCACCAGCAGTGTTTTCTAATTCCATGGAATTTACATCAGTGACAAAACTGAGAAAAATGTCAAGTTACTGCAGCCTCTGAGATCTTAAGTTGGGCAACTTGAAAGCCCTCTGACCCAGAACTGCAGATGGGCTGGGACTTGTGAGGATGTCATGGAAAGTGGCTCTCCTCCACTGAACCATGTGGAGTGTTGTTACCCCTCCTGCATTTATGATTATGTAATGTTATGTAATGTTAACTAGTTCCAGGGTGCGGGCCCACTGGCTTTGGAAGTGGGGGTCCAGACACAGCCCTCCAGGACCATGGAGGAGATTTTGTAAGAGAGAGTGCTCAATCTGAGATATTTTCAGATTTAATGAACCAGTATTTTTCAACGATTTCCTGTTTCTTTTGTAAGCTTGTTTCCATCTCTAAAGAAAATGTTTAACACTTCCTACTGAAAGCCTCAGAAGATGAAATCTATATTGATCTAGAATCATTTTTTCCCCCTGACTTTTTAAAGACTTTTTTTCAGAGCCAGTGGTGGATTGTGGAGCCCTTCAAAATGTCAGAATGATTAGTCCGTGGTCTTTATATTTAGACAAGTTTTCCATTAACCTTGCAGGAGGAGTCACAAGACTCATAATTAAACTAGAGACTTTTGATTAAACTAATATCAAGTCCTGTAAAATATCTCTAAAATCTTTTATTAATATATCAATATTTAGAACTTTTTGTTATTCTAAATGTCATTTGTTAATGTGAGACAGGCTCTCATTACGCTAAAAAATCTTAACTGTTGATCTGCTAATTAATACCAATCCTGTTGTGTCATCTCCACACTTCCTGGTGTTTTGTTCAGAGGTTGCATTAGAGCATTCTGTGCCCTGAGGTACCCTCCATGGTGGAGGATGTGGATGGTGATCATGTCCTTCCACCTCCCCCTCTTTGTTTCTCTTTTGACTTCTCTTATATTCCYACCTCTACCCCTTCATTTTCAGGCAATATTGTTCCCCATCACCACCTTATTGTTACTCCCTCAAGCAACCAGGAGAGAATGGCATGGGAAGAGAAGCTCCCAGTACTGATAAGGCAGCCTATCAGCCATGGGAGCTGCTTGCACCCTTTCTGCAACTATCATAAATAGCCAGGGATTTGAGTGTCCATCTTCTCTGCTCTGCTGTCCAATTGTTCAGTCATACACTAGTCCTTGCTATACCCAAGCTAGGACTTATCTCTGCTAAAATGTCAATGGTGCAGCAAGAGAGTGKTTTTTTTTTTTTTTGTTTTTGTTTTTTTAAGGGACTCCTGTTGACAAAAGTCGAAAGCACTTCTCAGGATTAATTCCTGGGTGTATTGGGAGAAGCTGAAGAGCTTATATTTTATCTAACTGGTGCTCCTGAGAACCGGGTGCCCATGATGGACTTCCATCTCTATCTACTCTTTGATTATGCAGACTTCTTTTAAGGCTGTCCTAWATCCTGTTCCAAAATAGTCTTTATATTAAAAATAATATAAACTCTTTCCTATGAAAATCTCATGGGAACATTTTAAAATACCTATAAAACTTGTCTTATGCAGTCATCCTAATGTCAAAGGCAACAGAAGCTACATAACTTTATAGGGGAGTGACTGAAAACACAATTACTTTAGGCTTCAGGTGAAAAGTTTGACCAGTGCAGGTTTGCCACTGTGTCCGCTGCACTGTGAAGAACACAGTTTCCATAGGGAATTTGCAAATGCATAGTCATGAACCATCTTACATTGAAGAATTTCATTACATGAGTCACTGGCAGCCTTGTTTAAGCTTTTGGCAGTGAGTTGCTCTAATGTTTTGACAGCTCATTGAGGACATCATGGCTGGAAATTAAAGTTTCTTGGAAGAACGTTAATATTTCCAAGCTACAGTGACTAAAATGACTGACTTCTAGGCCAGAAGGCTCAGAACCATCGATCTCGTTAAACAATCTGATGATCACTGTGACAAAACAAAAAGCAGTAGAAACACGATGCCTTCATTCAGATTATTGTCTTATTTGTTTATTGATATTTCTGCTTTGGAAAAATCTGTGACATTTTTCCAAGGTGAAAACATAGTGAAGAATGTGTGAATGACAAAACAAAACAAAACAAAACACAAGAATGTCTTTCCCTTGAGGAACATCTTTTCTGACTTGTTGAATTGTTGACTCACAATTATCAGAGAGATATAGGGATCAGCAGGTAGAAAAATGAATGCTAGAAGGCAGAAACTGCTATTTTTGTTCTTGAATCTGTACAGCTCTGTCTTGCTGTAGGTCGCTGAGCATGTCACTATACATTTGTGTTTTTATTTTTTCATTGAGGCTTTTTTTTTCTGTTTAAGTGGAAATTGTTGCAGCAAGGATTTGCACTTTGTCCTAGGCTGAATGTGATGGATTCTCTGGAAAATATTGTTTAGGTTGGCTTGTTTCTCCAACTGTCAGCACATAAAGTAGACATCTATCATCACCAATTAATCCTATCTAAGAAAATTCCTTCAACCTGTTCAAGCTGACAAATGCATTTGTCATTATTATTTTGTAAGGCATCTCCCAAATTTATTTGTTTTGCATGGAAACTGCCAAAGCAGTTTTTATTTAGGAGACAGTATTCTCATAATAAACTTTGGTTTGGTACAGTTATCAGATATTTTAATGATATTTTCAGTTCTTGAATATTTAATCTCTGCTACATATGTGGCATAAACAGCTTTGCATTCGGGAAATTCATCAGAACAAAGAGATTATTTTATTTCTTTTGGTTCAGTACCTAACACTAACTTATAAGTTAACTTGTGTGTGAGAAAGTTGCTTGAGCACTGTCAAATACCCAAATCATTCTCCTATTATTATGAACAGTTTACACTCAAACGACCTCTTGTGTTACTAAGAACTTGCACCTTTTAATGTTGTTCCTTTACAAATAAATCATTTCTGAAGTTCACTAACAAGTGTACTCCATACATTGTGCCTAAACTTATTCGGAAGACAAGGCTACTTTGAAGTCATTTGTGAAGGTTTATCAAAAGTTTCAAACAGACTGTCCTCCAGAGAGGCTTATCAAATATTTAAGGACCACTTAGGCCAATGGAAACTAGGTAGAAACAATTAAGCTTTCTCTCTAACTCATTTCCAAATTATCTGTGCTTTTCTTACAATATGAAGCTTCCTCAATTCTTCTAGGAAATACTTCCTGAAAGGAAGTAATTAGTGCTAATATGCATGCTTTCAGTAGGCTTAAATTAGAAGTGATTTCTAGTAGGGGAGGAGGGGAAGGAGAAAAGCGGCTGCTTATTGACACCTATCAATATTATTTTTGTTTTTAAACAAGACTTTAGCATTTACTCACTTGTTGCCCCCCCCAAAAAAAATCAAAACCATATTTTCTTTCAATTTACTCCCAAACTGGTTTCTTACACAAATGTTTATTATAATAAAGGTTTATGTTAACTAGTAAATTTTTTGGCCACCTGATTTCTACCTATAATAATCTGCTGTTTGTACTACGTTTACTATTAAAAGCTAAAAAATTCTACTTCATTAAAAACACATGTGTTTAACGGCAAACTAAAAAAAGAATTGAGTTTAAACCCCACATGGTATATATTTTATATATTTCATTTATATAAACTTCCTAAAATAAATGTAACTTCTTTGCCACTATTGTAACAGGTTTTATCTAATTGATTTGTAACGGGAATGGTCATTTGTCTTTTTTTTTTTTTTTTTTTATCTTTGTTTATCTGGTTGCTAAAACCCAACCTCACATTTTTATTGATAAGGACAGATTCCTTTGTGTGTGTGTGTGAGTAAAAGTAATTTTTTTTTCAAGTAAGTAAAACCGAATGGACTTTATGAGGCCTTCTACAGACAGCTAGAAGTAGTCTCATGATCACAGGCCCTGGTTCTCATGGGGGACTTCAACCACCTTCATCTAGAAAGACATTGATGATGACTTTTTGATGCAGGTGGTGGAGGAGCCACTGAGAAGTGTGCTGCTGGACCTTGTACTAAGCAACAAAGAAAGACTGGTTGGAGGTGTGAAAGATAGGGGCAGCCTTGGCTGCAGTGGCCATGAGACAGTGGAGTTCAGGATTCTGCATGGAAAAAGTAATAGTAGTAGTAGTAGTAGTATTGCCATGGAAGGGCAATAAGTAGGATCAAAACCCTGGACTTCAGGACAGCAAACTTTGGCCTTTTCAGGGACCTACTTGGAGGAATCCCATGGGTTAGGGCCCTTGAAGGAAGAGGAGTCTGAGAGAGCTGGTTAAYATTCAAGCATCACTTCCTCCAAGCTCAAGAGTGGTGCATTCCTATGAGTAAGAAATCAAGCGAGGCGGGTAGGAGACCTGCATGGATGAGCAAGGAGCTCCTGGCAAACCTGAAACAGAAGAAGAAAGTACACAGTATAGAAGAAGGGACAGGYCACTTGGGAGGAATATAGGAACACTGTCAGAGTATGCAGGGATGCAATGAGGAAAGCTAAAGACCATTTGGAATTAAATATGGCAAGAGATGTCAAGAACAAAAAGAAGGTCTTCTTCAACTACATCAGTAGCAAGACTAGAGAAAATGTGAGCCCACTGCTGAATAGASTGGGTGCCCTGGTAATGAAGGATAATATAGGATACAGTCTTTGCTTCAGTCTTTACTGCTAAGGCCAGCCCTCAGGAWTCTCAGAGCCTGGAGACAAGGGAGAAAGTCTGGAGAAAGGAAGACTTTCTGTTGGTCGAGGAGGATTGGATTAGAGATCATTTAAGCAAACTTGACACCCACAAATCCATGGGCCCTGATGGGATGCACACATGAGTGCTGAGGGAGAAGGTGGATGTTATTGCCAGGCCGCTCTCCATCATCTTTGAAAGGTCCTGGAGAACTGGAGAGGTGCCTGAGGACTGGAAGAAAGCCAATGTCACTCCAGTCTTCAAAAGGGCAAGAAGGAGGATCCAGGAAATTACAGGCCAGTCAGCTTCAACTCCATCTCTGGAAAGGTGATGGAACAGCTCATTCTGGATGTCATCTCTAAGCATGTGGGGGACAAGGAGGAGATCAGAAGTAGTCAGCATGGATTCACCAAGGAGAAATCCTGCTTAACCAATCTGAGAGCCTTCTCTGATGGAATGACTGGCTGGGTAGGTGAGGGGAGAGCAGTGGACGTTGTGTACCTTGACTTCAGCAAGGCTTTCAACACTGTCTCCCATAACATCCTCCTAGAGAAGCTCGGAAGTGTGGGTTAGATGAGTGGACAGTGAGGTGGACTGAGAACTGGCTGAATGGCAGAGTTGTGATCAGTGGCATGGAGTCTACTTGGAGGCGTGTGGCTAGTGGCATTCCCCAAGGCTCAGTATTGAGATCAGTCTTGTTCAGCTTATTCACAACTGTCCCCTGGATGAAGGGACAGAGGGCACCACCAGCAAGTTTGCTGATGATACCAAGCTGCGAGGAGTGGTCATGAAGTTCAACAAAGGCAAGTGCAGGGTCCTGCGTCTAGGAGGAATAACCGCATGCCCTAGTACAGGTTGCGGGCTGACCTGCTGGACAGCAATTCTGTGGAGAAGAACTTGGGAATCCGGGTGCACCACAATGTGCCACAATTGTGAGCCAGCAATGTGCCCTTGTGGCCAGGAAGGCCAATGGTATCCTGGGGTACATTGGGAAGAGTGTTGCCAGCAGGTGGAGGAAGGTGATCCTGCCCCTCTACTAAGCCCTGCTGAGGCCTCATCTCGAGTCCTGTGTCCAGTTCTGGGCTCCCCAGTACAAGAGAGACATGGAGCTACTGGAGAGAGTCCAGCATAGGGTTACAAAAATGATTACGGGCTTGGAGCACCTGCCCTATGAGGAACGGCTGCGAGGGCTGGGCCTCTTCAGCCTGGGGAAGAGAAGACTGAGGGGGGATCTYATCAATGTGTACAAGTACCTGAAGGGAGGGTGTCAAGGGGATGGGGACAAACTCTTTTCAGAGATACCCAGTGACAGGGCAATAAGCAGCAGGCACAAACGAAGCACAGGAAGTTCCGCCTGAATACGAGGAAAAACTTTCCTGTGAGGATGACGGAGCCCTGGCACAGGTTGCCCAGCGAGGTTGTGGAGTCTGCTTCTCTGGAGATCTTCAAGGCCCGCCTGGATGCAACCCTGTCTAACATGCTCTAGGTGACCCTGTTGAGCAGGGCAGTTGGACTAGATGATCTCCAGAGGTCCCTTCCAACCTCAGCCATTCTGTGTGATTCTGTGAAATTTATACATATACTTTAAAGAGTTATTCAGCTAGTATAACTTTTTTAGTAGATCATAAATTAAAGAAAAAAGTTTGGTTTCAAGTTGGAAGAAATCTATAGAATGATTAAACTGACAGATTTCTTGTAGGTAATCCTTGATGATGAAGACAAGTCAACTTTTATATGGTGTAAAGAAATACTGTATATTTTTTTATTTTAATTATGTTCATCAAAGCACTGATGATATCTGCTTGCTCCTGGATCACCCACAGAGAAAGCTTTTATTCTTTATTTGTGTTTTTTTTTTCAAATCAATCCACCTATTCAGGATATGCAAGTTTTAATCCTAACTGCCACTGACTTTACCACTCTGTGGCACTTCTATACAAAGTTGTATGTTATAACATATATATTATACAGTATATATATTATATATTATAAACATTTATTTATATTTACATATATAAAAATGCGCACGTGTACTCCTTATATGCTAAAATGATTTCAGTGCTTTCMGGTCTTGATGATTGAAGCTGAAAAGAAAAATTCCACAAATTTTTATTGCAGCACTATTTTTTTTGTCAGAAGTTTTATATTTATTATCTGGATATTCTTACCTCTGTTTCTGGGCATTTTGTTAATCAGAAATAACAAAGTTTTTTGCTTAAGTTTTATCAGCTAACATTCTAGCCTCACTTTTTTTCAACCTTGAAAAAAACAGTTTTAACCTTTATATACCTGGTGACTAGACCACATATGTTTTCTATGCCTGTGCAATGTCATATTTCACTTGTTAGTTGTTTATTGCAGCTGCACTGTCTGTTTTCTCTAGGAACTGTGAAGATTTGAGATGCTAATGTACCTGCAGAGACAAAAGTACTCTCATTTATTCCCTTAAGACTGCCAAGCAGGTAGGAAAGGCTTTAATAGCTTTAGCTTATCTTTTGTTATACGTTGTTCTTTCAGGTTCAATGGATCCAAAGGACTTTCTGAGGGAAGCACAAATGATGAAGAACTTGAGACATCCAAAGCTAATACAGCTTTATGCTGTTTGTACTTTAGAGGATCCAATTTATATTGTTACTGAGCTGATGAGATATGGAAGTCTTCTAGAATACCTTCAAAGTAAGCAAATAACTATAAACTCTTTTCAAGGGGTGCCACAGCTTTCAGTTTAGTAAATGAACTAACATAAAAGATAGAAGTACAACACTCTGGTTTAATGTAGAAGTGGCAGTATTTGCTGGGGTTGGGGAGAGGAAAAAAGAAAAAGGGTTATGAATTTTTGACATACCAAATTATTTTAGAAGATGTAGGAGAGAATCGCTTTCACAGTTTGATTTGTGCCTCATAATGACCCACATTTTTCTGCCCAGTTCTATGAGTAGGTAGGAACTTACATGCATAGAATAAAAAGATAAGCATACAGAAAGGAAGAACATCATATTTGACGTGCGATGGAGACATTTCCACAAAATGTACTTACAGCTTTGAAATCTATTACAAGGCAGAGAAAGATTTTGTTCTATGTTTGTCCCTTGCCTTTCACATCAGGGCTCTTATCTCAGCAGGGCTTCAAATTGCTCCTTTGAAGGAAAATAACAGTTAAAAATAAAGTTGTACAACCTGGAACAGACTAGCATAATGATTGCACTTTGAGTTCATCCCAGCTATTGAGAAAATCTTAATCCTAGTGCTGTTCTCCATTTTCAGTTTATCAAATGTCTTTGAAATCCTAAATGTCTCTAAAATGATCTTTTGAAGATAAAATGTTCACTCCAGTTCCCTTGGCAAGTTTCTTCTCTTCCTCGATGAAGGAAGACATAAGACAAAGCCCTGTGAAATACCATAGACAGGATCTATCTTAACACACAGCTTCCCCCATCCTCTCTGTGGAACTATTTCTTAAGGGAGGCTCAGTCCAGGGACAATTACAACTAAAGAAATATCCATTAGAGGGACAGAGGCTGTTAGGAACTATGGGGACAGAGGCTACAAGGAACTTGGCCAGCTCATGTAAAGTTTTGTAGGTATTTAATGGCCAAGAGGTAGTGAGGCACTTAAATTTCCTTAAACTTCTGATCTTTGGGGCCTTTGTGAGCGGAGTGCTGCTTATCTGGTTGAAGGAGCCCAGCACATCAAGAAAATGATTGCCATGCATGAAAACATTTATTATTTGAAAGTTAAAGCTCTGAGAAAGACAGTATGAATCAAGCTACTGAAAAAGTGATAATTGGCCTCTATTTTTGCACAGAGTCCAACATATCCAGGACACCTCAGTGTTGCAGCCCATGTGTAGATCAGTTGCTAGCCTATGCACAGCAGCTGGCCCTGCCATAACTAGGGCACGTATGCAGATTGATCTGGTACCAGGCACTGATTGCTATAGTCCTGCGACAGACTGACTGTGAAAAGTCAGTCTAGACAGCCATCAAGACAACAGTAAAAATGGCGGGTTGAAAGCAGCCTAGTGGTATCTCTCTTTGTCTGATGACCTATGGACAAGGTGATAAACAGAGCTAAGAGATGGAGGCAGAAGTGCAGGTGTTCTAATAGATATTGGTGGAGAAAAGCCAGTGTCATCAATTATTACTTATTACTCAATAAGTAAACAGATCTGAAGCTTGTGTAGAGTTCTGTATCTGGATATGATCTGTATTTTCTGGAGAGCTCCTCATAGACATTCCTGAGATTCAGCTACCTCAAAGACCAGGAAAACAGTTCCTGCTAATTCTGTTTGCACTATGGGTGAATATGGTGAACTGGAAAAAGTGATATAAGGTAACACTACGGTAAGTTAATGTTTCGTGCATGGTGACTATCATATTCCAACAGAGAGTCAGCTGTGTAATGGTAATAGGCATGTGACTCCCCAGAATACTCTGTGAATATACTTCYTGATGACCACAGCTACACATGGCACTTGAGGTGCCACCAGTATGAAAAAATGTAACTGAAAACTTTCTTCACTGTTGGATGTGAATGAAGTCATCATAAATGTATGCATGTTTTTATTGTAATAGACCTTGGGCTTGTTCTAGCAGGGACACAGTCTTGAAATTTGGTGAATTATTACCAAGGCAATGTTCTCAACAGGGGAAAGTATTGTTTAATTTCTTTTTCTCTTTTTTGTCAAGTGTCTGCCAATGAGAATGTTTACCTGTCTTTTTCTAAATGAAATATTCTGATTGATTGATTAGAACAAGGTGCAGACCTGAGCCTTCTTTAACATTTTCTGTAATAATTTTTAAATTTTTCATATAAGGGAGATRGTTTTGCCAAAAAATATTAGTAAAAAATGACATAGAGATGCTACATTTTCTTTATATGATAAARAACAAGTCATGGGAAGCTTTTATAAATTCATCAGTAGTGCCTGGTTTTGAGTGTGGAAGTTATGTTAACAGAGATATAAATCCATGAATGAAGTGTATGTTGCATTTAAGCAGAAGGTACCGTTTTGTTGTAGATTTTCCTCCCAAGAACACTTTGAAACAAACATGCATAATATACTCAGATGAATGCAGATGTAAGCTCTTCCCTGCTCTGAACAAGCTAGATGAGAACTAGCTCTGCTCTGGAAATGTCTGTAGCTSTATTAATGCAGTGTTGTGCTTGAACTTGCGTAGTTTAGGTGGCCAGACATCCCRGGATGTCAGAGGAGTATTTTAGGAATATTTATATGAGAACAGTACGTGATTCGTGCGTTCACTCATGCTTTCATCCTCTATCTTGCTGCACAGCTTGCACCTCCTGATCTGCTGATGATCTTCCCCCCAGTTTTCCATTCCTTAGCCCCAGGATGTCAGTGGCTCAGAATCAGGCCTGGGAGAGCAGAAATACTCTAGCAGTGGGACCGGCTCCCTCAGCCCACATGCTAAAAGCAGCTGTTCAGCCTGATCTGGGATCCCAAACAGGCCTCATCCAAAGAAACAGACTTTCAGCTGCAACTTCACCTTTAGAGGTGAATCCCTGCTCTTTAACACAGTGCCTCTGTGTGTTCTTYTGCTCTGCACTTAAACAACTTGTTAAACATAAGGCTTATGAGTCACCCTTCGGCCATGCCAAAGGTATCTTTTGGGTTCCTGTTTGGAGCAAGCATGTGTCAGGTCAGCACAGCTGCGCGTGGGCTTGAGCACAGCCAGAGGTTGGATGAACCTGTGCTTGAGTCTGTCTGCTCCTTGTCTGCTCTCACCAAGAAGTATTTCAGTTTGCGCAAATGAAGCAGCAGTGTGAAAGGCACATGGTGGGAAGGTTTTAACTGGGAGTCACATAAGCTTCTTTCCAAAACTCATGTACCCTCTCATAGGTATTGCACATCTTTAGTTACCTTCTGATTAARTGCAACATACACTTCATTCATGGATTTATCTCTGTTCAGCAATCTGAATAGTAAATGCCTGCCAATTATCATTATTCTGTGACCTGATGCTGGGTTTTCTTGATGGTTAAGTCATAGTTTGTCGCATAGCCTGATTTTTCTCCTTCTCTTAAAGGTCAAGGCTGCTATTAAGCATATGTATGGGGGAGGAAAAGAATTTCTGAGTCAATAATAGAAGTAAATAATCTCAGTACTGGATTATCATGACAATGAGTTTAACCTCGAAAAGGAAGTAGGACAATACATACACAGGGCAAATTTAATCATCTGAAATTCATTTCTTTTACCTATTCATTTCAGAACATCCAGATGAGCAGGAAATTCAAAGCCTGGAGATTGCAGAATAGATTAGTAAACAATAGAATTTCACACTCTTCATAAGGGGTGATTGCAAGGTTAGGTCAGATAAAATGCCAGAACTGAAGGAGGYTATGCAAAACAATGCTAACACACTTTCAATACAAATCAATTCAAAATAAGCAGCAGAAAGCTGCCAGCTACGAATGATTTATTTCTTTAACCCAGGGGCRCTAAGGAACATTCACTATCATCAGTGAGAAAGGAGAACTGCCAATGAATACAGCAGCAAATACAGCTTTTTGGTATTGGGAAGATTTTGAAATAGAGAGTTGAAGCTGTTCTGAGTATTAGAGGCTATAGTGGTTGACACTTACGCTTCAGTGCTKCAGGCTCTGGGTTTGGATGGCTGATGCCTGAATGTAACACTGATTTGGCTTACCTAGATTGCCTAACTGTATGAATTCTTCTCTCTGCTATGATGAGTTCATCTGCCCCCAAAGTGCCATAAAGGCCCTGAATTCTAATATGTTATACTCTAATGACATTTTTTGGTATCCGTCATACTATTTATGGCTGCAGTTTTTCATGGCCCTAAGGCTCTTTCCTTCRTTTGTGGAACTTGTTCTGCTCAAAGCTCTTTTACTGCTCCGTCTGAACAGCCTATCTCTGATTGCAAAGTCTCTGTTTCTGGGACTTGCTGATCTTACGGCATGCACGTTGTTTTGGAAAGTTCTACAAAAGAAGCAGGCAGCTTGAAAGCAGCTGAAGGAATTAGTATTGAGGGGCAGCAACAGAGACAGCAGTGTGAAGCAGTTAAGTGGACTTGAAAGTGAAAATGAGAGTTACGCTTGACAGCTGGTGATGTATTTCCTGGTAAGAATCATTGGAGAACAGGGAGCAGGGCTCATTTCATGCTTTTCCTCTTCAGTCAGCTTTGGCTATGCTCAGGAAGTACTGACATTAGCTCTTAATCACATTTTGGAACAGGTTGTGCACTTGTTAGAAAGGCAAAAACATGCATTACTATCAGTAGATAAATGCAACTTTCTCTGGAATGTTTCAACAGCTTCTTCTAGGCCTAAATCAACTGCTGAATTTAGTATCTACCCTTTCATACGAGATGGGAGAGTCACTGTTACTCAATTGTAATGAAACTAGCTACATGACTTTATGTAGTATCATTTACTCAGTTGCTAGCATTTGATTGGGCTCTTTGTATTGCATTGCTTGGTCTTCTCAGGTATGTTGGCTATTTTGACCAACTAATTGTCATATTATTTATAGCTGAATACCATAAGTGTTACGTTATCCTTGTCTTTTTTTAAACAGATGATGCGGGCTCCCAGATCTATCTGTCACATCAAATAGATATGGCTGCTCAAGTGGCTTCAGGGATGGCTTACCTTGAATCTCAAAACTATATTCATCGGGATCTGGCAGCCAGGAATGTCCTTGTTGGGGAACACAATATTTACAAAGTAGCAGATTTTGGACTTGCAAGAGTTTTTAAGGTGGGTGGTGAGAAGATGAATTGGCAGTTGGAACTCCTGCACTCCTGCTCTGGGGGAAAAATAGAAAAGATTAGCTGAAGTATGAACTGTAAACTCTGAATTGCTGGTATCAAGCAAAAGGYATGTCCAGTGGAATTAAAAGGAGCTCCCATAGTGTTCCCTTCTATCCTCTTCTTGCATTACCCAGTGCAAGTTCAGAAGCTGGCCTGCRCCTTTGCGCTAGCCGCTAAACAGCAGTCCAGTGTCTGCTTCCCACTCAAGCACCAAGAGAGGAACCTGGTAGGCTCATACCCTTTGCTGCACAACCTTTTTCCACAATGACAGTGTCTGGCATGTGGAGAAAGATAGCAGGAATTATGGCAAATATTTTTGAGCTGGTAAAGGAAAGCATTTAAGAATATATTGACAGCTATTCCTTCCTTAACCATTCCTCACTTCCTCAGTGGTGCCTGGGAATGCATATTGCCATTATAAAAAGATCTTATTCCTCTGCACAGCCAACAGCAGAGCTCATAAGGTGAGCTCTCAGTCATTTAAATCTGATGCAGTTTCAAATTCTTTGCCATTGCAYGGTTTTTATTTTTCTTTAGCCTTTCAGGATCGGGAATACCAAGTAATGACTGAGATAGCTGCAGTGTAGAAATGAGATTTCCTACTTCTTCAAAAGATTTGAACAGAGTTGGAAAGATTTGGCTTACCATATTTTATGGATTTCAGCATGCAGTCTGTAATTTTTGAGGTCTTATTATTATTTTTGTTGATTTATGGTATTGTAATGAGAGGAAAAAACTGAGAAGAAAGCCATTTCCTTGTAGTTTTTTTTTTCAATTCAAGAAGCAGAAATTGAGGCTCATAACAGACTTAGATTTATTATATATTGAAGTATAAAATAATGACTTGATGATGGCATCAAGGGACTTTGAAACTGCTTTTTGCTTAATTTTCRTTCTTGTATTTATGCATAAATGTAAGATTGCACATTTTGTTAATATGGAAAATATATCTCTTAAACAAACTATGCTTGCAATGCTTACTGTCCTCATTAGAGAGGTGCCAAGTTAGTTGTTGACATTTCTTGTTAAATGGAACTTTTCCAAAATGCTCTGTCATAGAGTCATCTTGGTAGACTTCCTTGGGAATGTTACGACTCCTAAGCCAAAATATTAATGTTATCATATGCAAAGATCCCAAAGTAGTAGGTGAGAGAAGTGTAAAACAGAACATTAATTCAYATCCTTCCTTGTTCTCAGAGAAGAGTATTATGATACCAGCTGTATCAGTACGTAGGTACAAGACATCAACAGTCACGATCTTATTTAGAGTGTAGGATAGGACACTATAGTTAGTAAAGAATACATTCTGTATTTAAAATAAAACAAAATAAAATACCTGTACACATTTGTCTGCATTTACATGTGAAAAACCTGACCAAGGGTTAGATGTGAATGGTGTACAGTAAGCTACATTTAGAAGTCAGAGATATAAAAAAGTTTGAATATCTGTGCTATAAAGCTTTAAGGACATGAGACTATGGGTTAAGGAAAATTAACTCAAAATGAAAGTAAATAATTTTCTATATGTTTGTCATCTTCACTTTGCATGAATTAATTGAAGCCACTGTAAGCTAATATATTAATTTAAATCACTTGGAGTTTGTTCTCTGGTCTTGAAACTTGCTTAAGTGATTGTTACAAAGTCAATGGCCCTTCAACACTGCAATAAATCACAAAACGGTTCCAAAATTCATTAGCTCTTGCTCTTGCCTTCTCCATTTATCGAAGCCCAGACATGAAGCTATTTGGTCTCTAGTGTCAGCAGGATGCTTACGCTGCCACTTCTGGCAGACTTTTGAAATTCTGCRTGCAAGATTCAGAATTCACAGTAGCAGGTCATAATTAATCACAARCTATTCCAACACTATGTGCTTACTTGAAATGATAAATGCTTTAGAAAAGTGTCTTATGAACAGCAATATTTCTCAGCTATAAGCTTCAATTCAACAAAAGACTTCATTAAATGCCTGCTTTAATACTCTTAAATGCAAGCACTTGACTAAAAAAGGGTAAGTTTAAGCACCTGCTTAGCTTGATATGYGTGTATGTGCATGTGTGGTGGTGGGGGGCTTAAGTGTTTTGCTGAACAAGATCTTAAGTCAAGCTTGCTTTGTTTTATCCATGACAGGTAGAAAATGAAAATATATATGAAGCTAAGCATGAAACAAAACTCCCAGTGAAATGGACAGCCCCTGAGGCAATCCGCTTGAATAAATTCAGCATTAAGTCAGATGTGTGGTCATTTGGAATACTTCTATTTGAAATAATCACTTATGGGAAGATGCCCTATGCTGGTAAGTATTTTTACCTAAAGAATGATTTCTAATGACTTTTTCCTTTAAAAGAGATAAAAAAAAAAATTGAATGTTGAACTAGAGCCAAAGGGTTAAATATGTAAATAGAGAATTAAAAGTGTCCAAATGAGGCCCATTTAGTGGGTCAGACCTTCTGGCTGCCCCAGGCTCCCTGGAAGCTTTCCAAAGCCTGTGATTACCAGCCATTCAAGTTTTGTCTGGCTGGAATCAGCCTGCATTTCACAGACACCTAAGCCAACTGGCTATATCGTTCAGGCACCAGAGCAAAGATGCCAACTGCKGGTATGTGGAAAAGAGGATGGTTTTTCTCACCCGGAGGTTTTAATTTCTTTTTGTTTTGTTTTGTTTTTTGTGGGATGGAGGCTGAGGTTTTCTTGATTTGTCTTTTTTGTTTTAGGATATCATATAGAAGGACAGAATATTATGTGTGGAYTGCTGTACAGGCTTTTCAGGAAGCAAAACTCTAAAAAATGAAGCAGGCTGATTTCCCCTCTTTCTCTCATATTTGACTATTGTAGTGAAGACCCTTCATAAAGAGAAGGATCACCAGAATTAGGCATAAAATTTCATTAACCTCAAAAAAGTAGATTAAATAGTGTGAGAGTAGCTAGTATTCTTAGCAGTCTGAAAAATTGTTCAAGGAACTGTGGCTCCAATAATATATCAATGAAATGATTGACTGTGACTCATTTTGTGCTGGTGGGGAGAACCCAAGGGAAAAACTGACACGAAGAAAGCTGCATCCATTTAGGCCTGAAGGCTGGTACATTCACCATAAAATACATTTCAAAGGGTCCCAAACTAGCATCATTTCACATTAAAGGAAAAAAAGAATTTTTTTTGATTCCCACCCTTCCCTCCTGTAAAATCATTTCGAAGAAATAAACAAAAGCAAAAAATCCTCAACAGTTTCTTACATAAACTTATACATATGTGTGTGTAAATATACTCACATATATAGATAGATAAATAAGCTTTTCAAATATAAGTTATATGTAATGCTATGCTTCTCTGTGTTGTTGATAGTATGCTCAGCTATATATAAAATACATTTAACCTTGTAAAGGCACAATTTGCCTGTAACTTTGCAGTAGACAATGTCCTTGTTCCAAGGTTGTTTGGTTTTTTGATATCACTTCTAGCAGTCTGTTCTCAGTAATCAGTTAAGAGAAAAGGTTATGTTGAATCACAGCTGAAAGTTCAAGTTCCGGTAGCCTGTGGGCCTTGAACGCTGGAATATAAATCAGGTGTTTTCCATTGATTRTCTTAATAGAGCTTCATTTATTGTCGCATTAATTTCCAAAAGCACACAGTGGCTGTGGAAACAAAACAAAACAAAAATTCTGTTAGGATGTGTCAAAAAGTATTGTTTGCTACTATATAAACTGCAAAGGTCTCAGCTGGAACAACATTTGCAGTTTGGACAATGTGGTTCAAAGATTTCAGTGGAAATATCATTCAGAGATCTAAAAAAAGGAAGGAAAGATTACATGGTTTAAAATTTAGTTTAAAGAGTAGAAAAATGAAAGAAAACACAACAATGGCCTTAGTGTATAAAAGATGCAGCAAAAAGAAAGGAATAGTTTCTCCGTGGCTGGTGGTGACAGGGCATGATGTTATAGGATAACTACATCAGAGAAAACTTAGGGCTGATGCTAGGGAAAACTTTTTAAGTGTGAGGAAAAATCAGCAGGAAAAAGGAACAGATTGTTTCAGGAGAATTTGGAGCCAATGGGAGTAGAGTGCCTAAGAAGCAGCTTAAGTGAAACAGATGTCAGAATAATTTAGGCAAAGCCTGGGTGGTGGAAGGAAAGCTCTCACTGAGACAAACCCATTTGACAGGCTTCTTGGGTGACGTCGAGTCAGCAGTGAAGAGTGAGGGGATTGGAAAGTGCTGGACATGCTATTTAACAGCTTATTTGGGAACTTTTATTGATTTCCATGTCATTTTTTCATGAAATTGTTYTCAACTCTGCCTGTATGTGTGTATGCCTTACAGGTGGGATGTTGATCACCTCGTATCCATCCGAGATAGGGACATGCAACTTCGTGTGTGCCTAAGTAGTCCCTAAATATTCCAATAAATTCGTTCTATCTTGAAAATGATTGCAGGTATGACAGGACACCAAGTGATCCAGATGCTGGATAAGGGGTACAGACTTCCTCAGCCAGACAACTGCCCAAAGCTGCTCTACGATATCATGCTGCAGTGCTGGAAGGCAGAGGCCAAAGAACGGCCCACGTTCGAAACCTTGCACTGGCAGCTGGAAGACTATTTTGAAGTGGGTGATTCATCCTATGCAGATACACATACTATTTTAAAATGAACCCTGAGGCAGGGACTGAAGAAAAAACTAATGATCACTTCAATGAACCTGACTGGAAGGGTCACTGTGAAATCAATTTAACCTCAAATGTAGAACGAGAGGTTATTAGATAAAATTAATGAATTTGGTACATTTTCATGCCTGTGTCAATACTCAAAGATACATCAGATTTTTGCTGCTGGTAAGTATTTTGCAAGACTAAGTATCAGAAGGCTGGAGGGGTGGGGGCTTCTAAAATATAAACTCTCTTCTATTTATTTTTTGAATAACAGATCACAAGAATGAACAAATGCAATGAATGTTGTTCAGTAAGCATTGTAACATTTCATAATTTCTTTATTAGAATAATTTTTTTTGTTCCTTAGATTTTTGATTCCTATCAGTTTGTTCTTATGAAGGAATTTGATTGCTCTGTGCACAGCAGGATCTGTGCTTTGAGACTTTTCTTTTTTAAAAAAAGGAAAACCTTGTGACTGTGATGATGGCAAAACCCAGATTAATTGCCTTGCTTAGACCTGCAGTATGTGTGCCTTTGCTATGTAAGAAAATAAAATGCATTTGTTGTAAAAAAAAAGGAAATTTTTTGTTTTGTGGTTGCAAAGAATTATTTTTTATTAGACTACTGTGTCTGTCTTACAAAAATGAACACAAAAATTATTAAATTCTTAATACTGAATATCAAATAGTGTTATGCAACAGATGAGTTATTGTCCACTGAAGTGTAAGGATTTGTTTTATAGTTCATTAAGTTGAGAAATGTTGGAGGAAAAGATATATTTTTTTAATGAAATCAAGACTGCCTTCACATCTTGGAGTGAACTTCCTCCCACTCTGTTGCCCAAATTGCCAGCCTTCTCCAGTACAAGGCCTGGAGCAGGTCTAGGTATTTTGCAGAAGAATCAGCAATTCATGCTTCCATCTTCTCCAAATGTAACTTTAATAYAGTAGATTTAAATAATAGATGATCCAACTTACTTTGTTTCATTGGGAAATGGAGGCCAGATGCTTCTGCTTCTGTATATACAGTTACAGATTTTAGAAGTTTTTTTTTCCAGCTCTTCAAATTAAGTAAAATAACAGATCAGCTAAAATTTGAAATTAGAGAACCAAGTTTCACTTATTTACTTATGAATCATCAGTTTATTTAACAAAATCCAGGAATTAATAGCTGTGTTCACATCGCATGTGCTCAGTATAAGTGTGCTGTCATTTTCTTCTAATATCAGTAATGTGTGTTGTCTATGCCTATGGTCTAAAAAAGGTATAAATAAATGAAAAGATTCATTACTTTAAAGGTGGGGTCACTTTTATTACTTCTGTTCTTTATTATTTCCTTTTTTTCCTTTTATACTTTAAATCCATTCATCTCAGTGCCTTGCTTCTATTTTTTAATTTCCTTTTTCCCTCTACTTTTGGAAGGCTGCACACCTTTTTTTTTTCCCTCTCTTTTTTCCCCTTCTCCTCCCTCCATACACAGGTCTTATGTAATATCTGTTCAGAACTCCATTCCTTATTTATTTTCTCCTCTTTCTACCTTACTATCCCTATATTCTCTCCAGTGTTCTATTTCTATTCACCTTCATTTTATGTGTAATGTTTCTCCCTGGTAGCACTCTCTATACTAATTACATTTGTAAAGCATAATACAGCAATAATTAATTAGCTGTCATAACATCCATGTGATTTTGGAAAGTCACCATCCGTTCTAAAAGAAGAGGTTAAATACCTTGGCCAAACCCATCCTGATAAGAATTGGCTTGGAATGAACTTGGCTTGGAATGAACTTTGCTCCCAAGGAGAGTCTCGTGCTGTAATACCATCCCTGTTTGTTTTGAGGCTCATGCTAACTACTGGCTCATGGCCCCAACAAGATGTTATTTATGATTATCCAGCCTCCATCAATCCATGTGTCTCTGTTCTGGCTAGTAGCTATGTTAGCACCATTATGAGGTTAGCAAATTTCACGGAATAATTGTATGTAATAAGAATAGGAATGTTGGTATTTTTCAGAAAAATCTCTGCATCAAACTTTTAATCTTTATGTTCAGGAACTATTTCCAGGATGATTTTTCAGACTGAAAACATTTAGAGTGTTGTAAATAAAAGTTGAATTTGGTTATTTAAATAAAAAAATGCTGATAAAAGACGTAAAAGCTTAAAAAGCAGAGAGGTGTGCAACTAAGAGAAGTCTATGTCTTTTTTTTTTTTTTTTTTTTTTCTCCCAAAGATGAGTTGCCAAGACAAAATCTGCATTAAGGAAATAGCAAAGTAATCAGAACTCCAAATTATACCAAGTGGTCCAAACTGCTCTGTGCTGCTGTCTGCCTTTGGGTAGAAGTAAACTGGATCTTGTAGGACCCTTAAATGCCTCTACTGAAGAAACACCAATAATTCTGAAGAWAGTGTGTCTGTATAGGAAACATCTTCCTAAGACAACATATAGGGAAAAGAAAGGCTCTTCATCCTGCTTGGATTGGGTGGCTTGTCGCCTTAATTTCTCCGATAGTCAAAAGAGAGAGAAATAAAGCTCTTTTAGAAGGTGAATCAGTGCACCAAAATTACATTTCTTCTCTTAATCATCCCAGCAGACATCCTTCTGCCTGCTGAGTGTAAAGGTAGCCAGAAGAGATGAGCCTCAGTTGAGAGGATGAGARTAACCCACTTGTTCTACACTCAGATAGTCATCTCAAGCTCCCTCTACCAAACATGGCCTTGAGATCTGTCTCCATGTAGCTGAAAATACCAGAAGCTGTAGGTGAGCAGAAGCCCGCTGGGCTGTGCGAGGAGCAGGCGCTGCTGTCTGCCGAGCTGCAGGTGACGGGGCCTGGCATGCTGCTGGCGGTTGGCAGCATCTGCTGCCCCGCTGCTGCATCATGCCATTTTTCCTCTTGCTCTTTTACACAGCGCACTTGCACAGATGTAGCAGGTTAATGGAGCAGGGACCTTCCAGCTGCCTCAAGTATGTGCTGGCCCAGAATGGGGGGCAAGTAGCAGGGCTGCGTGTCAACATGATGCAGATTCACTTTGGTGGCTCTCATTCTCAGCACTACATCAACTAAATTAGCTTATTTTGTCATCATTTTTGAGGCTACTGCCTCCCTGAGGCATCGTGGAGCACCACGACCAGAAGATCTCCCCAGTCTCAACAGCTGGCAGCTGGGACATCTTGCTCTCTGATTGCAGCTGCTCTGTCCAATCTGGGTTGAAGGCATGTGTTTGGCTTCCCCGAGGCAATGTAGTGTCAGTCATCGGAGAAGGTAAAGGGGTGCAGCCAGCCCTTGTCTTCCAAGTCTTATATCATTTCCTTAGTGTGTGCACAGTCTCCTTTCTTAGCAGAAGCTGAAAGCAAGGACAGTCAGGAAATCAGGTAGGTTGTGGGGCAGGATGTTTCTTTTTTCTCACATGGAGCTGCTGGGAGAAAGGCTGGTGCCTGGCAGAGTCCCTTTGCCACTATCAACAAGAGGCCATGTTTGAAAGCGCAGACGTTGTTATGAGAGCCAATGGTTACTCTTTCTAGCATAAATCTATACACTTGCTTCCTTGTTTTTGCTTGTTTGTAAAACCAGTCCTTATTATACCAGTTAGATGATGCCACTCTAATTGAACTTGGATTTTGGATCTCTTTTTCCTTGGGTTTGTCTCCCCTGACAAAGAAGAGAAAAGTCAGCAAAGGAATGGAATCAGCAAAGCAATGGAAATAAAGACTAATATGGAAAATTAAATATTTGTTCTCAGTTCTTTCCTTCTTTGTATATTTGCAGTCAAAAAGATCCATTACTGGGAAAGCCTGGAGGAAGAAGGCAACAAAGGGTGATAACCTTGATAGAATTCAATTTGCTTACAGGCAATGCCACAAGAAAAACTATACCTTTCCAAGTCCAATCCATTTTATAATAATTTTATTTATATGCTAGATAACGATTATTGTCAGAAGCCTTTGCTATGACTTGATTTAAATTAAAGAGCAAGGTTATCATTTCCAGTTATAGTGCACAGTAAGATGGGTTTAACTTATCTCATTCTATTCTTGAGGCCTTTTATGTTCAAGGTTCTGCTAGAGCTATCTATTGCACTTGTTTTTACCTGATGGATCATGGAGGGAAAATAATAGATTCAGTTATGAGAAACTGTAATAGATTTTTTTGAACTGACATAAATTTCTATGTTTAGATAGAATAAAAGGATCAGGAAGAGATAAGYTGAATTTTTCTACAATAGACCTGTTCTTGTGAAATTCACTTCACATAAATTGTACTGAGACATCCTTTATATAATGTTTTATTTATGTAATTCAGTTATTCTTTGAGAACTAWATCATTTTATGTGGTCCTACAAAAGATGATTTTGCCATAGCTTAAAAATGTCCAATCAGAAAGGAAGAATCTCTAATTTGCTTAAATTTTCCATTCTTCAAAAAGTTATGGAACAACACAATTTTATTTCAAACTGCAAGTATTAAGGGGTACTAGATTTTATTTTTGATTCCTATAGGAGAACCTTTGCTCAGATTATCTATGTTCAGGAACATATGGAAGCAGACTAAGCCTATGATAGGGCAACAGACAACGTCCCCCATGGTCTGCGGCTGCGACTCACTGGTTAGCTGCTCGTTGTGCATGGATCACGAAGCAGGCAGAACCGCCCCATGTCTGAGCTGTGCCGCTGTGCTCAAAGGGCTCCAGATGTGTGGCACCCCTCCGCGCAAAGCCATGCGGTGGCCAGTCTACCTGGCCAGCGTCTGTGCCAGATGTGTTCTCCAGTGTGCGATGGACTGCTGACTCCGTCCCCTGCTGGAAAAGTTTGCCGGGAAAAACTCTGCGTATGCAGCCTGCAGTCACAGGCTGAACTGGGGTCTGCAGAACAGAAGTCCACTCCACCCACGCTTACMATTAGTGGGTCCATGTAATTTCTTTTTTAGTCGGAGGCTTCTCAGGAATGACAGATACAAAATAAAAAGATCAATATGAGAAATGACATGTATAAGCAAGCTAGGGAAATCAGYGAAAAGTACTGTGGCATTTCAATCTCCACAGCCGCAGTGTAATGAAGAATCCAGACCTCCCTTACTTAGGCACAAGGAAAATTAAAATGTACATTTGAAACGTTTGGTCTTATAGAAATGACTCGTAGCCACTCCCTGGAGCTAAATATCACTACGCTTGAGGAACTGGACAGAAATTGTACCTTGGTTCCCATTACTCATTTCAGCAAAATAAATTCTGCTAGAATTAGGCAGATATGAAAGAAGAGAGATTTACAACAACCTATTCCCCACCCTGCATTCTTTATCAGTGTTATACAGTCTTAAAAAGACTTTTTAATTACACTAACAGATGAAGAGAGATTTTTTAATTTGTTTTTCAAGTGAAAAAAAGTTGTCTTTAAGATTATTCCTAAAACTACCCTTCAAAAAGAAAAGTGAAATATAGAATTTATCACACTTTGACAATTGTTCATATCTTTGTAAAATTCAAGAGAGAAACATTTCAGAATGAACAGTTGCTACCGAATTTATAAAAAACACTCTTTGAATAAGCTGATTGTGCTATTTACACTATTAAAGAAAACAAAAACATATTGCACCACATTCTTTCCTGCAATTTCTTTGATGTGRATATGTGAATATATTGATTGTACTTCTGTCTTTTAATATACTGTATAATTCAATATGTACATACAGAAACACCAAACCGAAATTTTATCTTTTTCTCTCTGTACAGTTGGATAATTATATCTTTCTGCTTAACGTAATATCTAAGCATGTTTTTGTCATTGGTCATATCCGCAATTTTGCATTGTTTTTCYTCTCATTTTTTTCTATTCTTATCCTTTCTTTTAGTTCTACTCATATGTTTTCACACTATGTTTAGTTTGCTTACATTTGCAAACAACAAAATCTGTTCATATTCTAAAATGTTMTATTACCCTGCCAATTATTATAAATGATGAAAAACGGCACGCAATGCTATTTTTTTTCTTTCTACTAGGCAGCTTCTTAAAAATAAATACCAGTCCACTCTACGTCATCACTAGCATCTTAGCTCCACATCTCTTTCAGAAGCCAGAAGAACGAAAACATGACTTACAGATTGTTCCTCAGCTCTTGATTATTTTACACCAAGATCAAATGTTTTCAAAATTTCTCAGCTATGGAAGAAATATAGCACCTGTTATGCAGTGAACAACACCGTGATATGCTGTAGCAATGTATCACAGGCTTTCAGCTACACTAGCTTCGGACTGTAATTAAACAAATAATGGAAGGTCAGCTTACAGGATTAGAGGTTCTGTAGYGTAGGTACATTTCACTTGTACCTTTTTCTTATAAAAATGTTTTGTACAATAGTCCCAGTTTCTGAACTAATAAGAGATATTGTTCTATGTCTTGTAGTTAATTACATTTCAAGGGAAAAATTTAAGAATGTTGATAACAAAATTTTATTTTTTGCTTTAAATAGACCTTTCGTATCTGGCTGGGTATAAATAATAAAATGTCTATTTGACTATTCTTTTTACTTCATCTCCTAAATGAAGCCAACAGCTCTCTAAAGTCAGCAATGCTAGCTGAATCCACACTGTTATCGTAACAATTTGGTAATAAGTTTGTTTTCCTATTCCAGTGGTTCCACCATCAGCACTGCCTGCTGCCTTGGCCATTTGCCTCTCRTCCATACTCAAATACTTGCCAGATTAACCAGGTCAGTTATGGAAAGACAGACACACAGCAGCAAAGTTAGAACACCAGAGCTCCCCTCTGATTTATTTAGCTGACCTCCACCCTGCACACATGCACTGCATGAAGACAATAGACTCCTATTGTAGTCTACTGCCTGTCCTTGGGGTTAAGAAGAAATGAGTTGGTACAAATCTTTGGGGCATCTCAAATATAAATAACTATATGCAGGTTAACAAGGTAGAGCAACTGGGAAGAAATGAGGTATGAAAGCTGCTGCATCRCAGTCTGCACAGCAGCCATTTCTGAATGGGAAACAGTCATAAGCTTGTTTCTGTAGGAAGARGTAGGAGGAGGAGAAACTCATTGACGGTAGGCAGTGAGAGATTGTGATGGTTGCCTGAATATCCTACATCAGCTTTAGTATTGATCTGGCATTTTCTCTGTGACCTCAGAAATAGAAATTAGACCTGACTATTAGTGGAGAAAAAAAAAAATCAGTGATAAAGGTTATGCCTGGACAGGATAGTGTAAGGTGCAAATGAGGTATAGATTAAGAACAGTGGTTTGGCCTGGTAAACTCAGAAAAGCAAATATGCATCAGAGACAAAAACTGAGATGAAATTTTGTCACTGCCAGTTGGCTTTAAGAAAACTAATGCCTTTACCCACAGCCTTGTGAAGCAAACACTGGTGAGAGTGTAGCCTTTACGTAGTGTGTTTGTTTGTAGGCTGGGGATGTGTGTACTAATATCCCAAAGCACTTCAGGCTGGCCAGCTGAGGTATGTGCAGTCATCTGGCTGTGGTCGGATTTAAAAATATCAATTCCCAATTGTAATTGTTTTGACTTTTAGTGTGATTGAGGCTTCCTATTTCTGAAACACCACAAATGCACATTGGCTCTTACATACAAACCAGACAATGTCCTTGCCTGGGAAATTCTGCAGTGAAAGCCTTTGTTTTGGCAAACATACTTTGTCTGGCTCCTTTCCTATGATTTTTGAGCAATTTTACAACACTTTGGATTGGAGTAACTCCATTTCAACTCCCGTTGACTCTCTATATTAGCAGTAWTAGTTGAAGGACTCAGAGATAAGTTAACATAATTTCTTGGGAGAGGGTAAAGAAAAGAAAGAGAGAAAGGAATAGAAAATTCATAGTAAAAAATTGGTTGCTTTTGTATCTGTTTATGTCTTGAGGACTGTATAGGCATTTTGTTTTACTCTTTCCACTTTGACAGGTTATCCACTTTTAGACAGATTATTCACTTTTTTTGGCCTCACAAGAAAACCTAGCCCTAACTAATTTTAATTTAGTTTGACRAGGGTAATTTTTAGCAGGTCAAATTGAGTGAATTAGACAAAAGTCGTAAGCATTCCTATGCCAAACTCATTTCCCAGCATGGTTGCAGCCCTTCAGCTTCCTGGCAGGTGGGAGCCCAGATCGGCATGTGATGTCAGTGTTAGGATGAAGCAGCTTCAGGGTGACCCGATAGCATCCTATATCCCAGCCCCACAGTGACGTACCTTTTTTTTACTTCACATCTGACTGCTGAAAACACTTACTCCACTTTCAGAGCATGCAATGTAGCTATAATTTTCTTCTAATCAATTGCAACACTAATAAAGAAAGTGTATTTGCTAATCCTTACCTCATACAGTGATAAGAGATTTCGCTACACTTGTGGTTCTTAGAGGTCTTATAAGTGCGTGGCACATCCTCTTACAGGTCCCAAAGCTCTAAAATCATTTTGTGCAGTTTTCCTTATTCACCCTTGAGATAAGAGAAGTGGCTCCAGCAATCAATTATAATAGGAAAAGTTTCTTAAGGGCAAAGATAAAATGCCTGAAGTATTAGAGAATAAAGATAATTTAATTCTTTAATTCTTTTTACAGTTAAATTATGAGTTATAATGAGATACTATACAAGATTTATTTGTAATGGATTTTGGAACTTTATTGCGGGAAACATACTTAAAGTTATAAATTGTTTATTACATTGGCCCTTCTTTAGTCTGATCTGTGGAATAACTATATTTTCAACATTGAATTCTTAATGTACTTTATAGCAATATAATTTAAATATAGTGCAAGCATCAAATATTGATTTGGAGTTAACTTATGACTGATATCTAAATCATAATGATACTGTTTCTTGAGGCTAAAAACAGCTGACCTTATTTTATTATCTTTCATATTTTATGAGTAAAATTAAACTTCTGTCCTTCTAAAATTAAAGTTTACGGTTGTACACTCCCAATATGAATATATTTCTGTGGCTATGAAGGCAGTTAAGAAACTTTCTAGTACTTCAAACAGATTTTTTTTTTTTAGTTAGAGAACAGCAATTGTCTGTATGACAATCGCTCACTTACTACAGCAAAAGTGTGACTTTGGTTTGTGTGGATCAAACAGACTGAGCCTCACATTACAAGTTAACTCAGGTACCACTACCATGTAGTTGCAGGAAAGTGGGATTCACTACCAGTCTCATGGAGAATCTCTGAAACCGAAGAAATATATCAAAACACTAGCCTGTGTAACTGTAGGTTTTATGATGTTTTGGCTCCAGTTAGCAACATCTGTGCTAGCCGGCAAGTAGGCTTGCATGTTTCAACAGCTGCGATGAAGATTTACCCTCTATTCTTTAGAGAAATTGATTAGGCCTGGGATAAATCACCTTGTCATCCAAATTCAGTATTTTGGTCCCAAAAAAGAAAGATGAAAGTAACAGTCTGCTAAATAGCCTCCTGAGGGGTATTTGGACTAGTTTTTAAGATGCCACTGTTTCTCACCTATCGTATGTAGCACAGAGTTCAGTGCATTGCAAGTATGCAGCTGAGAAGCTTTTATCCCACGTTACTGCAGACAGACCATTACTGGATTCTGTTCCTAGATTAGGAATGATCTGTACAAACTGCCTTTGATTTGTAGTGTAAAACAGCCCAAATAAGTTATCTGCCTTGAATGAACAAAGTAGGTGGAAAAAGACAGACAGAGAAAAACACAGAATACATATGTAGATAAAATATTTACTGTGGTCTGAAAATGAGCACTGAAGTCACGAATGTATCCACCCTGAGTAGCGTGAGTCATCTTGTAGATGTGTTAAGGACAATGTGCTGGGGAGACTGGATCTCCTTATGACAAAGGTATCCAGCAGGATTTAGATGTCATTTGTCGACCCTGGCTACAGAAAAATAATTCAAAACCCAGCCAAGCAATTTTTCAAAGACACAAATTTCTTTGGCTATTTGACTACATTTCCTTGCATCGCGTAGGAGATGCTAATATTAGTACAAACTTTATGAAAGGCTGTTTTAAAGTTTAGCTAGTGAATGAGGTCAACAAGATTAAGCTACATTGGTTTCTGCAGCATTAGGGCTATGTACTCTAGCTAGTCACCCTTGACTCCCCAGTTTGAACAAACACAGGCACATCAGTGTCTGTGCCTGATCAGGGTGGCCTTCAGCACACAGGCAGAGCTGGGACTCAGACCCGCATCTCCAGACACCTTAACCATGTTATTTCTAATGTAACAGATAGAAAGCTATGAAATAATGTAGTTTAAATTCTTATGTTTGTGTCTAGAAACTATGCCTGAGAATCAGTAAAGCTCATTCCTCCATGATAATCACAAGCCTATTGTGCAAAGATGAGATGGCTCTTATACRTGTGCACATGGCAGCTGTGAACTGGGGCATTTGCATCGGGGTTCGCATGCTGGGAGTTTCTAGGGAAAAGGCAGGGGCAAGCACCAGCACTTGTCTGTAGAGCACCCTCAGTTCATGCTTGGCAGCAGGTACCAGGCTGGCCATGTTACACCACTGGATGGCAGGTCTTGGCTGCATTCAAGGAGCAGCCCTCTCTCCCTCCCAAGGGAGATGTTTGTTTTTCAGAAGGTTTGGTAGTTGGTGGAAGGCACAGTTGGCCAGTGGGTGACCACTGCCAGAGGGTTTCCTACCTGGCAGCCTTTTCGCTGCCTCACTCTTATGCTGTGTGTTTAACCTAAAGGAAGGGAGATTCCAGAAGTCCTGCTAGTCCTTAGGAGGCACTGTGAGACTCTTGGTGTAGTGCCTGCATGATCAAACTCCCTCTTTACCCTCTATTTCACTAAGACAATTTTCAGTTATGATGCTGAGCACAATATTCACAAACAGGTGTTTGTTCAACCTACTTTTATGTGCTCTGGTCCTTGCAGCTGTTGTTGGAAGTCTGCTAGTCTTCAGCTTGAATTTAACCTTTAACATTTCTGAGAAAACAATTTCCCTTCCTGTTTTTCCAGACAAAAGGAGGATGCAAAAAAAAAAAAAAAAAAAAAATTGGATGCTGAGGCAGATGACTTGCTAGCATTTAATCGTTTGATTCCTCCTCCCTCTCCTTTGTGGAAACTTACTGGAGTCCAGAAAAAAAGTAGAGCAGAAACACACCGGTATAAATTATTCAAGAATGCTGCCATTTCTAGAAGAAGCCGGGAGGAGTCTGCCTATAAAACATTAACATGACATTTTTGAATTGTGACAGGTGGGTTGGGAGAAAAAAGCCTAAGAATGAGCAGAACAGTGTTTTCTGGGAACAAGGAAATTTGTTCAGCTATAAACAACCCTGCTCTGTCATTGATTTGCATACTGGCTTCCAGGGCTTATGTATTTAGGAAGAAAGGGATTGTAGTGGAGGAAGGGATATTAAAATTTTAGAGAGTCTTGTCAATAGATTACAAAAGATTTGTTCAGTGCTGCTATGCAAAATCAAAAAGATGGTCAAAGTCAGAATTTGGCTGAGTTTTTTTTGCTATTTCACTCATTTGTTTAGAATTGTGAGTGCTCCGCATGTCCTGCTTAAAATATTGAAAGGCAATTTTGCCTCTGATTGATAATTTGTAATATTTACCCAGTTGCAATCTGACCAATTTCTCTGGAGTCTCCTAAGCATAAAAGATGCAAAAAAGGGATAACTTTTTTATTTAACTTCGGTGGACAGTACGAGGGTGCCAAAGAATCCTCATCTGATGAAGCATTTTTTCAACTGGGAAGCCCTACAGCAATGTCAGATGCCCAGCAATGTCAGATAGACCGAAGACAGATTTCAAGGTGAATAAAACATCTCCAAGGACTAGAGATAGTGAACAATGTCTTATGCTGAGTGGAGCAACAATGTAGAATTTATGAATTTGTCACTTTATTTTTTGGCTTTATAGTTTCAGTTCAGTTTTTTAAATCTTTGAGTCTTACGATTTAGCCCTATGGCCTTTCTCTTTTTCCCCGTAGGTGATTCAAGTTTGCTTTTTCTAAGGCAGAGTTTTCCAGTAAAAGTGAGGTCTGCTGCCTATATGGAAGCTGAGGATAAAAGGATGCTCACAAAAGGCTAGCCTACAGAAGTAGATTTTCTTCTTCTCGTTTTTTATTTCTATATATAATTTGTATATAGCACTATTCCACTTTCCACTTGATTTTTTTTTTCTATTTTTTTTTCTTTCTGRCTGATTTATCTGCTCTTCCCTATCCTACACTATATGATTTTCTTTCTGAACTCTCACTGTTCCTTTTTCTCCAGATATGCAATACCAATAACCTTTGAGTCAAATTTTTAATAGATGAATGTCAGGCCACATTTGAAATGATGCAAAGTGACCCTGCCCACTTTTGTCCAGGAAGTATAGGAAAGTCGTAGAATTTGAGTTGCTGAGAAGATGCTCTGGTTTTCATAAGAGGTTTTGCCCCTCTGATAAATAAAACACCACTGCATAGTAAGCAAAGGGTAAGAATCAGAATTATATCTTTGGCAGAGTCTTCATCAAACAGAGGCTCCTAAAATAGAAACACCATGTGTGGTGCAGATCTGTTTCATCCCCCTCTTGTTACTGAATGTGTGATAGAAATGCCTGGGTTAACCCTTTGAGGAACCCCAAGAAAGAAGGTTTCTGACTTCCAGGCCTGTTCCCAGTATGAAGAGGCAATTTTGGAGCACTGAACATCATTCCTGGGAATGGCAATCAGACATCCCCCTTCAGCTCGAGTCCCCATTCCCGTTTGGCAATGACAAAGTCCCAGTGAGGCAGGCCCTGATCTCCTGCAAAATTCAACATAYTGCTGCATACCAGAGCGGTAATTAATTCAAAGGAAATGAACGGCTGTATCTGCTGGCCCTTGGCGTTCCAAGCAGTGATTTTAGAAGTGTCCTCTTGTGTTTACTGCGTGTGGTTGTAACAGACTAGACGATACTATTCTTACTTGTTTTCCGCACAGCTTTGTTTCTTTCATRTCCTCTTAGGTGTTGGCTTCTGCTGCCATCAGCACACGCTGACGAAGGCCAAGAGCACCGCTCGGCAGGTCGCGCTGCCRTGATGTAGCATTCACTGCACAAGCTCGGGCCAAAACTCTGTTGCCAGAGTGCTCTAACTGTTCACTCTCGATTTTTGTCTTGGCTCAAGGAACAGCCACCTCCTGCCACCTCTGCTACTTACCAAGCAGAAACTAGCTTCTCACTATTATCACAATTCACTAGCCAGCTCCTACCACTACTCCCACCTGCAGAATGGGCATGAGCAATCACATTTGTTCAGCGTGCTTGCCTCCCACATGTTAACCCAGACGTGCTTTYGGCTTGCCGGTCATTATCCTGCGTCATTGGAACAATACATGTAACGACCCKCTGTTTTTTTGGATGGAGGCAAGGTTGACTAGCTCTCACCTGCAAACCACATGCTTGCATTCAGAGGGCAGAGGGCTTCAATCTCTGAACTAAAAACACCAGGCCACAGTGCTGAGACAAATGCTTTTGCGTGCACAAAGTGTGGCCTGATGCTTACACGTAGCGGGCTGAGTACCACGTGGGAAATCTGTGAGAGGCTTCAGACTTTCCTTTCCCCTGGACTTGATGGAAAAGGAAAGTGCAGCTCTTATGTGCTCAGCCTTTGGCATGAACAAGCTGGGCAAATCAGCAAATGCGTCTTCACTCCCAGCTGCTGGTTGATTGATGGGAACTGAACTGGTGATAACTCTGGAGGGAGATGTTTGCCCTGTCTTCCATCTGGAGCTGCTGTGTTACGACTCGCAAAGATGACTATCAAATAGGCTGAGCTGGCAACACTTCTCCAGCAAGTCAGATTGGAGGCAAGGGAAATAAGCAAGTTATCCAGGAGTGTTTGAAATGAGTGGAGTTTGATGTATCTAATGCTGATAGTTTTCATAAAAACACAAARTGCTGGGAAATTGTGGAGAGTAAAGAGAAAACAGAGCGTCTCTCTAAGACAGGCACAACTGTAGATGGGATCTTCTGCTTCTCAAAACTTGCTCGCTCAGGACCGTATTTTGCCCCCCAATCTGCTTCATGCATCACTATAAAATGCTTTAATTTAGCATGTAAGGGGGTGCCAGCTGCTGGAATTTAAATTACAGCTGGAGACTATCTAGTTTGGGTGTGGAAACATTGAACTCACATCCCCTGAGCTCAATGTCCTTCTGTACCTATGATTTACTGTAAGGTCCTGAACTAAGTGGGCAATTGCAGTACATATTTTAAGACAAATGGAAGTGTGTTACTATCCAAACATGAAGTTCTTTAAACAACTTTATTTAAGGATGACTTTAATTAATAAGAAGCTGTCAGATTATGTGGTTTTGTAAACCKCGTATAGATAAATCTGAAACCCAAAACCTAATTGCAGGTCTCAGAAGCATTATAAAGACTGGTACTCCCTCGGTGACTTAACATCTATAAATCAATAGAATGACTACAATGAGATATAATGTTTCTTCACCTGTAATTTAGAATATAGTTTAAATATGTAGTTGAATATAATTGTTCARTCCAGAAAATTGCATGTGAGTGCACTCTTTTTGTATCTAATTTTTTTCATAACATTTTGCACCAATTACTTTTCTGTGAAAAAAGATATCTTCCTGAAAAATGACTTGCATTACAAATAATTTTCATTTCATTTCACAGAATAGCCACTAAAAATAAAAATAAATGAAAGGCCACATATTGAAGGCAAAAGAAGTGCTTAATTGAATACTCTTCTATTCTGAAGGTTTTTAATCTTTGGTGTCTGTGCAGAAGTCCTACCTTTAAGCTCTTTTGCATTCAAAGCTAAGCGCCTAGCGCATGGAGAGGAAACGCGCTGAGGGAAATGATTGTGTCTTATTTCTTGTCTCTTTAGCGTTGTTGGAATTGCTCAACAGACTCTACAGTATTCTGTCCTTAATGGTGCCCTTGAGTAAACATAAATGACATTTTCTCATCTATRGTAGATGCGTGTTTGCTGAGCAGGATATAGATAAATCTGTAGAGTTTAGTTAGGCTTCTCAAGTTGAAAATGCTCTCAAGTGACTTCTTTTTTTTTTTTTCAGTTGTAGCTACTGGGCTGGGAAATCTGTAAAGCCAATAGTATTTTAAATAGAATTACCCATTGTTAACCTTTGAAGACATTTTCTGTGTAAGCTGAAGAAGCAGCCTGTGCAGTTTTGTAACAAATATATTAGGGGGAAGACTAGAAGTCTTAATACCACTTTTCATTATAGTCCTTCCCTCTTACTCCAAATGGTTAAGGCAGAAAAGCCCTATCCAGAGTAAAGATTATATTTGCAAATCTCTTTTGGTCCTCCTTGAGTGGGAAAGAAAACATAAAAAGCTGTAGTTTATGTCTAATAATCAAGTAACAGAGCTGTTCAAAATTTCTTGGAACAAAATTTTTTTTTGGAAAAAATATGGTATTATGAATAAAGCATCAGAAAATATCAGTTTAAATATTTTCCAATTTTTGATTAAGCAAATCAGAGCAATTTTTAAAATGTCCATCTAATCAATATAAATATTTTGTTTTGAAATGTCAATATGATTTATTAAATATGGAGACTAAATTCTTTTCACATTAGAATGTTTTCTTTCAATAGAAATAGCAACATCTTTCACTTTTTTTAATGTTAATTATTTTGGAATTTGCTACTGAGCAAAGAAGGCACTTCTACATTTCATTATAATTATAAACCAACTGGAAAATCTTAAAATTTCTTGTAGAGGGAGAGCACCATTTTTCTTTAAATAGCTTTATTCACACAGCTAGTCTCTAAGAGATTTTCTGACTCCTCAAGAGGAATGAGAATGGTGAAGAGAATATTCAGATATATAGAAATCACATTTTCATATTATTATGATCCCAGCTCTTTTTAGTACTGCTCTCAAATGGATTGTCTTTAATCTATAGCACCTCTGAAGTATCTAATGTGATATGACTTTAAGACCATAAATAATTTCTAGTTTTACTGAACTTAGGTGGAATTTTAATTAATCTTATTTTTCAAAAGCAATCTTTAATTAGAATTAAGATTAGGATTAGAATTAGGATTAGAGTTAAAGGGTAATTAAATGGAAAACTATGCTACGGTTTAGATTTAAAAATAGATAGAACTGTAATACTAACCTGAAAATATAGCAGTAATGACAGATGAAGAAATTCAAGATTAATTTACTGTGAAAACCTGTTGAAACTTTCACTGAAATAATAAAAAAAARTTGTGTTTCATTTATTCCAAGACAAAACATAAAGAAAAATAGTAAAATCGATGTCAAAATGGAGTATTATGCAACACAAAAAAAGAAACCCATATTTTTTTACAGAAAGTGAAATGTATTGACTTTTTACCATAATTTCTTTTTCTTTTTAGTCTCAATTAGATGAAATGAACAAAGATTTACAATATATTTTGCTTAAAGTGCATTTATGTTTCTCTTCTTACATTTCAGCCAATAACTGTTTATGAACAACCTAAGACATTGTTTGGACTAAATCACATTTCTAGTTGATCATAAAATTTGGAAAGAGAATTTGCTGCTTTTAAGTTATTTGCAGTTGTACTTTCAATATATCATGATAGCAACTAAAATTAATTTGCCCAGCCTCTGTGACTATATTAGCAGCAATGCACCTATAGTAGTGTATTTGGTATCTATCTACGTTTGAAGTAGTGTTGGAACAGGATTCTTTCAAGTAGCTTTACAAGGATACAGAGACGCACCTACAGTTTGTTGAAGGATTTTGCTATTAAATATAGATCAAAGAACATGTGAAAAGTAGGATAAAATTTGTGGAGAGGGATGATGTTTTCTATTATAATAGCTAATACCAAAATAGGCAAAGTTTGGAGTTAGAGACCGTGCAATGAATTGTGAAAGGGCTTCTGTGCCTTTGTCATTTTTTTCCGCTATAACAATTCTAATTCCTCCTTCAATGAGCCTTTATTTACCTGTGCCCAGCACTATTTGTTCCAAACTTGTCCAAAACTGCTACAGCTCTAAACAACATTAAACAACTGAAAATCTTTGAGACGTGACATTACTGTTGCATTTATATCCAGACCCAAAACCTGGACTTAAGTATCAGACATTCTTAGTTCTTAGTTCTCACTAATTTGTTCTAAACCTGTCCCAAGCCATCTAACCTCTTGGCCGTGTTTGGAGCAGACAAAGGGAGTTCAGGCTTGGCCAGTAGTTGCTGTTCAGTTGACCATGAGCCTGTAAAGGAGGTGAACGTCTCTGCCAGCTTCAAGTGGCAACCAAAAGTAGTTGAGGTACCCGTTCCTGTCTAGGTTGCATATCTAAGTGCTGCTGCAATCCAGTAGGTCCAGCGTGGAATGCACATTCTGGTTTAATATACATATATATTATGCGTATAGTTTTACTAATTTGGGTTTTCCTGCCAAGCACAAAGGATGCAAGAGAAGRTAGTAAAGAGATAAGAGATGTAAAGAGTTTTCTCCCCCATACCCATTCCAAAGGGCCTAACTAAATATCCAGGCTGAAATTGGAGGTAATCTTTCCATTGTCTTTGACATATATTGGAAATTGTGCCAATGTCCTTAAAATCTGTAGGAAAATTGTCATTATCTTCTTTGGGAATTGGCTCATCCCTTAATACCTCTTTGACAATTAAGCACAGAGTTGTACTTTATGGAAGATACGTAAATTCTTGTGAATTATTCTATAGTCACTGAGCTCCTATCATTACTAGGTGAACTAATTTGGCCTGGACTTAGTAGTTAGTAATCACAAAATCCATAAAGGCAAAAGAATAAATCTTGAGTTCTCAATGTATATATTTAGACAACACTCATCATTTCATTTTTCTGATAAGTAGGCTGTGATATTCATGCTTTATAACTGCCTGGTTAGTCTCTTACTGTTTTTAATGCTTTAATGGCTTTTTATGTATGGATGTTAAGTGTYACACATCTCTAGAAACATCTAATGGGAATGAGGGTACATAAGCACAGACATGATGAAAGGCTCTCAGAGGAGTGCATTGTGAATACAGAATATATGGTTCATTGTTTGTATGCCTAGATAAAATGTGGCTGTTTTCCTGCTTTACTTTTTTATATTTTTTCCTTGATGGAGGAGTTCTGCATTTTATTTCTAATGTAAGCACAGTTAAAATCTATTTTACAATAATAATATTAATGATAATAATAACATATTTGGCATAAGTCTCAATATTATTTAGCCACTCTTCAAAATACATTTAAAAAGGTAATTGTGGAAACAAAAAAAAGTGGGGCTGGACTCATTGCTTACTCTAGTGAAGTCAGGATGATATACCCCAAAAAGGGTATGTCTTTGATATGTATTTTTTTAATTATGACACATCAGAAAGGAAGGATGCTTCTCCTCCGTTACACTCCAGACAGCATTTCCTTATAAAGTGTCTCTAATGGCTCAATATACATTTTAGTGCTATACAGAAGGAAGAATTATATCCAGTTATCAAAGGCAAGAATAAATCAGAGCAAGTAAGGTCTGTTCACAATCAAGCAGCATTAAAAGACTTAAACACATATTACTCATCAAGATACAATAAAATGTAATTATTTAGTATCTGTCCAAATTATTTAAATTGCAAGGTGAGAGGGTGAAAGGGTTCATATAAAAGTCAGGAACATGATCCATGGGGATCCAACAGGTATGGTAAAGGGACTACACTTCCTTATCTGTTCCTTACCTCCGAAAGAAAGTTGGAGATAATCCCAGGAATAGACAGTGCTCTCAGTGCAATATTTTTATAAATGCTTGGTTGAAATTTAGAACAGCAGAAAATAATACTGCGAGGAGTTTCTTCTTTTGAAAGAGACACATGCACACTCCCCACAATAATACACTGTCTTCATTCCACAGGATCTATCAAGATTAGTATTTTCAGCCTAAATATATGTACCRGTAGTTCAGATTCATGAAAGACCAGTTTTTGACTTATTCACTAAAGCTTGTGAGCACAAGGAACTCAGTGAGGACTTTATCCTACTGTCTTTCGTCAGGATAATATTACTATTGCTAAGCAAGACCTAGGTCAGAAACACTTTCTTACAGAATACTAAGATGTTTCTTATTTTTCATAGCTACCCTTCCCTCACTCCAAAGACTAAAACTTAGGCAACCAAATCATCTAACTGGGAGGAAGAAGATTTAAATCTCTTATTCTGCCTTTTTGAAAAGAATAGTCTTCCATATTGACAAGGAGAGTGCCTTGGTTAACTTGACTGTCTACTGGATTTTCATTCCCTTACTCCTTCTCCTCCTTCCKGTTCTGGCCAGAAGTACATAATGAAGAAACTTGCCTTATCAAGAACTGAATTAAAGGTGACATATTTCTAGAAGAAATTTTGGTTTTCAAAGTAGATATTTTCTAATATAAAAAGAAAAAAACTTGGAAATTTCCTATCCATTGCAGTGGGGACTTTTCTACTCAGTCTGGCTTCCATCCGGATCAGATCCTCTACAGTACCTTTCGGTTCAGTCCTTCCTTGCACAYTAATTCATCTCCTCAAGCTATTTGCAAAATTTTTTTTTGGAGTTCTTCCAATGGGTTCATTGATTAGATGAAAATCAGCCAATCTTCTCTTCAAGCTTTAGAGCGGTAACTTGCTTCTCCAGTGATATTTAAGTTATCAGCAACTTAACCTCTGTCTTGGCTTACAAATGACACTCTTGCCCTTCAATGGAAATTCAATATTTGGATAATATGTCTTTTGTTGCCAAAAGAGAGAGATTCCGGAGTGTCACATCTCTCAGATTTGGCCAATTCTAGATTTTGGATGGTAGCTTACAACATCTGAAATGAGAAATGCTGTTTATTGTGAGCCAGCTACAGCAACTGGATTGTCAGAAGCAGGAATACATGTAACTGGAATGGTAATGGATTCTAATACAGTTATATAAAATTTTTATAAAGTAAAATTCTATTATACCTATTTAAGTGTTCTCGTACTTATGTTAAGCAAAGACAAACTAATCACTGGCATTAAAATCACTTAGTACTCCAATTACTACATATTCTAAAGTGCATGCTTTGATTTTCATGCTTAGATCACAGGATACCTGTAGGAATAATGCTTGGCTCAAGGCCAGGTAAGAGACTACCTCTCCATGTTCCTATTCTTTCTGTACTTCATTGTGTTACTCAGTGAATGTATAATTAGGAGGTTTTTCTGGAAAAGGATAAAAATGATGTAACATTGCCACTAACACTTATAGATTGCTTTCCAACTCAGCCTTTTATTTGCTGTGCCTGTGGGATGCAAAAAAAAAAAAAAAAAAAAAAAAAAAAGCAACACTTACCTGGTGCAGAAAACAAAACATGCAATTTCCGTAGCTGTGAGAGATCATTTTTAATATTTTTAATATTTTCACTGGAAGCTTATATGTTATAAATGAACTGGAAATATTCAGTGAGGGAAATTAACTGAGAAGAAATATATAGTGAGTATTCTGTCTTTGGCATCTTTCTAGTTGAAACCAAATCAGACATCTCTGGGAAAGGAAAGAAAATGGTATTCCCATTGGTATCTGCAACAGTAATAATAATAATAGTAATTATTATTATTATGACTTAAGATTAAGTATTTCCCCTCAGCTGAGTACTGTAAAGATCCTCATGATGGGTAAATCTCACGATCACCTTAGTGCAAATGGAGAAACATAAGCACGACAAAATGAGTGAATTAGTAAAGATGACCTAACATTTTTCTAGTAGAACTGCTAGCCAAATTCATCTATGCATATATACTCTAAATTTTAAAGCAGATTCCAGCTCACCTACCTTTAGATGACTACAGTCTCTGTCTCCGCACTAGTCATCTCAGCTCCTTCTGTAATTAATGGGGAGAAATGTGAAGGAACTTTTAGAGTGCACTTTTTATGATGTTATTTAGTTGGCTGCCTCAAAATAAGATGGATCATGCCTTAAAGATGCTTTCCCTCCTATAACTACAAAGAGAGCCTGGAGTGACTAACTGAGATGTGCACATCTACATCTGTCAGCATCTACATTTATTCAGATGAGTCCCACACTTAATTAATTGCAGCTGTGCATTAATTACTAAATGTGATGCCTGTAGGATGTTATGTTAACCATGTTATGTCAGGAAGAAACGGCAGCTAATATGCTTTCTGAATAACATTTCCTAAGCACCCTAATTGCCTCCTGTACTCTCTTTCATCAAAATACATAGGGCTGAAAGATGTCTCACAAAAAGAATCACTGATACAAATCCACAAGAAATGTTGATTAATTAGTATTGATTAATGAGTATGTAATAGTCTAATAGTACTATTATCTGAATTATTCACATTTTATTATTTATTATTTTTAGATATTATTTAGAATATTAATTATTAATATTCTTTATTGGGGAGTTTTGTGACAGAGCATGTAGTGATTCCCTTCCAAAGCTTCCAAATCTTTATCATGACTTGCATTAATATACCTCCAGACTCCATTCTCATGTAACAAATTGCTAAGTGTAGACAAACTGAGGCAGAAAATTATGCGACCTACAGAAAATCATGGCAAGTTAATGAAAGAGAAGGACTAGAATCAGGCTTTTTACTGAGCTGTAGCTAGCAGCCACTTTTCAATCTGTTAATAACAATCATCATTATTTTATAATACTGGCAAGTCAAAAAAAATCAGGTTCAGCTTTGACAGGATGAAACAAAACAAGCAGAAAGGTATTCCGTTTGCTCTGTTTGATTTTCTTATCGTAAAGAACAGGTGGGCCTTTTCATTCACAGACCAGGCAGTGCAAGTATAGTCATCAGAGCCATTGCACAGTCTTTTGCAACTCAAAGTGTTTGTTTTAGAACAGACGTGTTTTCATTTTTTAACCTAGAAACATGACAGATCCTGGGAATGTTTTCCCCCTTGCAGTGCTGTCTGAACGACGCACGATGGAGCCAGCAAGTTCACAGACGTTAGTCTCTTTCCATGCAGGACCTGCAGCGAGAACCAGACAAGGCGTGCTGGCTTCCCTGAAACGGGCGCAGGGACGGAGGCGGGAAAGTGCTTCGTCACTAGTGGCCATTAGTGAATCTCCACAAGCTCCCGCAGCAAACCCAGACAGCTCACACACAAAGAGGACCAGGCAGATGACATCTCCTTGGCAGAGACATGTGTGGGGAAAAGGCAAGATCGCAGCCCTTCCTCAGTCCCTCTGTTCTCACCCGGTGGAGCTCCAGTGAAGCTTGACTGGACTTTTCCCACATTTTGCAGCTTTGATATTCTTTCTTCATAGGGTCTTAATGGGGAGAAGTTGAAGAAGGTATAAYGATTTGGGATTTATTCGAGGTTGTCACGAAAGGACACAAAACCCAGAGACTGCTCCTCTGTAGGCCTGTAATAGTAAGAATGTCCTGGGGAAGAAACTTTTCTGCTCTCCTTCTTGGTCCTTGGGTTTCTTCAGAGAATTACAGCTACTTGAAYGGCAGATGCAAAAGCAAGCAAGCTGGGGACTGAAACAAATCTTTAACGCTTGCCTCTACTCTCCTCGTGCATTTAGGTAAACTATCAGTTTACATAATCAGTATAAAATTGGTTCTCACTACAGGGAATCCATAATAGCATTATGTTTTTTTTTTCTATTTGATAAAAAGAATATTTCAAATATAATTACACAAAAAATACTCTTTGCTGGACCATACACTAAAATTCCCACTCTCCCTTGTTCCTTCTCCTCCAGTCCCCAAAATAACTGGCTTGTCTGAAAGCAGATGGGTTGGTAGAAGTAGTAAAGAGTTAACTTAACTATATTTTTTTTCATCTATATTTTTTGGAATTGCATGATCTTTCCGAAGAGGTTTCTGTTCTTAACTTGAATCTTGATCTGACAAGTTAAGTATCACCGCAGTCTTAAAAGTGATTCCTGAAACATCTTACTGTGTTTAGGGTCCGTATGGCTATATTCAGAATGAGCTCTGAATTTCCACACTAACAAAAAAWTTTTTTTTTAGAACAAGTGCAAGATGCTTCAGGGAGAGTGAACTGGTTCAGCTTATTTCTTTGTCTCATTAGCCAAGTTTTGTCATTGAGGCAAACCTTATGCTAACCAGTAAGAAAAAATTGGTTCAGTTCTGCAGTCCTCACTTAAAGTGGATTATCCATAGTGCTCAGAATTGGATGGTTCAAAACTCTTTTAAATGAATAAGGAATATAGTCTCTCTCTCTCTCTCTCTCTCTCTCTCTCATTTGTAATCTTCAAGACTATGCATTTGGAAAAAAAAATAAAGCTTAAACAAAGCTATGGGTTAGATGCCAAGGATATGCAAATATTAGAACTTCTTGTGGGCAACAGGTCAGACTGTCTTATTGTTACCATTCCTTCTGCCTCAAAAGCTATGAAAAGCAGAAAATGCAGAAAAAAGCCTATTTTTTCCATCATTTTCTAATGCTAAAAAACCCCACTAAGCTATATTCAGAGGAACAGGAGAGATGTTGAAATACTGGAAGGCAGTGCAYGAATAGCAAAACCTGCCAGGTAAAATCTTCTGCAATAGCAATACCAGAATGAATTGAGAGACAGCAAGGAGGCCATTGCCTGCTGCACAAAGAATAAGGTAAAAGATGATCCCTCATACACCCAGATATTCAGTTCAAAACTAGGTAGAAAGAGTCTGCCAGTGTTTGGAAATGAGGATGTAGCCTTTGGCAATTTAAGCTTTTTTTTCTGTGGCACTGGTGTATGCAAACTGTGCTGAGATCTTTGCGATGATGGMCATTCTTAACTAAGAATCACGTGAAAAGTGCAAGTTTATCACAGAAATGAGCTGTGCGATGGTTTCTCCTGCAGTTCTGGCCCCTTTCTGTTCAGGCTAGGAAACCTATAAGYGTGTTGCCTGATACCCTATGTACTTTCTTCCCCAGTTGAAACCTTTCTCGGTTCCCTTTCCCAGGGAAATCAGGGCATGGACATAGGAAGGATTGCATTGGGATCTGATGTACATCAGAACCTGGGAAGTGCTAAGAGGATAGTTTAAAACTTATAGTGGTGCGTAAACTGAATCTAGAGATGGAAATACTATTCTGGCTAAAGATAAATCAGCTAGAGTATATCTGCACCTCTTAATCATGCTCCATGCAGAGCTGGTATTGCACAGGCTCACTGTGAACTGAAAGCTGTGTAAACACAGGGCTGGACCTGAGCAAATGTTCACTGCTTTCAGGATCTGAGCTTGTATCTCGGTGAACATGGCACTCTGCACTGCTCTGTTGACAGATCAACACAGTCAGAGCTAGCTGAGGGACAAGACAAAGATGTTGCTTTTGCAGTGTTCACCCTGGCTTTAATTGCTGGAGRTTAGGATGATATTGTAAGTAACTTGGTCAATACAGAGAGATTGATAGGATTTATTAAAGGTATCTTAAGATATGAGTAGCTGTGTTATAGCTGAGATGAAAAGCTATCAATAAAATGAATAATAGCAAAATGTTAGAGCAAGGGGGTATTTACAGACTGCTCCAGTAAACGACATTTGTGAAGGAGAGATTTCATGAGAGCCCTGATAGACCATTCAATACTCCTCCCCTTC